>NC_055992.1:103450402-103754975 GCF_018446385.1 Zingiber officinale | reverse complement strand
AAGTAAGGTTCATTTTTCTGTGTAGGGTCATTCACCCCCCCCCCCCTCTAGTTGGCCGCCAAGGGCCAACAAGTAGTACAGAGCGAGGTTGCATCAGGAGGACTAACCGTCAAATGAAACACACGAGATGGCCGGACTGAGTATCAACCGACCGAAGTTTGAGAGGGAATTTATGAGATGGAAGAAAAATATGGAGGTATTTTTCAAAACAAATTTTGAATTATTAATAATTATGAAATTTGATTTTGTAGCCCCGAAAGATAAAGAAGAATATCAGTGGACGAAGAAGGAGCAAGCTGACTTCGTGGCAAACAGCAAAGCAGAGTTTCATCTGCTTAGTGTTTTACAATTTCAAGAAGTCAACCGTATCAGAGTCTATGAGTCATCCAAGGAGCTCTGGGAGAAATTCTTGGAACTACACGAAGGGACCTCGGAGGCAAAACTAAAAAGACGGGATTTGCTCCAGAACCATATTAACAGCCTCCGGTTAGAAGAAGGTGAAATTGTTGCACACCTCCACTTAAGAATCAAGGAGCTCATCACCAGACTCATGAATCTTGGAGAAAATGTAACAAACCGAGATTCGCTAAGGTACGCACTTAACGCATTTCCTAGGACTCCGGAATGGTCGACCTTAGTAGATGCGTATTTCATCTCTAAAGATTTAGAGGTAAGCACTTTAGAAGAACTTTTTTCAATTTTTAAAATTCATGAGTCAAAATGTGCAAGTCTAAGGAAGGAATCAAGGCAAAACATTGCCTTAAAAGCTAATATGGATGAACCAGATTTCGAGACATCACTTGACGATGATGAAATGACGTTAATGGTAAGGAGATTTAAAAAATTATTTAAATTTAATCAAGTATAGGGTAAGAGAAGAAAAAGAAAGGTAAAATACTACCACTGCAATGAAGAAGAGTACGTAAAAGACAACTGCCTAAAACTAAAAAGCAAGGACAAGAATAGGAAGTTAGCCCAAACAAAGCATAATCTAAAGGCGACGTGGGATGAAACGTCATCCGAGTCAGAGATCGAAGCCCTCGCCGGATTTGCGTTAGTGGCAAGTCTCCAAGAAGATGAAGATGAAGCAAACTTGTCTGAAATGAGCATCAAGAGCATCGATGAAGGGAGAGCACATCGGAAGAAAGCAACACTTTAGGGTGAGCTTCAGATTGCGTGATCAACAAGGTAAGTCAGGTACGATCTTTTCCTCCTGACAAGTCATTTCAGTTTATAAAGCACTTATCGAAAAATTACTGTAAATAAAAAAAAAATAAAGAGTTAAAATCAACTTTAACTATATCTTGTCAATTAGAAGATCTCGACAAGATTAAAACTAAAAATTAAAAATTGAGAATGCAAATTTAAAGGATCAAATAGAAAACTAAAAAATTCTACATGTTTAAATTTGTCTACTTCAACTTTCAAGAACTATAAAGGATTAAATTAGTAATTTAGATATTACAAAGGAAAAATTAGAAAATTATCTAGAAAATATATTCCTCGGAAATTTTTATTAACCCAATAGGAAGGAACCTCTATTGGGTTTTAAAATCATATTTGGATTGGTTTTGTTTAGACTTAGGACTTTCAGAAAGAAAGTTAAATATTTAATTTCTTTAAAAGACTTTGTCTAAAAAGTTGTTGTTGTTCCAATAACTAAGAAGGTATAGTACCTCGCCACAGCTTGGAAGTCAATTATTGAAATAAATGTTTAATTGACTTACTGTGAAGCACTTAACTAATACTTTAAATTATTTTTCAAAATTTCTGTTAAAAAAATTCTGATAGTTAAAATTTATTTAATAAAAATCATATTTGTTAGAGTTATTTTAACAAATTTATTTTTCTGTGAAATTTAATCTAAACAATCTTTTTTTGAAATTTTTTCTGTTAGAATTTTTTTTTTATGAATTAGTTATCAAAGTGCAATTTTAAAAAAAAAATTACTTCAACTTTTTGTGAAAATATTTTTTTGTTGTTCAACCCTTGTTAAATTTATCAACAATTAAAGGAGTTGTTTCAATTTTTGTTTATAAAACCAAAGTTTTTGAAGCTTAACTTTTCATATTTTTTGTTTCCCCTTAGAGTTTAAATTTGGATTTTTCAAAGTATCCTATTTAATGTGATCAAAGCGGGAGAAGGGAAGATTAAGTCTAGGGGGAGGGTAATTTTATTTTATTTTTAATTATTGAGTTGCAAATGGTAATTTAATTTTGAGTTGCAAATGGTAATTTATTTATTTTTAATTATTAAGTTACAAATTTATTATCTTATTATTATTTCTTTATATCTATTTACCTTAACTTAAGTTGGGTTGTTCACATCAAAAAAGGAGAGATTGTTAGAACTCCAAGGTAGTTTTGATATGATCAACCAAGTCAGGTTAAGTCATGTTGATATTTAACTCCTGTGTCTAAGTGTACAGAAACTTAGGAGTATAAGAAGTCGAGCGAAAGACGCAGCTAGCGATAAAAATGGCACGAGAGAGAGCCGACGAGCTCGGTGCGTCCGAGGTGTTGGTGCAATCGACCTCCAATGTTTTAATGTCAGACAAATATGTTTAAGTATGTTTAAGTATGGAGTTTGATCTAGGGAAGTCCTAGTTGCAGGCTAGGCAAGGGAAGTCCTAGTTGGAGGCTAGGCAAGGTGAGAAATCTCGGTATATCATGGAAGCCAGGTGGATAGGTCTGGAGGACTAGATCCCTGGGTAGCCGAATACTGAGTCCTAGTTGTAGGCTAGGTAAGGGAAATCTCGGGATGTCGTGGAAGCCAGGTGGATAGGTCTGGAGGACTTGATCCCTGGGTAGCCGAATACTGAGTCTTGGTGAGTGAAGCCAAGTGGAGAAAATCCTAGTGGTGGTAACCTTAGGTCATGGTGAGTGAAGCCAGGTTGAGAAAATCCTAGGGGGTGGTAACCTTAGGTAACGAGAAGTCTTGGAGGAGTGAACTCCAAGCAAGGTTGATCAGATGGTTTCCGGTCGACCGCGCACGGTCGACCGGACCAACGGATCTCGATAAATATAGGTTTAGGTTTACCATTATTTTCTGTATTACTATTATTGCTGTTGGCTAATGTAGTATTGCAGGAAAAGTCTTAGTGG
Source organism: Zingiber officinale (assembly GCF_018446385.1). Classification (NCBI taxonomy): domain Eukaryota; kingdom Viridiplantae; phylum Streptophyta; class Magnoliopsida; order Zingiberales; family Zingiberaceae; genus Zingiber; species Zingiber officinale. The sequence goes on along the minus strand of NC_055992.1, from coordinate 103,751,871 downwards.
ATCAAGCGATCAGACACTGAGCAGGCAAAAGTCCAAACATGTCTGGAGGAGCATGTTTGGCAGGTAAGTTGAGGTAAACAACTAGAGGAGCGACAGTGAGGTCGGGTTCCCAAAGGGAACAATCTAAAGTCGTTGATCCAACTGAAGAAACCAGGAAGGTTTCCAAGTTCAGATCAAGACAGTCCTACTGTCTTTATATTACTCATGCATTATATATTACTGTTCTAACCTTTGTGTTGCAGGGATACTTTGCTTAACTTTGTGTTGCAGGTATAGCCGGATCGGTCGATCGAATAGAGGGATCGGTCAACCGAACCAAGTTGACTCAGCACAGATCAGTTATGTCAACAATGATCAGAAGCAAAAGGAAGTTAAGCTGATCGGTCGACCGACGAACGATCAATATTAATGACCCAGTAAATGCAGAACACGGCAAATCTCGACGAACAGGGAAGGAGCCTGTTCGGTCGACCGAACAAGAGGATCGGTCGACTGAACCCTTAAAGACCAATTAATGCCAGAGATTCGAGCCAGCGTCAGACTCCAGCTGCAGGGGGCCGAAGCTGGTTCGGTCGACCGAACAGAGGGATCGGTCGACCGAACCTCCAGTACTCTTATAAATTGTGGCTCGAAATCAGAGGCAGAGGAACAACTTTCTGATAAAAAATTCCTGCTCTGCAAGCAACTTGTCCTCATCCGTGCAGCAAGCTACACCATCCGGAAGTGCCGACCTAAGCTAGATCTTCATTTTAAGTTGTCGGTAAAATTTATTTTAAGCTTGCATTTGTAATTCATTTAAGCAAGATAGTAGGGTGTTACTATCTTGCTCCATTGTACGATCTGCTTCTTTCCGAAGAATTTCGGAAAGAAGAGTTATAGTGGTTTGCTCACCGGTGCGGTCAAGGACCGCGAGCCTTCGAGTAGGAGTCGAGCTAGGCTCCGAACGAAGTAAACAAATTGTCTCTATTTACTTTCCGCTGTGCATGACTTTGATTTGAAAGAAAAGAATAGTTTAAAAAAAAAGTGATATTCACCCCCCCCTCTATCGCTTCAAACGATCTATCAATTGGTATCAGAGTCTCGTTAGCTCTGAAATAACTTAACCGTTTTTCAAAGCATTTTAAAACTTTTTTCTTTTCTTCTAGTATATTTTTTTTCTTCTTATCTTTATCTTTCAAGCACTACTAATCCCAAGGCGAAAGTCTTGGAAATATTTTTCTTTTAAATCTTTTCTTGCAAGAATGTCGATATCATATCAAGAAAGACGAAGTATCTACGACCCTCCACCGTACGATCAAGTCTACTTCAATTCCTGGAGGCAAATGATGGAATGCTTCGTTGGAAGCAACAATTTCGACAACTGGATCGCACTAAGACAACCTTCTCGAAACTCAGAATCGAATACAAAGGTAATGAATATGTTGATAGATATTTTTCCTAATGAAGTCTTGTGTCAATTAGAAGGTTACAAGAACGCATTCGAGATGTGGACCAAATTGATCAAGCTTCACGAGACTCCATCGAGGCTAGAAGATCAAGACGAAAGTGAGTTCGAATCCGAGTCTGAATCCGCAGAGCTATCCTCAGAGCCAAATCTAGAAGAATAAGACCAAATCAACTTCATCGCACTAGTGGCTGAGGAGGAGGCTAATGGAGAACTCGAGTCAGAACAAGTGTCCAAACCTGAACCTAAGCCCAACCAAATGTTCGAGCCTGAATCCGAAGTGGCAATGATCAAGGGGGAGAATCCTAATGAGGATTCAAAAGGTAATATTTTAAATTCAAAATTTAAGGAACACATAACATGTTTTAGTTGCAGAGAAAAAGGACATTACAAAATAAATGCCCGATGAACCAATCCGCACAACCAGAGGCAAAGGAGGAGCCTAAGCCTAGAGTCCGGAAAAGGAAGGATCACATCGAATGTTTCAAGTGTAAAAAGATGGGACACTACAAATCTCAATACACGGAGAGAAGACCTAAGGATTCAGGGGGAGCTAGTATGGTAAATAAATTTAAATTATATGAAAATTTACATGCTTTAGATCCTTCCTGTTTGAATTGTAATATGAAATTAAAAATGCATGAAAATCCAACATTAAAATTACTTAACAAAAATAATCTAGCTAATAAAAACTTAATTAATTCAAATATAACTAAAATTGACCAAATCAACCAAAAACTTAATCAAGACCCCGATTTGTTAATCAAAGTTTATTTATTCAAGATAATTTGAATTTAAATCAAAATAATAATTATCTAGAATTAAATAACAATAAACATAATTTAACAAAAAATTTAAATAAAAATAAGAAACTAAACTATAAATCAAAGTTTAGAAAATTAGAAAAACAAAATAATGTTTTGAAAAACAAAATTAATATATTAGAAAACATTATTAATAATCTAGATTTAAGTTATAAATCAAAACCAAATCTAAAACAAAATCTCCACAAACCTAATTATAATCATGTACCTTTTAATTATGGAATATAATAATAATAATAATAATAATAATAATAATAATAACAATAATAAAAATAAAAATAATAATAATAATAATAATAATAATAATAATAAAACAACAACAACAATAATAATAATAATAACAATAACAATAACTTAATAAAAATAATAATATACAACAACAACATCAACAACACAAACAATTTTTATTATGCATGACTTGTTTGAATTGTTATATCATGCATACTTAACTGTTATATAACATGTTATTCATCTTTTCTTAATTTAGAACGGTTTGATGAAAAAGGTTTACCAAACCCTAACAACATAGCACCAGAATGGATTGAGATGATAGTACGTCAAGGAAACTTTGTCGAAGGCATGTCTAGGCTGAATATGGAATTCTACCTGGTGCACTAGACTTAGTGGATCTGACCGAAGCTACCCCAGTCAAACATGGGCTAGTTAGACCAAAATTTAGTATTAAATTTTTTGAGCAGGAACAGTTTGGAAAGTTTTCAGCAAGTGGTCTAATGATATTCAAGTAGGTCATATGCCTCGCCACTGAACTGAAACTTATCCTTAGGATGCCTGCTTGATTAACCCAAAGCTAAGTTTGAATCTAACATGAGTTCAATAACCTCTTTCAATAAATTCAAATTAATTCAAACTTAACTCAATTAAATTCAAACCTAATTAAATTCAAACTTAATTCAAATCTAACTCAAACCTAATTAAATTCAAACTTAATTAATTCAAATTCAAACTAAATCAATTCAAACTTAACTCAATTAAATTTAAACTTAATTAATTCAAATTCAAACTTAATTAATTCAAACTTAACTCAATTAAATTTAAAACTTAATCAAAATTATTTTAAAACTTAATTAAAATTATTCTAAAACTTAATTAAAATTATTTTAAAACTTAATCAAAATTATTTTACAACTTAATTAAAATTATTATAAAACTTAATTAAAATTATTTTAAAACTTAATCAAAATTATTTTACAACTTAATTAAAATTATTCTAAAACTTAATCAAAATTATTTTAAAACTTAATCAAAATTATTTTAAAACAACTTTAAAATAAAACTAAATTAATTAACCCTAATCAATGACTAGTAGACATAATGTTTAATGACTATAATCAATAAATTAATTTAACTTTAATATTAAATCAATGATTAATAACACTAACTTAATTAAATTAACTTAACTTAATTCTTAATGAATTTCAACTTTAAATCTTAACCTTAATCATCAAAAGTACTTTAAAAATTTAATTATGAAATTTATAATCAAATTTTTAATCCCTAATTAATAATAATACTAAACTGAAACTAGCCTTTAAATTATGTTTAAATCAATCAATAATCTAGCAACTATTAAAAACAATTCTTAACCAAATCCACTTAATAACTTTACAATTTCTAAACTAAACATTAATTCAATTAATTCACAAAATAAATGTTACCATCTATTTAACTTACAATAATCAAAGTTTAACTAAAATTTAATTTAAATTTCAACAAACTCAAAATCAATAAAGTCATCTTATACAATTATAGGATTACTATACTTGAAAACTTAGAATGAGTGAGATGCTAAGAAAATTAAAATTTAAATCATTTTTAAATTATTTTGAAAACTTATAAATCTATTTTCTTAAGAAAATATTTTTCAAATCTTGATTGATGATTGTTTGGGTGTATATAAATTATTATTGTTGATCGCCTAAGTCTTTAGAACCTTAAGTCAATCATCATCCTTAGATACACATAGAAATGTCTTCCTTGTGGGTAACAAGGATATCTAAAAGGAGTGTCTGATTAAGGGGGAGAGACTTGACTGATGGAAATTTTTTCAAAATCTTGCTTTTGAAACATTAAAAAAAATTGCTTGATAAAACTTCTTTACAAATATTTTTGAAAATTATCTTTAAAATCTCTTAATCAAATACTTTTTAAAAATTATCTTTACATACTTATTTAAAGAAATCTGATTTTGAAATTAACTTAAAAATATTTTTGAAAAATTGTTTACAAAACTCAAAATACTATCTTTTAAACCTAGCTCAAGCATTATCTTTTCAAAATCATATTCTTCAAACTTTTTGAAAACTTTCTGAAAAATCATAGTTTCCAAAATACTTTAAATATTCCTTGAAAATAAAATTTTACTTAGAGAATTTCCTTGAAAATTACTTGAAAATATTTTTTGACCTCAGCTTTAACAAGGATGCTTGATAAAAACTCTTTCCAAATATTTTTGAAAGGTATTCTTGAAAGAAATTCTGAGAAATTTTTGCAAACATTAAAACTTCTATATCATGGTTTTACAAAAATACTTTAAGTCTTGAAATACTTTTTGAGAGATTTTACTTAGTACATTCTTCAAAATTATTTTGAAAAAGATATTGCAAATTTACTCAATTTTTTAATGGAATGAGGCTTTTTCAAAATCTCTATGACTCGTTTTTGAAAACTCTATTATACATGGGTGAGGGAATACCTTAGGCATATCTTGAAAATATTTACAAGTATTCCATCATTGTTGGTGTAAAACTTAGGGATCCTTAGCAATTAAAGCCATTTATGGAGTGTTCTTTTTGTTGTATGACAAAAGGGGGAGAAGAAGGGTTTAAGTTAGAAATCTAAATCTTTTTAAATTGACCTAACTTAAACATATTTGTCAAATATCAAAAAGGGGGAGATTGTTTGTGCAATTGACCTCCAAGGTTTTAATGTTAGACAAATATGTTTAAGTATGCTTAAGTATGTTTAAGTATGGAGTTTGATCTAGGGAAGTCCTAGTTGTAGGCTAGACAAGGGAAGTCCTAGTTGGAGGATAGGCAAGGTGAGAAATCTCGATATATCGTGGAAGCCAGGTGGATAGGTCTGGAGGACTTGATCCCTGGGTAGCCGAATACTGAGTCCTAGTTGTAGGCTAGGTAAGGGAAATCTCGGTATGTCGTGGAAGCCAGGTGGATAGGTCTGGAGGACTTGATCCCTTGGTAGTCGAATACTGAATCTTGGTAAGTGAAACCAAGTGGAGAAAATCCTAGTGGTGGTAACCTTAGGTCATGGTGAGTGAAGCCAGGTTGAGAAAATCCTAGGGGGTGGTAACCTTAGGTAACGAGAAGTCTTGGAGGAGTGAACTCCAAGCAAGGTTGATCGCATGGTTTCCGGTCGACTGCACGCGGTCGACCAGACCAGCGGATCTCGGTAAATCTAGGTTTAGGTTTACCATTATTTTCTGTATTACTATTATTGTTGTTATCTAATGTAGTATTGCAGGAAAAGTCTTAGTGGATCAGGCGATCAGACACTGAGCAGGCAAAAGTCCAAACATGTCTGGAGGAGCATGTTTGGCAAGTAAGTTGAGGTAAACAACTGGAGGAGCAACAGTGAGGTCGGGTTCCCAAAGGGAACAATCTAAGATCGTTGATCCAACTGAAGAAACCGGGAAGGTTTCCAAGTTGAGATCAAGACAGTCCTACTGTCTTTATATTACTCATGCATTATATATTACTGTTCTAACCTTTGTGTTGCAGAGATACTTTGCTTAACTCTGTGTTGCAGGTATAGCCAGATCGGTCGATCGAACAGAGGGATCAGTCGACCGAACCAAGTTGACTCAGCACAGATCAGTTATGTCAGCAACGATCAGAAGCAAAAGGAAGTTAAGCTGATCAGTCGACCGAACTCATGGATCGGTCGACCGAACGATCAATTAATGACGCAGTAAATGCAGAACACAGCAAATCTCGACGAACAGGGAACGAGCCTGTTCGGTCGACCGAACAAGGGGATCGGTCGACCGAACCCTTAAAGACCAATTAATGCCAGAGATTCGAGCCAGCATAATACTCCAGCTGCAGGGGGTCGAAGCTGGTTCGGTCGACCGAACAGAGGGATCGGTCGACCGAACCTCCAGTACTATTATAAATTGTGGCTCGAAGTCAGAGGCAGAGGAACAACTTTCTGATAAAAAATTCCTGCTTTGCAAGCAACTCGTCCTCATCCGTGCAGCAAGCTACACCATCCGAAAGTGCCGACCTAAGCTATATCTTCATTTTAAGTTGTCGGTAAAATTTATTTTAAGCTTGCATTTGTAATTCATTTAAGCAAGATAGTAGGGTATTACTATCTTGCTCCATTGTACGATTTGCTTCTTTCCGAAGAATTTCGGAAAGAAGAGTTATAGTGGTTTGCTCACCGGTGCGGTCAAGGACCGCGATCCTTCGAGTAGGAGTCGAGCTAGGCTCCGAACGAAGTAAACAAACTGTCTCTATTTACTTTCCGCTGTGCATGACTTTGATTTGAAAGAAAAGAATAGTTTTAAAAAAAGAGTGATATTCACCCCCCCCCCCTCTATCGCTTCAAACGATCTATCACGAGGTACGAGGTGCTGCGGAAGAGTACGTGGGCAAACGAGAAGGAGGCGTGTAACGTTTCCGAGGGACGAGAAACCGGAGCAAAAGACTGCTCGAAGGCCGGAAGTTAGGTCGAGTGAGCCCTATTCCGGATGGCCGAGATCATCTAAGTGAACGGAGCCGGAGTGGAAGACTCAGACCAATGAGAGCGGAAGCGGAGCAGAAGATTGGGACGAAAAATCAACAAAAAGTTGATTTTTGGGTCGGGGGTGCCTTGACCAAGTCTGGGACGCCCCGACCTGTCCGCAGTGCCCGGACTTGGTCCAGGAGCCCAGATTCCGAGAGCCCGGAACCCTTCCGGGCGCCCGGACTGGAAAAATTAGCCAAACACGACGTGGTACGTTGCGTTGTGATGGGGATAAAGCTTATCTCTCTAGAGGCGCCTGGAACCCTTCCAAGGGCCCGACTAGGGCTATATTTTATAGCCTTAGTCCTGGAAGGATAGAACAATACTTGTGATTGATTTCTATTCAGTTTTGTTCTGTAATCTAGTGCTTTAATTGCTGTAAAGGGGTTTCTCTGACTGAAGGAGAGTTTAGTGAGTGTTCAACTTCCTTAGATTAACAACATCCCTGGTTGTAACCAAGTAAATCGTTTGTGTCTCTTCCTTTCTTTATTTAAGTCTCTTATTTCTTTTATGCGAGTGTTGATTATTATTAAGTTGTAAAGTTCGAGGAAGGTTCATTTTTCTGTGCAGAGTCATTCACCCCCTCTAGTCGGTCGCCAAGGGTCCAACAAGAACAGTATTACAACCCCACATAGTAACCTAAAGGAATTATGTACTAACTGTGATAATGGGATGTGAAAAATACCTACACACTTTTAAAAAAAATGATGAATAGGAGATCGCAGACTAACATATAATTGATTTTTGAAGAAAGGAAGGAAGCTGTCCGGAGGTGTGTGGGGACGGTCATAGGTAGAAGGGATGGTGATTTTATGATCATCGAGAATGTGATAGGTCATTTTCATCTGGTCTACCTTATCGACGTTAAAGTCTGACTTGGTGGAAGTATACCACAACCCTTGGACAACCGGGGGTGGAAAAAGAGAGTGCCATGGAAAGAGAATAAAAATAAGAGATAGAAGGAAGAAAGGCAAAAGTGATTATTGGAGAAAGATCATTGTGAGGAGCAGAGAGCAAGAAGTAACGAAGATGAAAATGAAAACAAAAACGAAAATAAAAACGAAGGTTGCGATAAGATGAAGGAAGAAATTAAGGGTTTAAAAACCCTGTTGACGATTTCCCCGAGCTGTCAGATCAAGGGCTTGGGAAAACAAGGCTTAATCTTGGCCATTGAATTCAAAAATATAACAGTCACATTAGATCCCAACAGTCGCCTGCCACGTTACACATGCGACGATAAAAAAGATTGCAACACGTGACATTCAACTACAGGTGACATTAATGAGGAATGAAAGTGTATGATTAAAAGGCATGGTCGCCGTGCTTTATATTAATGACAAAAGATTTGAGGGATTTCTAAGAAATTATGGCGACGTCAGCAACAATTAAAAGACACTGAGATGAGTGGCAACTCGGGAAGTAATTCAGAGAAATGCTAATAAGTCTAAGAAACGGCTAAGTATCGTCCACATTGGGTTCGAGCGTATCAGGTTTGAGCGACAACAAGTCCGAGCGACATCAATATTGGAATCTCTTGATCGGGGTGAGATCAGCTTCCTGAAGTGTCGTAAGAGTGGCGATTATGATAGTTGAGCGACGGCTCTAAACCCTAGAATGCCCGATCGGGAAGAAAAGTCGCAAAAAGATACTAATTGTCCAGTCAGTCGAGCGCGCAGCCTCCTTCGACTAGACTTGAGGGGAGTGTTTGTGATACAGTGATGAAGAGGAGCCCCACCAAATATGGGTCAAAGTTGGGAAGAGCAGTTGATGTAGAGGCCAAAGTCAAAATAGTCAAAGGTCCCGGACAACAGATCAGACGAAGTTAGTTGAACAGGCCTTCAAATCAAGCGAAGTTGGTTGAACAAACCTTCAAATTAGGCAAAGTTGGCTGAACGAGCCTCTAATGTTGGTCGGACGTGACTGTCTGAATGGTCCTCCCCTGAAAACTTGCAACTAGGGTTAAGAGACAAACAGTAATTCTCCCGGCTCACTGTCCCTGCTGATCGGACGACATGTTCGGCTGGACAAAAGGTAGTCTTCCGACAATAAGAAAGTTGAGTGAAGGAAAAGCCGATAACTTTGTTAAGTACAACTGAGCTAGGACGTCCCTTCCGAGCGACTTCTGGTCGACCTACAGTGGGACACATCTACATATCTCATCGTACTCTTTTGGAAGTTTGTGTCATTGACAATAGAGCATGTCTAGCATACAAATCGTACTTTAGAAGCTTCTACCCTGTCACATAAAAAATTTGCATACCCGTTTAAGAAAAAGTGTCAAGGACACTTTTTGACTTATCTTTTCCTAAGATGCTTTGGAAAATGTGTACGCGCTTTGGGACACATGCACATATGCTACAATGACACTATATAAGGGGGTCGCCATCTACAGGTGGAGGTATGCGTTACTTTGTTATCTACACGCTCTTAGCCACTGTTGATTTCTACTATTCTTCTCCACTAAGCCAAGGACTGACCTAAGCATCAGAGGGCCAATACCAGGAACCTCTTTCTGACCCGGTACTAACACTTCCGATTTTACAAGACAATAAGGAGTCTTCTTCTAGTTAACACTAAAGTCGCATCCACAGCCTCCATCTTCTCAATTTTCAGATAGAATCAACACCCTTAATCTTCAATCACGCTTGTGTCAATATATAAATCCTACAGCAATATAGATAGAAATTATTAAAGATCTGTTGTGGTGCATATAATTTGTTTTAGTGGTGTAATCAAGCACCGTTGTTGGGAATTCAATTCTTGTAATGTTTTCTTCCAAATAACAATCCAATTAGTGTTCACCGGCGGCAAAATTTAATGAAAAAGGAAAGCTGCAAAAGGCAATTTGATCGACTGATTTCTATGTTCTTTCTCTATCTGTCTTAATCGATCGATCAGTTCGTTGCGTCGAGAGAAGGTTACACTGGTGGTGATCGTTCATGGTGGAAGAACTACGTACTATTAGTTAAGTTGAAGTACGTAGTTCGTAGTACGTAGTCTGGTGGTGATCGTTCATGGTGATCGTTCACGCTCAACTTAACTGGTGGTGATCGTTCATGGTGATCGTTCACGACCCTCATGGTGGAAGAACTACGTACTAACCGTGAGCTTGCTGCTCTTCTCCGACGACCCTCTGCCCCCGCCGCCGGCGTGCCGTAGTCCGAGCGTGAGCGACACATCTCCGCTGCCGCCGCCACCGCCTCCTGACCTCTCTTCGCCGGCTATTTCTGAAGAAGAAGGTCGAAGGTAGCCGCCGTGACGATCATGACGCCAAGACGTCCCGGCGGAGGCGCCGTCGCCGCTCCCGAGTGGCGGCGAGTGCGTTCGTTGGTCTTTCCCATCCATGCCGTCCTCCGGCAACGGCAGCTCCTCCTCCTCCTCCTCCTCTGCATTGGATTCTTGGAGGTACATCTCCTCCACCATCGGTTTCCACAGTCTCACCCTTGCGTTGATAAACCAATTGGCCACCTACGTTAATCGATAATTAATCTCCCATTAACCTACTAAACTCAATAATTAAGATTACTGAAGAACAGTTAGAGATCAAACCTGGTTCCTGGACAAACCTGTCTGCCTCGCCAGCAACTGCTTATCCGCATCACTCGGATACCTAAGAAACAACACAACGAAACACCAGTGGAAAATTGACATCAAAATCCTATCAATTATACATATGAATTCAATTCATTCACCAAGAGTAATAGGGAAGTTCCTTTTCGAGCTTTTCTGATGCAAGGACGAGTGAGCACATGGACAACGAGATCTAAAATCATGATAAAAGTAAACTCGGTTCATAGGTCACAGGGTCTGCATGCTCTGTTCGTCTCTCTTTCTCTCTCTCCCTCATTTACGGTTACGTATATTAAATGAATGAAGGGCGATCCAAAGCTAACTGGAATAATATTGTAATAAATGCTCGCTGTCAGATCTTTCATGTACAGTGGAACCCTAATCAGTATGTTGCAGAAATCTCAGTTAGCACAGAATACAAGAAGTAACAGCCTTCTTATAATGAGATTGAAGTAGACATAAAAAAGAAGGCGTACGGGTGGAGGAAGTGCTCGAAGAGCCAGCCGCGGAGGATGCTGACGGAGCGCTCCGGGAGGCCGCGCTGCGGCCGCCACGATTCCGGCTCCGTCACGGCCAGCTGGTTGAAGGCGCGATGCTGCCGGAGGTTATGGTCGAGCAGGCGGAGCCGCGGCGTTGATCCCTTGGTGATGGCGCTGGCGCTCCCGGCGCCGGCGCCGGCGCCATCCTTGTCCCCGAGGGCATCGGACGTCTGCTTCAGCTGCGCTGCGATCGCGTCCTTGAGGCACCGGAAGTGCCGCGACATGGCCCTCTGCGCCAGCACCGTGTACGGCTTCGCCGCCCCGAACCCCATCACCGAGTCGAACGAGTTCACCACCAGCTGCATCTGATCGCAGTAGCGGCCGTATCTCCTGTCCACCTGCGATCACAATCAATCGCCATGAATGAGTCGCAGTAGTTTCTTACAATAATCAATACCCCTCTTCTAACTATATATATATATATATATATATATATATATATATATATATATATATATATTATCGATCATGCTTTTGTTGCCAGAATCATGATGTAATTAATCGAGGAGAGAAAGAAAGACAAATGTTATACACATCAGCATGCATGCATTTCTTCTTCCTCTGTGGGTTTCTATCTCTGTGGAAGCAAAGAAACCAGTATTACTAAGATAATTAGGAAGCATATCCCCTTCCATTGAAGAAAAACGGTCATTGTTTCACGAAACAGAGAAAAGGTTCATGTCAGCATGGTTTTATATATTATTGAAAATACCCTTAATGGAAATCAAACCCACCTAATTGTGATTTGTGAATAGAAATATGTAAAGTACAGCCACCACTATCAAGAAATCTTATTAAAAATGACCTGAGAATCATCTCGGCCACTTTCTATATGCTGGCGGCCGGGCCTCCGCCGGCCGATTGAATGAAATTCTATATGCTATGAATTATAAATTAATTATCGCAATTTGAGATGATTAATAATAAATTATACATGCCTCGTCGAGCATGGAGATGAGCTTGGTCTTCTTCCTCTGGTGCTCAAATCTTTCGGCGCTAGACAAAGCAGGAAGGTCGTGCTTCGATGAGGATGCAGCCGGAGTTGAGGCGCTGCTGCGGCCGCGCTTTGTGAGTGTATTTCCCTTGAATTGTCCGTTACACATGCTGCAGAATTCCTCCAGTAGCTCTTGCGCCGCCTTGGAGTAATTGGAGCTTCTCAGCAACACGTTGACGACGCCACCACCGCAGCCTCCAAAGGCGGCGGCGTGCAACTGTTGGTCTTGCAGCTGGGGTTGATTGTTATTGAAATATATGGCCCCTTGTCTCATCCGGAGTTCGTCGGCGGCCTTGGCCATCTCCAGGTGTTGCAGAGAGGAGGAGAGAGAGAGCGAGAGTCCTTGGCCGAAGGGAGACGACTCAGTGAAGGGCTGATGATGAAAGTCGGTGACGTGTGGCGGCGAAGATGGGGATCCGATTTGTTGCGGTGGCGGTTGCATCGCCGGCGGGTTCATGAGGAAGAGCTGCATCGCGGCGGCCGCGGAGTCGTCTGCGGTCAAACCGGCATGTACTGAATTATGCTGATGCTGGTCGTGAGGATGTCGGTTCGCGCCGTACCAGTCGGCAGCGCCGCCGCCCACGGCCACAGATCTCGAAGGGATAATATGCCCGTAGCCCCCCGCTGGAATAATCGGGTGTTCCATCTGCGCTGCCAACCCCAGCGGCGGTTGAAAATTGAATATGTCGGACAGTATGTGGCCCGCGGCGGCAGCGGCTCCGACGGAAGCGGACTCGTAGATTCCAGTCTCGTCTTCCATGGGGACCAAGTGTCCTCCTGCGCCGCCATCGAAGCCCTGCTGCTGCTGCTGCACCCGGAGCTTGTCCTGCCTGCTTTGCTGCTCTAGGTGGTCCCGGTTGCCGCTGCCCAACCCGTCGGCGAAGCCTAAGAAGCCTCGGTGGAAGCCCTGGCTAGACATGTGCGACGCCGGCGATGTAGGCGGATGTCCGAGCGGATCCTTGATCGAGCTCCTGATCAGCTGCGTGGCTACTCCCATATTTCTGCTCCCTCCTTCATCACCATCATCGACCGCGAGCAAGCTAACTTTTATGATCTGCAAACACCACATCAAAACCAAAGCATATCTCGATCAGACCAAGAAATAAAATTCCATCAACGAACAAATCCACAAATCAATTAGAATTCAAGAAGCAAAGAACCAAGCTTCCTCAATTATATAATTCCTCAATTAAGAAAAGAGTGTAACTCGGAAGACGATAAGGTGCTTACTGTCGTCGAGTTCTATTTCCGGATATAGATGAAAGCAGTGGAGAGAGATTTTGGTGGATTAATTTGGATGTTGAGCACATCGATCGATTGTTGTCTCGTGGATCTTCCCGATCAGCATCAGCAGCTAGCCATGGCCTCCATCTCTGTCTGCCCTGTCGCCTTTCTTCATTCTTGGGCTGCAATCGCCTTCCGAGAGGGGAGATCCGCGAGCGAGAAGTAATATAAAATTAAAAGGAAAAAAAAAAGAGAAATTATTAAAAGAAGAAGGGGCGATAGAAGAAGACAGAAAAACAGAACAGGGCGCAGCTATTCCTCTTCCTCTCTCTGTTCTCACAGCTTTCTCTTTAGCATTAAACACTTTGCAGTTCAGACTAAAAACTTAGGTCAACTTGACTACGAGTCCACTTTGTGTAAAAATTTGCAGGCCTAATATTTCTTCCTTCCTTTTTTCCTCCAGATAAATATAAAAATCCTCTTGTTTTGTTTTTCTTTTTCTGGTTGACTTGTCGTTTCGCCATAGTAAACGGACGAAGCCACCAACGGCGACGGTCTGAAGGGTCATTATCGTCATTGCATCGGTGGGCCCCAGTTTTATTAAAGTATAAGATACGGGTTGGGTTGTGATGAGGAGGCAGAAACCAACACCGTTGATTAAGGGTCTGTTAATTGAGAAGAGCCTTGGCCCTTGGATCGAATCGCGAGCGCTTTTCAGCGTGACGTCAGATTAACCTCAGCATGGTATTAGGCCTTCAAGCTATTGGGCCTCCGATGGGTCTCCATTTGAGCCTACTGTGGGACCCCCGCGCTCAACCTTTCGCAAAGCCTCATGAATAGGACGTGGCGTTTTGTGAATTTGGCACAGATGTTTAATTTTTTTATAAAAAAAATCTAGCAATTTATTTCACTAATCATTGGTAGAAAAAGGCCTGGCTGGTATTGTATTGAATGGGACATTTCCACTGAAGCAGATTTATTTTATTAATATAATTATTATATTATTATTTTGTTGTTGAAATTTGCAAGGAATTAGCAGATGCTGCTAAAACATCCACGTCAGAAAGGTTGCCAGAGAAGTACTGTTTTTTTTTTATAAAAAAAAATTACTTGTTTAATTTGCATGAGTTGAGCAGCAAAGCAATTGGAATATTCACGTCTTTTTATGCCCTTTATTCTCCTTTGAAGTAAATCTCATTCTCGTGTACTTCTGTGCCTTTAAGTTTAAGTGTTGCCCAAGTCCTAACGTCGTCCTTATTCACTGCCCTGCTTCCCTGCTCTCAGGTCATCTCTAATACAAAGTTTTCGAGAAATGTGAAATAAAAAAGTGCTCCAATTATGTTTTTATTTTAAGAATTGTAATAAAAGAGAGCTCAAATTATTTTAAGATCTAACTATAACTCATATAATAACTACTTGATATATTTTACAACTATAGACTCAATTATCCTATCTAAAAATTTTATCTTAAATTTTAAATAGAATAATTAAAAAATATTTATATTAATTACTATATTCATTTCCTAAATTTAAGCACTTTTTTAAATCTTATTATTTTATTAAAAATCTCCCTCCTTTACTAACTAACTTTGATGAAGCCTAAAATGTATTTACGTTAATGTCCTTTTTTTTATTTACATTAAAAATAATTTCAAGGGTTATTAGTAATTCCACAAGCGAAACAATCAGTACTCTAGAGTTTGAGACTCAGGTATAGCGTATTATTATGAATTTTTTTCATCATTAATTTTCTTTGGTGGTTTTATATATAAAAAAAATATAGTTCTCTTTAGTCCCATATCTTAGAATTGATAACGCTATGATCAAAGAATCTTCTATAAATATTTTAGGCCGACGATGTTAAAAAATATACTTTTCTTAGTTATTTTTACTAAGACAAGTATAATATTAAATTAAAATAATTTTTGCATAGGTAATCCTGGGATTCTCTAGCGTCACTAACAAATAATTAATTCTTAGTTTATAATGGTGACATTAGAAAATCTAAACAATTCAGATTTTTAAAGACCTAAATAATTTATATATTATTATATTAATATTACACACACAACGCTCATGATCACACTAGTTTATGTATTTTAGATAGCTCATGATCACACTAGTTTATGTATTTTAGATAGATAAATTGGTGTGAATGTTCTTAGTCATTTGTACAATTATTTTAAAATAATTTTTGATAAAATTTAAATAATTTAATAAGTTAATAAAAAATATTTTAATATAATAATATTTTATGTATTATAATTTTGATTAAAATAAAATAATTTTTTTTACATTGTGGTATTTTTTAGAAAGTGAGACATCCCTTTTCACTTTTTTTTTAAAAAAAAACAAAAGAGTGTTCATATCTAACAATTTGATAAATGTGGGTCCTGTATATTTTTAGCTTTTATTGAAAGAAATTACAAATTATAGATCCACCGCCGACAGCCCCGGCCTCCCGAGCACGTGCCTTCGGTGTCCCACTCCGCCGGTGTCGCAGCTGTCCTGCTCCGGCGCCATTAGGACAGCCCGCGCGCGGGTCCGCCGCCGCTTGTCGTCTTCCCCCCGTTCCGTCCCCTCTTTTCTCTGGTCCTCTGCTGGAACTCCAATCCACAAACTCTCCGGCGATGGAACAGGAGAAGGGAGGGAAGCACGAAGCCAGCTGCCACGAACAGCGCATGCACTCTGTCGCAGTCACGTAGCTTTCTGCTCCCTGTACTGTTTTTGTTTATTTCGTCTTCTTCTTAACGACGAGCTCGTCGTCGGAAGAAATTCTATGGACCCGATCGGTGCTCAGGCGAGGACGACAGCGACAGCCGCTGTCTATACTCTCTCTGACGGCAAATTATCAACGTCTCCGGCGGGCCAGCGGCCAATCTAGTGGCCGTAAAGGATCAGATCAGATCAGATCGCCGCAGAGCATCTTGCAGGAATCGTGGTTGCATTGGATGCGGTTTGTTCGAGGAAAGCGACCATCTGCTGCTTGAATTATTAGGGAGGCAAAGGCAAAGCCTTTTGCAGCTTTGAAGATTTGTTCTTCAGCTATTTTCTCTTTGATTGACGAGTTCAATAGGCGTTGTTGATAGATATGGGACAAAGGTCTGCTCCTATTTTTGTCACGAGGGCACCTGTACAGCAGCGGCAGCGGCAGCGGCAGCAGCAGCGGCAGCGGCAGCGCCAGAGGCAGGGAAAATTAAATAATACGAACCACAGAGCAAGATTAATTTCCATGTTGGAAACAGGAAGTAGAGAGAAAAATATATTTGGTAAAAATCAAAAACCGTCCTAAATTAAAAGAAATAACATATGGACATTTCTTTTTCTAAAAAGTTTAAATCAGCTCTCTCATAATTTTTTTCAAAAAATATTATTGGATTTAATGTTGTTGTAAAAGTTATTTGGTAATTGCTATAATATATTTTAAATGAATTTAAGATTTACGGTTTACATCGAGTAGGGCTGTAATCGAGCCGAGCCGAGCTCGAGCTCATGCCAACTCGAGCTCGAGAAAACTACATAGGCTTGACTTGAGCTCGAGTCCGAGCCGAGCTCAAGTCACACTACAAAAAAACACAAATTTGGGGACAAAAGTCTAGAACGAAAATAATTCGTCCTAAAATTGGGACAAATTTACCAACGAAAATAAATTTCAACCCAAATGACCAATGAAATTTGCAACAAAAAATTTCGTTTCAAGTTTGCAACAGGAAAAAATTTTGTTGCTAAATTCGACCTCAAATCTGGAACAAATACAGAATTCGTCCCAAATTTAGGGACAAATCGAGGATTCGTCCAAAATCTGGGATGAATCCAGGATTCATCCCAGAATTGAAATTATTTTTTAAAAAAATAAAAAAACATGGAAGACTTATATCTTGACCTAAAGACATCGGAATTTCATGAAACAAGTTTCTATGTGTTCGTATTATTGTCCTAATCGAAAATATATCATCATCCATAATTTTGAATTAATATTTTGAGTGATTCAAAATTTTAACACAAATTAGGTCAAAATGGGATTAAAAAATTCCAAAAATCAATATATTTGGTCAAAAATATTTTTATGGATATATTTATGATCAGGACAACGATACGAACGTATAAAAACTAATTTCATGAAATTCCGATGTCTCTAGATTCATATTTAAGGTGTCCCATTATTTTCCTATACTTTTAAAATATTTTAAGTTTTGGGACGAATCCAGGATTCGTCCCAAAACTGAAAATAATTTTTTTAAAAAAAATTAACTGAAGGCTTATATCTTGACCTAGAGACATCAGAATTTAATGAAACAAGTTTCTATACATTCGTATTATTATCCTGATCATAAATATACCATCATTCATAATTTTGAATTATTATTTTGAGTTATTCAAATTTTTAACACCAAAATTAGGTAAAATTAGGATTAAAAATACTAAAAATCAATATATTTGGTAAAAAATATTTTTATGGATATATTTATGATCAAGACAACGACACGAACGCATAGAAACTTATTTCATGAAATTCCGATGTCTCTAGGTTCATATTTAAGGCGTCCTATTTTTTTCCTAATTTTTTAAATAATTTAATTTTTGGGACGAATCTCTGGATTCGTCCCAAAACTGAAAATAATTTTAAAAAAAAAAAGAAAATCAAACACCGAACGCTTATATCTTAACCTAGAGACATCGAAATTTCATGAAACAAGTTTCTATGTATTCGTATCATTGTCCTGATCGTAAATATACCATCATCCATAATTTTGAATTATTATTTTGAGTGATTCAAATTTTTAACACCAAAAATAGGTCAAATTGGGATTAAAAAATTCCAGAAATCAATTTATTTGGTCAAAAATATTTTTATGGGTATATTTATGATTAGGACAATGATACGAATGTATAGAAACTTGTTTCATGAAATTTCGATGTCTCTAGGTCCATATTTAAGTCATCTCAATTTTTCTATTTTTTTTTAAATAATTTAATTTTTAGGACGAATCTTTGGATTCACCCTAAAATTTGGGATGAATCTCTATTGGGACAAATCCCTGGATTCATCCCAAGTTTTGGGACGAATCCAGGATTCGTCCCAAAACAGAAAATAATTTTAAAAAAATTAATCAAACACCGAAGGCTTATATCTTAACCTAGAGACATCAGAATTTCATGAAATAAATTTCTATGCGTTCGTATTGTTGTTCTAATCGTAAATATACCATCATCCATAATTTTGAATTAATAGTTTGAGTGATTCAAAATTTTAACACAAATTAGGTCAAAATTGGATTAAAAAATTCCAAAAATCAATATATTTAGTCAAAAAATATTTTTATGGATATATTTACGATCAGGACAACGATACAAACACATAGAAATTTGTTTCATGAAATTCTGATGTCTCTAGGTCCATATTTAAGTCGCCCCATTTTTTTAAATAATTTAATTTTTGGGACGAATCCAAGATTCGTCCCAAAACAAAAAATAATTAAAAAAAAAATTAATCAAACACCGAAGGCTTATATCTTGACCTAGAGACATCAAAATTTCATGAAACAAGTTTCTATGCGTTCTTATCGTTGTCCTGATCGTAAATATACCATCATCCTTAATTTGAATTATTATTTTGAGTGATTCAAATTTTTAATAGCAATTACGTCAAATTAGAATTAAAAAATTTTGTCAATCAATATATTTGGTTAAAAAAAAAATCTGGATATATTTACGATCAGGACAACGATACGAACACATAGAGACTTATTTCATGAAATTCTGATGTCTCTAGGTAGATATTTTTTAAAACATATATAGGTTGCTACTAACTAAAAAGGTGTTGTACAGCGAATGGTTGTAAATAAGTGACCGAAACCTTAAATATTGACCTAGATACATCAAAATTTTATGAAACAAGTTTCTATGCATTCGTATCATTGTCCTGATCGTAAATATACCATCATCCATAATTTTGAATTATTATTTTGAGTGATTCAAATTTTTAACACCAAAAATAGGTCAAATTGGGATTAAAAATTCCAAAAATCAATTTATTTGGTCAAAAATATGATGATGGTATATTTACAATCAGGACAATGATACGAACGCATAGAAACTTGTTTCATGAATTTCCGATGTCTTTAGGTCCATATTTAAGTTGTCCCATTTGTTTCTATTTTTTTTAAATAATTTAATTTTTGGGACGAATTTTGGATTCATCCCGAATTTTGGGACTAATCCTTGGATTTGTCCCAAATTTTGGGACGAATCCCTGGATTCGTCCCAAGTTTTGGGATGAATCCAAAATTCGTCCCAAAATAGATAATAATTTTTAAAAAAATTAATCAAACACCGAAGGCTTATATCTTGTCCTAGAGACATCGGAATTTTATGAAATAAGTTTCTATGCATTCGTATCATTGTCCTAATCATAAATATATCATCATCCATAATTTTGAATTAATAGTTTGAGTGATTCAAAATTTTAATACAAATTAGGTCAAAATGGGTAGGGCTGTGAAAAAAAACCGAAAATCGAACCGGAACCGGTAGCTTACCGATTTTGGTTTACCGGTTAACCGGTTAATCGGTTTTAATCGGTTCCGGTTAACCGGTTTTTACCGATTTACCGGTTGATTCCTGGTTTTGGATTTTTTTTACCGGTTTAACCGGTAAACCGGTAAAACGAGGCACCAATGACCAACCGGTTGACTTGGTTTTAATACGAGCCATGGATTACAAATTACATGGTAAATGAATCTAGTCTATAAAATGAAATCTGAGTATCTGACCAAATGGTGCTTCAAATTCTTTCATATACCTTTCAATGGACTCGAGCTCAACCTGCAGAACTCTGAACTCTTCACAATCTTTCACCATCTTCTGGATAAATTTTGTTAAAGCACATACCTCTCTAAAAGTATAAACAAACTTGGTCCCATCTTGAAAGCTTTTATATAAATAAATTTTTGGACATGTCTACGTCTCCAATCTATCCAACCGCCGCCACCACCTGATCTGCAAAGTAGGTAAGAGTAATGTAACAGGATGAACTGGATATCAATCTACAACATTTAGTCGAGAACATGAGAAAATTTCTATATTAATCCTTTTAATTAATGGTCTTTTTGTTTGTTTTGTTATTTCATCAAAGGTCTGGGACTCTTAACTTTAGTTTTACCGGTTCTCGGTTGGAACCGATTAACCGACCGGAACCGGTTCAACCGGAATCGGTAGAACCGATAAGATACCAGTCGGTTAACCGGTTTTAAATAAATCATGGTAAACCAGAATTAAGCGAAATCGATAAACCGGTAAACCGGTTAACCGACCGGTTGAACAGGCCTAAAAATGGGATTAAAAAATTCCAAAAATCAATATATTTGGTCAAAAATATTTTTATGGATATATTATTGATTATGACAATGATACGAACGCATAAAAACTTATTTCATGAAATTCTGATGTCTCTAGGTCCATATTTAAGTCATCCCATTTTTTAATTTTTTTTAAAATAATTTAATTTTTGGGATGAATATCTGGATTAGACCCAAATTTTGGGACGAATCCATGGATTCGTCCCAAATTTGGGGACGAATCCAGGATTCGTCCCAAAATAGAAAATAATTTTAAAAAAAATTAATCAAACACCGAAGGCTTATATCTTGACTTAGAGACATCGGAATTTCATGAACAAGTTTCTATGCATTCATATCATTGTCCTGATCGTAAATATATCATCATCCTTAATTTTGAATTATTATTTTGAGTGATTCAAATTTTTAACATCAATTATGTTAAATTAGAATTAAAAAATTTCGTCAATCAATATATTTGGTTAAAAAAAAATTCTGGATATATTTACGATCAGGACAATGATACGAACGCACAGAGACTTGTTTCACGGAATTCTGATGTCTCTAGGTAGATATTTTTTAAAACATATATAGGTTGCTACTAACTAAAAAGGTGTTGTACAGCGAATGATTGTAAATAAATGATCGAAACCTTAAATATTAACCTAGAGACATCGAAATTTTATGAAACAAGTTTCTATGCGTTCGTATCATTGTCCTGATTGTAAATATACGATCATCCATAATTTTGAATTATTATTTTGAGTGATTCAAATATTTAACACCAAAAATAAGTCAAATTAGGATTAAAAAATTCCAAAAATCAATTTATTTGGTCAAAAATATGATGATGGTATATTTACAATCAGGACAACGATACGAATGCATAGAAATTTGTTTCATAACATTCTGATATCTTTAGGTCCATATTTAAGTTGTCCCATTTTTCCCATTTTTTAAAATAATTTAATTTTTGAGACGAATCCCTAGATTCGTCCTAAAACAGATAATAATTTAAAAAAAAATTAATCAAATACTGAAGGCTTATATCTTGACCTAGAGACATCGAAATTTCATAAAATAAGTATATGTGTTCGTATCGTTGTCCTGATCGTAAATATACCATCATCCATAATTTTAAATTATTATTTTGAGTGATTCAAATTTTTAACACCAAAAATAGGTCAAATTAGAATTAAAAAAATTCAAAAAATCAATATATTTGGTCAAAAATATTTTTATGGATATATTTACAATCAGGTCAATGATACGAACACATAGAAACTTGTTTCATGAAATTCTGATGTCTCTAGTTCCATATTTAAGTCGTCCCATTTTTTCATTTTTTTAAAAATAATTTAATTTTTGGACGAATCCAGGATTCATCCCAAAACAAAAAATAATTTGATCAAAAATATGATGATGGTATATTTACAATCAGGACAACGATACGAACGCATAGAAACTTGTTTCATGAAATTTCGATGTCTCTATGTCCATATTTAAGTCATCCCATTTTTTTCCATTTTTTTTAAAATAATTTAATTTTTGGGACGAATCTCTGGATTCGTCCCAAAACAGATAATAATTTTAAAAAAATTAATCAAATATCGAAGGCTTATATCTTGACCTAGAGATATCAGAATTTCATGAAATAAGTTTCTATGCGTTCGTATCGTTATCCTGATCGTAAATATACCATCATCCTTAATTTTGAATTATTATTTTGAGTGATTTAATTTTTTAACACAAAAAATAGGTCAAATTGGGATTAAAAATTCCAAAAATCATTATATTTGGTTAAAAATATTTTTATGGATATATTTGTGATCAGGACAATGATACGAACACATAGAAACTTGTTTCATCAAATTCCGATGTCTTTAGGTTCGTATTTATTCCTTCTGAATTATCTCCTCTTTTATTTAAAAATAAATAAATTCTGGGACAAATCCCTGAATTCGTCCCAGATTTTGGGATTCGTCCCAAATTTAGGGACGAAATTGGGAACAAAAAAGATTTGAGGGTAAAAACCCTAGATCTATACCTCATCATGCTTCTTATTTTCTTCCCCATTTCTTTCCTCTCTCCCCCGTTCCCCCTTCCAACCTACGATTTCCAGGAGTGTTTCGGCCACATCTCCGACCGACGACGGCGTGATCTGCGACGACCGTGTGATCTCCGGAGGTGGAAGCTTTTCGATTGGTAAGCTCATATCTCTATGCTGCTCTTGGATCTCCCTCTCTCTCGACGACGTGATCTCCGGGGTGGTCGTGGGCTGGCCGCCTCGCGAGCTGTCCGCGTGCTGGCTGCCGCCGCGGGCTGGCCACAGGATGGCCGCCGCCACCACGGGCTGGCCGCTGCCAGGCGCTGGCTGGCCGGCGTCTGGCCAACGGCGCCGACCTAGTCATGGCTGGCCAAATCTAGCCCGCATCATGGTTGTGCTGAAGTTCAACCAAGATTCACAATAGATACTTCAAATTGAGTTATATTTGCTAAATACAACTTGAACCTTCACAAAAGAAGTTGCGCTGTTGACTTACTATGATGGTTACATGAGTTTGTGTTTCTTGCTGAGTTTTGATTAGTTAGTGATATATATATATATATATATATAATCGCAATATATTCCCCAAACACTTGCTTTCTTAACTTGCTGATGCTCGCTCATACTTGTGTTTCTTGCAATGGTAGTTATCTCTCCAAGTCTAGATATGTAAATAAAAATGACTACCATGGAGTAACCTACTAAGGCGTACACTAGTAGCCAATAAAAGAAGACTAAATGATTATTGCTGTTAATAGACTTCCATAGCAAGAAACATTCATGTATAAGTCTAGGTAAGAAAAATAACATATGAATTAACTAAGAATTGGGAACACTTTATTTTTACACTTTACAGTGGGTAAATGGAATTGTTAAAATTGTAAGTTCAAACTCAAATTGTTAAATCTTGATGACCTAAAAGTCACTACATTATGAAATTGTAATTTAGTTTTAAATAATTATGTTATAGTTGATTAATTGTGTTCCTTCTTTTTGATAAGCTGCTCTTTGTTGTTTTGTCTTCAATGATAAGATTTATCTGTAGTTACTTTTAATAATGTTTAACTAAATAGCTGAATTCAGGTAAAATGCAGAATGAGCGAAGTTAGATGTATAACAAGAATTTGCCTAA
This sequence comes from Zingiber officinale, assembly GCF_018446385.1. Classification (NCBI taxonomy): domain Eukaryota; kingdom Viridiplantae; phylum Streptophyta; class Magnoliopsida; order Zingiberales; family Zingiberaceae; genus Zingiber; species Zingiber officinale. The sequence continues at coordinate 103,727,996 of NC_055992.1, read as the reverse complement.
TCGTCAGGGGTTAACTCCTGAGTTTATCACTGGTCTGAGGCAATTTTTGAATTTTGCATCTAGTCAAGTATGTATATGGATGACAAGAAGATAAGGTGTGCGTATAGAAAGTGTCGCAATGACAAATTTTTACCCACCGATAAAATTGAAGAACATCTTTGTAGATTTAGTTTTACCCCGAAATATTATAATTGGACAAGTCATGGCGAACCGTTCATGTCTGATGAGGATTATGGACGGAATTTCCAAGCCTCTGTTAATGGGGAGCAGAGTTATTATAAACAATTCAATCCATATTAGAGGATGGTAATTGATGCAAGTTGTCAGAATTATATTCCCGAGACGCTTGGTGCAAGTTCTAGTTTTCCTCCAACAAGTGAACAAATGTTTGCCACTAATACATTGTCGTTGGAGGAGCCTGATGTACCAGGTCTGGATGAAATATATTACAAATTTCAAGAAGTATTGAGTGCCGCAAATGAACCATTATATTCCGGTTGTGACAGTCAAACTAAATTATCTCTCACCTCCAGACTATTAAATATAAAGGCAGATCATAATATGTCGGAAGATTGTTTTAATGATATTGTTCAAGCGTTTGACGATACATTGCCACGTGATCACAATTTGCCTCTTGATTTTTACAGTATGAAAAAACTGGTGAAAGATTTAGGTCTTCCGGTTGAAAGAATTGATATTTGCAGAGATGGTTGTATGTTATATTGGGGAGATGATGCAGATGTAGAGGTTTGTAAATTCTGTAATCAAGATAGGTATAAGACAACCAGAAGGAGTCAACAACGACGTAAATCACACAACTAGTTGTTTTATTTACCTTTAATTCCTAGGTTACAAAGATTGTATGCATCAAAGGCAACTGTGGAACACATGACTTGACATGCAACTCATCAAACAGAAGAGGGTTTAATGTGTCATCCATCAGATGCAGATGCATGGAAAAATTTTGATAGAACATATCCAAATTTTGCAAAGGAGACTAGAAACATTAGATTATGTCTTTGTGCTGATGGATTTGCTCCGTTTGGTAAATCGGGAAGAAATTATTCTTGTTGGCCAGTTATCTTAACGCTGTATAATCTTCCACCTGGGATGTGCATGAAAACACCTTATATGTTTTTAACATTGGTTGTACCAGGTCCGCAAAATCCAAAGAAGTTAATAGATATTTATATGCAACTCCTGATAGCAGAACTTAAACAACTATAGGATGAAGGTGTTCCTACATACGATGTTCATTCTAATTAGATGTTTATACTGAAGGCTACTCTTCTTTGGACCATAAATGACTTTCCAGCTTACAGTATGCTATCAGGTTGGAGTACTGCTGAGATCTTGGGATGCCCCATATGTATGGAGAGATCAAAGTCATTCAGATTGAAACACGGAAAGAAACCAAGTTATTTTGATTGTCATAGACAATTCTTACCAACAAATCATAATTTCAGAAAGAATAAAGATGAATTCACTAAAAATAGGATCGAAAGAACACTTCCGCCATTGAGATTGACAGGTCTAGATATTTGGTACAGAGTGCTTCACTTTCCATCTGTTATTGAACAACCATATGGTACAACATATGAATATGGGAGTACACATAAATGGACTAAACGAAGTATATTTTGAGATTTGTCGTATTGATTTAGTCATTTGATACATCATAATCTCGATGTAATGCATATTGAGAAGAATATTTTTGATAATCTGATAAATACTGTGATGGATATCACCGGAAAAACAAAAGACAATCTCAATGCAAGAAAAGATATGTGACTCATATGTAAAAGACTCACTCTTGATGTCGATGAAAATAGTAGGGAACCAAAGCCAAAGGCAGTTTATATATTAAATAAGGATCAACGACGTGCCCTATGTGAATGGTTGAAATCTTTGAAATTTTCAGATGGGTATATCTCTAATCTTGGAAGATGTGTCAATATGAAAGAATGGAAGTTAATTGGTATAAAAAGTCATGATTGTCATATCATAATGCAAAGACTGATCCCTATTGCTTTTAAGGAACTCTTACCACAATTTGTATGGGGAGCGATTACAGAGTTAAGTATTTTCCTACATGATATTTGCTCAACAGTTTTGAGACGTTCACACATGGAGAAGTTAGAGAGAGATATTCCAATCATTTTGTGCAATTTGGAAAGGATATTTCCACCATCTTTTTTTGACTCCATGGAGCATCTTTTGGTTCACTTGCCATATGAGGCCAAAGTTGGAGGACTCGTCCATTTTCGATGGATGTATCCATTTGAAAGGTAGAGTGTCTTTTTTGTATAATTCGATTGTTTGAATGCAAAAAAAAATAAAATTACTTCTACTCCTGGATCATATATTTATATTTAATATAATTTTATATATCTCCAACAGATTCTTTTATCATTTGAAGAAAAAAGTGAAAAATAAAGCACGAGTTGAAGCCTCTATTATTAATGCATACATTGTGGAGGAAGTCACCACTTTTGCATCATATTATTTTGAACCTCATGTTCAATGCAAAAGGTGAAGAGCGGGCAGAAATGATGAGGGTCCTATTGATCCAAATGTTACCTCATTTTCAATTTTTAACTGCCTTAGACGACCAAGTGGACCATGTAAACAAAGATACTTAACTAGTAAAGAATGGCAGGCATCCCAAACATATATTTTACTAAATTGTCCAGAAGTATCGTCATATTACGAGTAAGTATATATTTTAATTTTAATTTTTTTATTTTGTCAATTGTTTGTGTAACAATATGTTTTTTTGAGTAGGATATTTAAAAACTTATATTCTGAATTATCAACACAAGAGTTCGATCGATTTTGTGAAGAAGAATTTGCTGCATGGTTCAAATCATATGTAAGTAAACAATCTATATTTTGTTGATACATATGCATACTTTTAACAATTGGTGTTTTGACCTTAGGTTCAAGCTAATTAAGCTCACCTTGAGCAAGAATGGCTAATCCATCTGTCATGGGGTCAAAATTCATGCGTACACACTTGGCCAACATATTTCATAAATGGATATAATTTTCATACTCAAGACTATGGAATGGGAAAGAATACCATGAATAGTGGGGTATGTGTATCGTCATCCAATGAAGAAGGTGCAAGTAATGATTTTTATGGTTTGTTGGATGAAATTATAGAAGTAGAATACCCAGGGCCACAAATGCAAATTATATTATTTATGTGTCACTGGTTTGACCCTGTTAGAGGTATGAAAGTGTATCCACATTATAATTTAGTTGAAATAAATCATAAGAGATTTTATAAGAGATGAACCATTTGTGTTGGCACAACAAGCGATTCAAGTATTCTATTCTTCATATCCGAGTTTAAAACACGATAAGATTGATTGGTGGGTTGTTTGTAAAACCAAAGCACGAAAAAAAATTGAGGCACGTTAGGAAAACATTGCATATCAACAAGAGGAAGTTGCAAACACCTTTCAGACTGAGGAATATATTATTCCAACTTTACGAGATCCCAACGGTGTAGTAATAACGTGGATAGAAGTGAAATTGATGATGATGATAAGGAGGAGGAGGAGGAGGAGGAGGAGGATAATGACAATGATGACTTTGATGTTTGATGATGGGTAAATTTTGTTAGCTTATTTAAAGAAATTTCCCATAATTTATTGTATATAGTGTCTCTTTTATAATTTGATTTACTTTATCTGTTAACACATTGTATTTGTTCCTACAGGTCATTAGAAGTGACATTTCATAAATTTCCCCTTCCCCCTTTTCCAGAATCTTTACATAAAAATGGTAAGTTTTTAATTATCCTTTGTTATGTATCAGATCTGTAATTAACTTTATCAAATTATCAAAATTTCCAGCATATATTTCGACGTGGTGGACGTAGACGGCGGCCACAGGACCAGACAAATCCATCACCTGCCAGTGAACCTATGCCACCCCCTAATCAGGCGGGACCATCCCATGTGTCTTCTCCACCGGCATCATATTCCCCTGCCAGTGTACTTATGCCACCTCTTCATCAGTCGGGCCCATCTCATGTACCTTCTGCACCGGTTTCATATTCACCGCCGCAAGTACCATACCCAAAGCAGTTACCTATCCACTCAAATCCTCCTGACTCAGCAAGAAACTCATTTGCTAAGTTTAGGAATGATAGAGCTCCTTTAGTCCCCATCGGTGATTCGTAAGTACTATAAAATATTTTATTTTTTAGTCCTATCTTAATTATTTAACATCATTATTTTGTAATTTAATGCAGATTTGAAAATTCGGTACAAGTTGTTCGAGAAATAAATAGAATCGTAAACAACCATTGGGGAGGGGATTCTATGGCATATTCAAGCACTCCACCGGCCACAAAACAACTTTGGTGGAGCGAGTTCAAAGTATATTTTCTTGAGTTTACTTCAATTTTACAGTTAATATATAATAAAACAAATTTCCATTTCAGCGCTTAAATACTTGGGACCCGAATGCTGAAATGGAGATACGAAGAATATTTAAAAAGAAATGTGGTGATCACATTAGACATGTATTAAGTCACGCAAAGAATCGGGGGAAAAAAGCCAAACTTCATCACCGAAGAAAATTGGGAGAGGATCACTATATTTTGGGCAACGGAGGAGAGTAAGCAAAGGAGTGACCTGAATAGAATGAATCAATCTCACAATTCTGGTGACTCAAGTGCTATATATGCGGGAGACTCCATTAACATAGATGAGCATAGACGGAGAATGGTAATTTTTTCACTCTTTCACAAATTTTTAATATATATCAAATTATTTCATTATTTGAAATAATGTTTTTTTATACCAAGGAGATAGGGAAAGAGCCTTCTTTCATTGATACTTTCACCCGCACTTTAAAAAAAAAAAAAAGATAACACATGGAGTGGGGCGAGAGCAAAAGCAGTCAAGGTTGGAATTAATATTTATTTTATCGTAATATATTGTTTAAATTTAATTAGTTACGTACCATCACTGTCTTAATATTATATGTGTTTCTATTATATCTAATCAATATCGTATGTGTTTTACAAAACAGGAAAAATATGATCTACTCGAGCTAGCCCAAACATGCTCACAAGATGGTATCAATAGTCAGGGGGTCTGAGGAGTCTGTTGGTAATAATTTGAGTTTATGGTTAGAGGCCAGTGGATGACCAAAAGGGGGAAGGATATTGGGGATGAGTTCCTTGAGCAGAACCCAAAGATTAGTTGGAACATCTTCCTCCACATCAGTACTTACGACCCAAATAAATACCTTGACTGATGAGGTTAGCAATCTGAAGGAAATAATATCGCAAAGAGACCTAGAACGAGCTAATTTAGAGAAAGATATTAGAGATATGCACCGATAACAATAATTAATCATGCAACACCTTCAGTTGAGCTCCACTCAAAGTCAGAATCCTCCCAATGACGATGATGATGATGCCTACGATGATAACGATGATGGTGGTGATGGTTTTTGATGATTTTAATTATGTATGATGCTTATTTGTCTCATGTTTACTGTTTTACACATTAATCAATGACTTGTTAACTCTTCTAATTTTTATTTTAATTAATATTGTCAATTTGTTTTTAATAGGGTTGGTGAGGCGAACTAAAGGTCGGAGAAAAAAGTAAGTATTAAGTAACATGTTAAACTTTTAATTTTATTTATTTATTTATTTATTTTCTAATTGCTTTTAATTTATTGAAATTTGTTACTACTGCATTATTAGTTCAAATTCCAAATTATGATTACAGTTTACCTAGCAACCAAGTAACCATGAGTACTAAAAGACTAGTATCACCAAATTAAGCTTAACTAGTTTGAGTTTTCTTCATTTGAGCTATTTTCATATGTTAGGAAATTTTAAGATTACCTTTCATGCTCTCCATGTCACATGGACATAGAATATTTGTAGCTATTGATTGATATGGTGAAATAGGTATTATCATAACAATTTCAATAGTTAAAACTCATTATCATTGTTAGAAAATTGTTGTCTATTTACAATATTTAAGATAACAATTAAACGTAAAAAAAATCAATTGAAAATAAAATATTTACTATATTCAATCCATCGCTATATTATGTTCAAAATCTCAAAATTAATTATACACATCTGAATTGTAAGATAATATAGCTATGTAAAAGAAACCAAAAAATATACCAACTAAGATTTTCAAAATTAATTGTACACATATGAATTTAGTACTATCAAACCATAAATCAACTTTTTTTCATGATATGCATCTTTTCCGTATTAAAAGACAATCTAATTGAAACAAAGCCAAGTCCTTCTTGCATCTCTCTTGTCCCCTCAAAAAAAGACATATATATCAACTAAGATTTATAAAATCCATACACTTGAAACAAAAATCCACATGTTAACTATGCTTTTAAGATTGTTACATGTATGTTTAAACCACAGAAGCATGACTATTATTTCATGCATCAGTGAGTTTTCAAGAATCATCAAGAACAGAAAATAAGCAAAAGCGTGCAAGGTAAATATATTATAAATCTAGAAAAATACCACAAGACATTATCAAAGTTGGTACCAAAGATGTTGACATTCATAGTGAAAATATTATTGAACTAATCCAACCCACTTTATTATCTAATGGTGCAATTACAGTTTATAGAATAAAGAACGCCACCATAAATTAAATAACTTTTGCATAGAGGAAAAATGGATAGAAAACTATATATTTTTTAATTATTATTTTTATGGGATATACAGATAAATAAAAGTTCTGAATTTGATCTATGTACAGTCTCAAAACTATATAGATACATAAAAGTTCTATATTTCATCTAGAATTACATCACACTATTCTAAAATTCTTTACTAGATAACGATGCATCCTCCTACCTTAATATTTTGCAAAGAGTTGTTAAAGATGTGCTAAAGTTAATCATATGAAATTGTCAACTAGTTAACACAATGAAAGGAACAATTTTTTTAAACATTCTTTAGTTTACATTAACCACCAAACACACAACCAAACCAAGGACAAAACTATAAATTTAGCAAATTAAAATGAAAAATTAAGTTAACAAAGTGAGGAAATTTGAACCCTAATACCATACTACACAAGATCTCTCTCTCTCTCTCTATGATGTACCAATTATATTAGGTTGTATCATATTTACGATACTTGTACTTAGTTTCAAGATACTTCTTATAATTTTATTTACCGTTACTATGACATGGATGGTTTATATCATTGGTAAATAGGGCATTTATTTGAATGTTTAAGGAATTTCACAGTTATGTCTTGTTTCCAATCTTTCTTGTTACATGGGCATATCGTATCATATTTACAATCTTTCTTGTTACACATGATCTGGTTTATTTGTTTGTTGTTATGTAGGCAAAGGAGATTTGAGAGGGAGCAAAGTTTTTGTGGCAGACGAAGATGACTTGATGTATTCTTAGTTTATTTACCTTCTTGGATGGATGATGGACTTATATAACATTGGGTTGTTGAACTTGTATAATATTTTCTAGAAGCTTGAACAAGATAGATCTTGTAAAATTTGTTGAGATCTTTATATTTGTTGAATTATGAGTTGAGTTCAATTATTAATACTGTATGTGAAATTAGGATGTGTTGAATGTATATTATCTGTTATTTGAATTTGGTGTTTATGTATCTATGGATTGAATTGTAGAAATAAATTGAATCTGGAAAAAATTTTTAATATAGGGATGAATTTGGCGACGAAAATGATTTGTCCCAATTCTATCGTAATTATTAGTATTTTCGTTGCCAAATTCGTCGCAAATGCTTATGAAAATTATCAATGAATTTGGCAACGAAAATTTAAATCGTTGGCAAATTTTGTTGCCAAATTCGTTGCCAATTTTGCAACAAATTTATTATTCGTTGCAAAATTAGGGATAAAATTGGCAGCAAAAAAAAAATTGTCACCGATTTCGTCCCCAAATTTGTTGCAAAAATAGAGACAAATTTGGCAAAAAAAATTATGTGAATTCGTCCCTAAATTCGTTGCTAAGTTTGCAACAAAAAAAATATTCGTTGCAAATTTGGGGACGAAAATTTTATTCGCCGCCAATTTCGTCCCCAAATTTGCAACAAACCATAATTCGTTCCAAAAGTTGGCATCAAACATTTTGGGGCGAAAAAATTTTCGTCCCTGAATTCGTCCCAAAAAATTTTGCAATGAATTTTTTTAAAAAAATTTATCCCAAAATTCGTCCCAGAAAGCCTTATTTTTTTGTAGTGTCAGGCTCGAGCCTGATTTGGAAAAATAAATTAAAAGTCTGTTCAAGTAGAGATTCAAACCGTAGACCTCAAATACAATAAATGACATGCTCTAACCACCAACTTCTCCTTAACTTATTCTTTATTTTAAAAGTAATAATAATTTTAATTATTAAAATATTAAATTAATCTAGCTTTACAAGACTCGACGAGCCCTTGAGTCAGTGTTAAATGAGCTCGAATGTTAAACGAGCCGGCTCGAGCTCAGCTCAAGCTGGCTCGAGTTAGGTCAAATTCGAGCTCAAGTCAAGCTTTGACTGAGTCGCTCATGAGGGACTCATGAGCAGGTTGGCTCATTTGCACCCCTACTACCGAGTTACTGTAATAACATATAGATGTATTTTGGTTTTAAGGTTGTAGCAACTACATAATATTAACGGTAAATTAGAGAAAAATTTCTAATCACAACTTTAACTTTGCATGTACATGTCCAAAAAACTTTATTTCCATTCCCTGTAAAGTTTTATTTGCTTCAACTCCCTCATACAAATATTGTTACCTAATTGTCTCTCAAAATTTTTAGGTAAATTTTTTTTTCAAAAATAGGTATAATTTCTCTTAAATTCAATAATTTAAACTAGAATCGAGAATTTTTTTCTATGAAAATTGTCCGTCATATTTTTTAGGTACAAAAAGTTTAAAAATGAGTATAATTTTTGTTAAATTTAGCAAATTAAACTAGAATCGAGTATATTTTTTATCAAATTGAGCATGCCTTTTCTCAGTTTTTTTAGATACAAAAAGTCCAAAAATAAGTACAATTTCTCTTAAATTCAGTACTTCAGACTAGAATTAAGTATATTTTCTATCAAAATTGTCCCTGTACAGAAAGTTTAAAATGGGTATAATTTTTGTTAAATTTAGCACTTTAAACTAGAATCGAGTATATTTTTTTATTAAATTGAGCATGACTTTTTTCTTACTTAATATAATTTCTCCTAAATTTAGCACCGTTTAAAGAAAATCTAGAATATTTTTCATCCAATTGAGCACTATTTAAATAAAATCTAGTATATTTTTCATCTAATTGAGATGAAAAAAGAATGAAAATATACTAAATTCTAATTTAATGTGCTGAATTTAAGAGAAATTATGCTCTGTTTAGGACTTTTTATATCTAAAAATATTAGGGGTAATTAGGTAGGTTAGAGTCCATTATATTTAACTTGGGAGTAAAAATAAAGATTTTTATTAACAGGGCTACATATAAAGTTTTATTTATGATTAGGAACTGTATAAATTTTTTTCTAATATTAATAGTTTTTACAATTATTTAAAATGATTTTGTTAAAGTTTAAATGGATCAAATTGATAAATATCATTTTAATAATTCTAAATTCATATTAAATACATTGTGACAGTTATCAGTGCTAAATTATTGGATATTTTTGAAATAAAATCATGGAAGAGATGACCATTTAATTTATTTTAGAAAAAGGAACGTCCTTGGATGATTTGTAAAATTTGAAAAGCCCTTTTGACTGTATATAAGGTTTACGCTTGTCTCTTTATAAATATAATCGATCATTTTTAAGAATAAACTTTTGCACACGTTGGATTCATATTGTATTATAACGTGTTTAGGGAATGAATATTTCGTAGTTTATTCTTGTAATTTCTAATCCTCTCAGGACCCGACTCAAACAGAGTTAAGTTTGTGTATTGTTTATCCAACTAAATTAAACCAAGCTTCAATCAATTCAATGAAATAATTATTAAATTTAGCTTGATTTCTTTTTTACAATTTAGTTTAATTTGAGTTTTATTTATTTATTTATATATTATTAAAATTTTTAATTCAAACATTATTTAAAATTTTTATATTTTAAAATTTATTTAGTTTGTCAATTTATCTATTAATTATAAATTTTATTTATGAATATTGATCTGGTGGTTAGGTGGGGGGCCCGTTCGACAGGAGGTCAAAGTGGTCAACGTCCTAGAAAAGCATCCGATCGGGCGAATTACCTTCCTGATCGACAGGAAGAGTAGCCGGTTCGACATTTCGATAGCTCGATCAGATACCGAGCTTCCAATGCTCATGAAGCTCAAAGCAGGAAGAGACGAAAGCTGAGCGGTCGTCCCGCTCGGCTAAGCAATGGACGCAGCCTCGACTTGACAGGCAGGGCTCCCTCGCTTGACAGGGTGGAGTTGGACAGCAACTCATTGGCCGAGCGGATGCTCGGCCCTGCCGTTGCATCACCCGGACGACAGACTGGTCGAGCTCTCCCGCTCGGCCTAATAACAGACAAAGAGAGCAGTTGACAATGTCTTCCTAGGGACCAGTGTCATCGACAGGCGGCATGATCGACGGCATGGCCAGACAGAGGATCGTACGGTGGAAGTTTCCACTGTCACGTCAGGGATATGCTCGGGCTGTTAAGGTATGACGTCAGTCACGCTTTTCTGACACGACCTTTTCAGATATGCTTTGGGAAATGTGCATGCTTCAAGAAACGTGTGTGTGCCTCCCGGGAGCTCTATATAAGAAGTCCCAAAACTTCATCGGAGGTATGTTTTTACTACTGTTGTTACAGTTACGCTGCTCCTTTCTTTTCCACTTCATTTGCTTGCTGCCGGTAGTTGATTTGAACGTCGAAGGGCCATCACCGGGAAACCACTCCCTGGCTCGGCACTAACGACTTGTGGTTGCAGGCCTAGTTCGTCGGAGGCCCACGTCATCTTCGATCGATGCCCAGTCCGTGTGAGCGCTATCTCTCCAGTATCCGTCGATTCACTCTCGGACAGGATCAAATATTATTCATAATTATTAATAATAAATTTATTTATTTAATTTGATTCAGTTCTTCTCCGTTGAGTACCAACTTGTTCACTGACATTTGATTTATTTGGCTTCTTAAATCCTCGGCTCTACCTCTACGATTGGGTTGGTCTCATTGATTTAACTGATGATTAATAGAAAATTTCTATAAAATTAAATTATTCATCTTTAAACTTAATCAGTATAAATAAAACACCTCGTACCAACTAAATTTTATTTTAAATTATTCTTAACACTCCGATTGGACTCGCCGAGTAAATCAAATTTCAAAGGCTCTTAAATTTTGAAGGCATGTTAAAGGCTACTCTCCATTTGATTTGGTCTGTAAGCCCATGTAAGTCCAACAACGGGCCCGACGAGCGTCGACCGAACCTGATGCAGAGCAAACTAATTCAAACGTTTTCCCCGCTCAACGCACAGCGACCATTCGAATGCCCCTTGGCAGCTTTCCATCAGAATCTGGATCTCTCTCGAGTCTTGCCCAGCCCATGGAGAAAATCTCCGTCGCCGTCCGCTTCCGTCCCCCCGCAGCCGTCGATCCGTCCCCAGATCGGATTTGGAAGGTCGACGATAATCGCATCTCCCTTCACCGTCCCCTTGGAACCCCGATCTCCGGCGTCAACTTTGCTTTCGGTGAATCTATGTCGGCGCCTCGACAGTGTCTCCTGATCTTTGTTTGTGCTTATTATTGTTTTAATTTTTATCAGACTATGTCTTCGATCCGAGCTATAGCAACGCCATGGTTTACGATCTCCTCATCAAATCCATCATCCAAGCCGCCATCGATGGTTTCAACGGTGAGTTCAGTTGTCTCCTTTCTGCCATCAGTACTGGGGGGATTCATGGATTTAGCTCCTTCTAGGTACTGCTTTCGCTTATGGGCAGACGAGCAGCGGGAAAACATTCACCATGAATGGTTCGGAAGAGGATCCTGGAATCATCACTCTCGGCGTCAAGGATGTATTCCGTAGAATCGAAATGGTGTGTGATCCCACTTGCTTCCTAGCTAGGTTTAGTTTCTTCTTTTGGAGGAAAAAAACAATCAAAAACTGTTTTTTTTTTTTTTTGGCTGGGTAAACAGACTACGGATCGCGAGTTCTTGATTAGGGTCTCGTATATGGAGATTTACAATGAAGAGATCAATGATCTATTGTCTTTTGGGAACCAGAAACTCCCTGTTCATGAGAGCTTGGAGGTAAGAGTTACTGCATAAGATATATTCAGGAGATAAATGATTATTTATTTGCAAAAATCTTTTGCATTCTGGATTCAGCGAGGGATCTATGTGTCGGGTCTACGAGAGGAGATTGTGAACTGTTCTGAACAAGTGATCGAACTACTCAAACTCGGAGAAGGTTTAGAAAATGAGTTGTGTCCAAACTAAATCATTAATTTATGGTTTTGTGGGTGAATATCATATTTTGGTTGCAGCAAATAGACATTTCGGCGAAACTAACATGAACGCTCGGAGCAGCAGATCACATACTATATTTAGGATGGTATGGAACCTAAGTTTGTTCTTTCATCATGTTTATTTTTTTTTTCTGGTTATTGCTATGTTCCATTTCCATAACATTCAAAATGAACTCCTCTTAGGTTATTGAAAGCAGTGCGAGAGATTCCATGAAATGTGGAGATGTATCGAATGCAGATGCTATTCGTGTATCTGTTCTGGTGTGTTTCTTCTTTTATTTCAGATCCAAAATCATGCAATCATCTCAAAAGCAAACCTTATGCTTTGTTTTACTTTTAACAGAATTTAGTAGATTTAGCTGGTTCAGAGAGGGTTGCTAAAACAGGCGCAGGAGGAGCTAGACTTAGGGAGGGGAAACACATTAATAAGAGCTTAATGATTCTGGGAAATGTGATCAACAAACTCAGCGAGAGTGGAAAACAGAGGTACTCTAACTTCTAACTAGTTGATTGTTTCCTTATTTCATTATAATGGTGCAAACTGGAGTGTGAATTTTGACTTATCTTTGATTTGTTACTATGCTACATCTTATGCATGACTCTATACTCATAAAATAAAAAGATATTATGTATCATTACAAAATTTATCTAGCAATATAGATAAATCTCTATATAGCAAACTCCATTTTAATGAATGAGGGGTTTCAAACCCACTGCCAATGAGCTTTAAGGACTTAATCGATTTGGTATTCCCTATATCTTAAAGAATAAGCATCGCTAAGCAACATAGATTAATGTCTCATTCTTTTGTTGAAAAGTTCTAGTTTCATTATTTACATTTAGTAACTCATCATAACTCTAAGGTTTATGCAAGTCACTTTACTTACAAAAATAAATTACACTATAAGTATCAGTGAATACAATTAATGAAATATAAAAATGCTACTTCAAGAGTCCAAGCTGTTGGTGATAACTATTTAATTGTATAGGGGGCACATTCCATATCGTGATAGTAAACTCACCCGCATTCTTCAACCGGCACTTGGTGGTAACTCAAAAACTTCTATAATTTGTACAGTTGCACCAGAAGAGGTAGTTCCTAATATAACTTTTCTGAAATTCTTAATTTTCATCCATATTGTGGGCTGATTATTGATAAATTGTAGGTTCATGTAGAAGAAAGTAGAGGGACCCTTCAATTTGCAAGCAGAGCCAAACGAATCACAAATTGTGCCCAAGTGAATGAGGTTGGTTTCTCAATTTTGGTTGGACAATAAATTCTTGAAAACTAGATGCTAGTAACATTTCCTATGTGATATCTATTCAGAAAATATGTTTGAATGGGCTAATTCTATGGAAAAGTTTGTAGGATGACTAAGAAAGTTTATGTTTCTTTATCTTTTACCTTATTGTTAGCTACATGTTTGTGGAATCAAGTTAAACCTGTAGGCCAATCAGAATATGAAGTATATTAGAGGCATTTTGTTGTATCTGTTTGTAGCCCTTATTAGATGTTAAGCCCTTCTTATTGGTCTTATAGATTCTAACAGATGCTGCTCTACTGAAACGACAAAAACAAGAGATCGAAGAATTACGTGAAAAGCTACAGGTTGTACTTCATTTATATTAATTATCACTAAAATTACTTCAAACATATAGTTCGTACATTCTATATTCAGGGTTCTCATTCAGAAGTATTGGAACAAGTCATCTTGAAGCAACGGAATGATATGCACAAGGTATGAATGTTTTGTTTAGCCACAAGATGAGTTGAAAAAGTTTGAGTTTATACACGAAGTTTGAGATCCATCGTTTTAGCTAAATCCATCTTATTTCTTTATTGACTTCTAACCAGTCTGAATTAGAACGTGAAAGACTTGCAATGGAACTTGAGAAAGAAAGAACAAAACGTGCAGCATTAGAACTTTGCATAAAGGATCAGCAAAAGAAGTTAGAAGATCTTGGCAGTCTCTCTACTTCAGACTACGCTTCAGTTTCGACTCAGGTAATTTGATTAGCCTACTAAACATTGCTGACAACCTACTGAAGTCACGAGTTGTTGGGCTGATACTGATCAACTTCACATTTGAATTTTTTAGCAGAAAAAAGGCTTTGCAACCATGTTTGATGATACGAGTGTATCAAAGGGTGAGGTACTCAGAACTCCCAATTTTAAACCAGTAGGAGATGATTTTGTCGCGAAACGATCAAGTAGCTTCATGGAACTTGATTCAAGCCCTAGCCTTGAAGCTTTCGGTAACACAGACGATGAGGATCTGTGGATGCAGTTAAACAAAGGTTGCATCACTGATCTTGATATGCTTCAAGTGACACCAGATATGAAATGCCGACCATTGCCATCATTTCGTATGCCTCATGTAAGTAAACGTTTCTCCTTTTTTACCCTTACACATGTAGCCCTTGCTGGTTTACATGAACTATTCATCATTTTCACCTGTATATTTGTGTCGAAAGTGAACTATTGTGATGGTATTTATTTTTTCCAAATTATTGATATAGACAATTATTGCATTGTTAAAAAAGTAGCAATTGTCGATATGTTTTTAAATATAGAGGAGGATATCGTAAGAGATAGAGTCCAGTAGTTTAGGAGGATCCTTATAAACTGATCCCACTTATTATCATAAATGCTTGGTTATTATTGTCATCATTATGGATATGTTCATGATATAATAGTACAGTTCTTAAAATATTTGTTTTTCACTGCACATGATAGGAATTCCAATTCTTGTTGTGGATATACATTTGAAAATATTGAATTTTCTTGAAGGAACCGGCATTGGATGAAGATGCAACAACTAAAATATGTCATGCCTTGGCAACTGAATGTGACTTCAATAAACAACAACTAGAAGCACTAAGGGAAAAGTGTACCATCATGGAAAGTGAATGCACCCTATTAAAAGACAAAAAATCTTCTCTATTAGAAGCTCTCTCCTTGTCCAAACAAGAGAACAAGCTGATCAAAGCTGAAAACGAAGAATTAGTAAGCAAATTGAATGAAGAAAAGCAGAAGTTCAAGGAACTTAAAGAGGATATTCAGCGGTTTGGCATGACATTTGTGGGGAAGACAGAGTTACAAGTAGCCCTTCTCACCAAATTAAAGGCCATGTCGGAGAAAATTAAAACTCTTAAAGTTCCATGTGATGTTTAAAGTTTGTGGCTTGCGGACGAAGTGTTCCCCTGTTCTTGTTAAGTGTTCTTCATGCATTCCCCACGTTAATATTGGTGCACGTCCTCCTTGTTTGGGACCATCATATTGGATTTCATCTATTCTAAATTGATGTGTATTTTTTTTAGCTTCACTATTTATGAATATTTTGTTTACTATTTTTTTTTTTGTTTTTTTTTCTTCCAACTTGTTTCTTTATCCTTGCACTCATTCAGGTTCAGCTCATCACTTCATTTTTAGTTGATCGCCTTTTTAAATAATCAGCTCCTCATTCTGTTGGTGTTTCAACGGTCATCTCACTTCATTCCAATGCTCTCCTCAACAGACAGCAGGAAACTTCTCCACGCACAAGCATTCAGGTAATTCTTAATTTTCACCCTATGCTTTCTAGTTAGATAATTACCCGAATATCCACCTCTTGTGTTAAATACCATGTATTGTTTCAACCTCTTTCTCCTACAGGGAATACAATTCCTGCATCACATGTCTTGGGTCCATTTTTTTCTAAATTCTTGCTCAAAGAAACAGACAATTATTTCTCTGGATATCGAGCCACTTGGTCCTTGTTTTAGCTACTCGGCTACTCGGTGGTCTCTCACTTAATTTGAAGCGTAGTATGAGGAGCTACACTTATTGTGACCCCCACTGTTTAATTGTACAGTTGGGCAATAAATTGCCGCCAGATTTGGCTCCCTGTCCTCCACTGCTCCAACACGAATTTGAGCCAGAGACTGCCACTTTACAGCAACGTATCACGAACGACAACTGAGGTTAATTTTGAAGTTTGAACAGCAGAGACATCTATTTGTAGTCACTAAATGCATACAGCTCTTGTAGTGCTCCACTGAAAATGAATACTATCTTTTGAAGCAATCCTCTCCATGTGCATGAACCTTTCGGTATTGTGCAGGCCAACAACTATGGCACAGGTAGTAATTTCTGTGTTCAACCATCACTCGGGTTCTATAGAATTCAATTTTGCATGACCAAGTGTTCCTAGTGTAGGTATGGATTCTATCAACTCTTGATTCAAGATGCATTCCCTGGTTTTGTTTCAGGAGTAGGAATTCCCTTGAAGCAAAGAATCCATGTCTTCAGATTCAACACCTTTTGATTTTTCATGGCCAACTAACCATATCATCATCAACTATTCGCCACTTCCTGAACCTACTTCAAGTTCTTGCAAATGAAAGGTATCCACATTGCTTTGCATAAACTACAAATATGTGCAAGCCCTTGAATAAAGGTTTAGGTTTCACACGGAAGTACTCGTCAAGTCATGCAACCACACAATGTTACAAGTTAGGATTAAAATAGAAAAACTAGGGAAGGAAAAGGAAACAAATTGTACTACATACCCCAATCAAGGTTTTCAAATCTCATTGTCTTCAGTGATGCATATAAGTGAACATTACATATATTTTTCCAGTTGCAGCTTCAGAAAAGATCATACAGTTAGGTGATGATCGGAAGGACCTACAAGGGCTTGGCCATGAATTCATCACACAAACTCCCACCAGAGTTTTCATTAGTTTTTTTGTTATCTGCCCTTGGGCTACTCCCTGTGCTGCTGGTAAGAGAACCAAATGAGGTTTTTTGCAGAACATCCGATGGAGATGAATGCATCTGGGGGCTCGAATCCCAGCCATCAGGCATGAGGTTTAGTGATGATGATGAGCAGTTCTTGTTTTGATCCTTGGGTGTGCTGGTGGTGTTTGTGAGGACCTCTCCCAGAGGTCCGCCCATTGAGACCACCCAGTGGTTTGGTATCCAATTTGCTCTTCTTTGGTTCACTTCATTCAGTATGCCCTGTGAGCCCTCACTTGCAAGTTCATATTCCCGTGACAGCTTAAGGGGTGAGACTGTCACATTTTCATTGTTTGGAGAAGTGGAGGATGAGAATTTTGAGGAAGCCATGGGTATTGACATGGAGAGTTGAGTTCTTTCAGATTGCATGTCTTCAATCTCAGGCCACGTAACAGTTGAATGATCAGATTGGCTTTGGGGCCAAGCATCAATGAAGTGATGAAGCGAATAGGGTTGGGGTTGTAGGGATTCAATCTTCAGAGTGGGGAAATGATTGCTGTTATCAGAGAAAGAAGTAGATGAATTGAAACGAGGACATGCAGAAACAAGTTGAAAATCTGCTGTGTGTTGTTCTGTGATAGCCATTGACGTCACCGACTTTGGTTTAGTAGAGGATAGCATGGATAGACTTACAGGATCTTGTCCTTCGTCATTTGAGTTTTCTTTTCTGAGCATCATCCTGCACACAATTGATTAGCAATTAAGTAAACGGCAAGAGACAGCTGTTGATAAACTAAATAATCAGCCTATGAAATCGACTGGTAAGCAGAGTAAATAATAGCTAGTAGTTTTCCATACATGTTGAATGGGGCAGGGCATGAATCACCAACGGTGGACTTGGTGAGTTCACTCTGTGGTGGCGCATCCCTGGACGTTCCACCGCCAGTGACTGCTATAGCTGATTGTGGAGGTGTAACAGAAGGCTTCACTTCCGCGGCATGGCCAGATTGGTCTTCCACATGCTTTCTTGAACGGTGGCGGCCCCGCTCCATATGATGCTCACAGTACTTCTGGTCGACAACTGCATCCCTCGAGCACCGCCATTTTTTCCCATCAGTTCGTCGACATCTACCAGGCTCTGGATCAGTATTTCCAGCATAGCCCAGGTACACTGATCCCCATCCCACTATAAAAGCTCAAGAACAAAAATATTTGACATGATGATTAAAAAGTTCACGAGGTAATAATCTGCTAAGGCAGAACAAATAGTGAGGGGAAAAAATGATGACGAAATATTTACATGCACTTGAACCAAAATATCCAGCTGAGAAGGGAGGGAACACAGAAGAGCTGAGGCTTCTCCTGATGGGGGCGAGTAGACTTGAAGGTATTGGTACTCTTGCATCAATGTATTTGTAGATCAAGGCCTGGTGTTCTAGTTCCAGCCACTGAGATGGCGTGAAGGGGTATCTTGCTCTTGTCAAAGCTCCATTCATATTCACGTCATGGCTTTCTGAATACAAACCTGTAACAGGAAAAAGAAAAGGAATACGTTTTACGGTTAAAGCAAGCCAGAATCTTCATAAGGATTTAACAGGAAAACAGGCAAGGCATAGAGGCATGGAAGATGAGCATGAAAAAAAATGCCATGATGAAGAACGTCGAGCAAACTGCAAGAACACCAAATCAAACATGTATATTCTTCTCTATCCCTTCCCCTTTCGTCGAGCAGCCACCTTTTTCTCTCATTCTGCTTACATTCCCTATTTCCCGTTCATTCACGAGAATAGCGGCAAGGTTTCAAAAGGAAGGAGGGAAAAAAATCACAACAAAGACACTTTTTTCACTAAATAAGCCAGAAGAATAGCAACTCTGGAATCAAACAGGCACCAGCTCAGAGATCTGAGAGATGGTCTAAGTTACCTGCGCTCCAAAGACAAGGTTTTGGAGTAGATGATGCCGGAGGAGGAGAGTAGTATGAAGGCAGTGATCCATCACACTTGAGCACAAAGCTATCTTGCTTGGAAGTTGATGAGAAGCTGAGCATTTGCCCCCCATCGGGGAGAAGAAAATGGGCGTCTGCCACCATTGCCTCAGTCCTGGCCATCTTGGAGGCTCTCCAATCACAATGCTCATGGGGAGACTCAGCAACCCTCCCCAACTTCTGAAAGCCTTCACACCCAAGGAGCCCTTTCGGCTTGCAGGTTTTCTTACTGGAGTTGGTCAGGGAACAAGACAGAAGGCTGCCAGCCTCAGAGGAAGCACCTACTCCTCCTACTAATCCATCCATGCTCACCACACCGCCGAGGTCCATGTCCAATGCATGACCAAAGTAGCAATGACTGCAGAAAAAGGGGTGGTGGTCATCGGATGGAAGGTTGAGGAAGGTGGAGGGAGGGAGTGGGGCCGGCAAGTGCAGCATTCATTCTCATGGTAAGAAGGGGACAGAGGAGCAGTGGTCTGTTTGGGAGGAGATGAAGGAAGGGTAAGTAATGGAAGGATAACTTTTATCTTGTTTGGGAAGAAGGTGAGGGAAGAAGATGAGGGGAGGGAAGGGGAATTTTTACCCTCTCCTACCCTTCAATGGATTATTTCCTCACATTCCAAATTAACTCCCTTCTCCTATCCTCCCTTCCGACCCTTCAATGCCTTATTTTCTTACACTCCAAATTAAAGTGTAAGAAAATTAGCCTCCCTTTTCTTTTCTTCCCTTTTCATTAATGAAGCTCCTCTCGTCTCATCCAAACAGATACCTGTAACGGTGAATTCTTACATTTGGGCATGCCAGGAAAAAATGATTTGGTGTCTTCTGCCAGCAATTTTTGAACAAATTGGATGCATGCACCACACCAGCCACAATGTTCCTTATGGAATAATGGATGCTTGGTGCCAAGAACACTCGGCATTAAAATGGGATTGCCACAGTTTGAGGGTGGCAAGAGGGAGCTGCCTGCCACTTTGATCTTTGGCTACTATCAAAATCCCGCTCGCATCACTGAAGACTTAGGTCGCAGCACGTGAGCCCACGGACCAACTCTTAGAACAGCCAAAACATTGCTCTCATTGTCGTAGGCCACATTGGATTTAATCTGAAGTAGACAATAAAGAACAGGCGTGGAATGTGC
Source organism: Zingiber officinale (assembly GCF_018446385.1). Taxonomy (NCBI): domain Eukaryota; kingdom Viridiplantae; phylum Streptophyta; class Magnoliopsida; order Zingiberales; family Zingiberaceae; genus Zingiber; species Zingiber officinale. The sequence goes on along the minus strand of NC_055992.1, from coordinate 103,707,665 downwards.
TTGAGGAAATCACACTCAAAGCTAAAGCAAGATGAGTGAACTCCTGTGCATATTTATCAAAGTACAGGATTACAGGCGACAAGTTTGGTAAGTAATGATGATTTACTTACATTAGTTAGGTTATTAACAGTTGATTTTTCTAACAAAAAAGACTCAGAATCTGGTGGTGGTGTTGGTGGTGGTGGTGGACCTGGTGGAGGCGTTGCTGCTTTTCTTTCACTGCTCCTCGGTCAATTTTATCGATGGTAATCAGTCAGGTAATTCGCACTTTATCTTCAAAAAAATAAAAAAGGTCTGAAACGTATGTCAATTCTTGCATCCAATCGTGAAAGCTACAGTACATCTTTACCTTTTTGTCGTCTTCTTCTTCTATTCCAGTGCTATTAGAAGAACAAATACATAGATCGAGCTTATGAAGAATTACAGCCTGTTTACCGGGACAGGACAAAAAGAAGACAGATTCTTCAGAAAGCTAAGGTATGATTTAGGATATTTCCACTGTTTTTTTCTGATCTAAAGGGCTAAAAAATATGAAAGAATTTTTCACCATTTTCATAAAAACAAAAATGCTGTGTTTTGCTTGTCATTTTCATTCATCGTACAATAAAATGACAACAAAACCTTCTCATTTTTTAACACCATTTTCAGAGCTATGGTAAGAGTACGATCTTAATGCATTTTAAAATTCAAGATAAAAAAAATCAATTAATCTAAACTGTCAAATTTAAACAGATTAAAAACTTGAATCCATACACTGCTAGTTAGCGGATGGAAATGAGTTCTCATTAATCAACTAATCGTGTAATTATAATTGTAACTTTATTTATTCTTTTCTTATCACATAATATTTTATAGATTAGAATATCTATTATTTGAAAATCTAACTTTGTTTAAAATTCAAAATGGAGGTTGATTCGATTTGAAAGTGGGAGAGATGGTGCGTTGGGCAGGTGACTCAGTGGTTGCGAGGTTGACATAACGAAGACTTTAAATTAGAGCAGGGGTTTTGAATGGGGGTGAAAATCTCTCCTTTACACACTCGAGAGAATAAACAAATATCAACGTCAAAAACCAGGGAAGGGGTCTTTGGCGAAGGCATTTCGACGCTCAAGTCAGTGTGATACCTGAGTGGAAAATTGAATAGTAGCAATGTAGCAGAGCATGTCCAGGCGTATTAAGGCGTGTCTCAAAAGCGTATTTTACTATCGGAGAGGACCCCTTTATATATCATCTCTCATAACCTCCGAAATCATGAGGTGGTAGAGGATATCAGTTCTCAGAAGTTGTCGAGTAAGGAAATATATATTCTGAGAGGCATATAGTTATTGTTCAAGAAATCTTCCGTTACTCGTGTGCATACTTTTTTTTGTAACTGACGTCATTAATGACGCAGTTAAAGGAATATGTTGTTATAAAGTATCGACTAATGGAAAATGTAGAGTCATCTTCGAGGAAGGTTCTATTGAATGTCCATGTAATAATAAAAGAATATTTTCTGACAATCGATTGTTATTTTTTGACAAACTATCATAAAGTGTCGACTAATGGAAAATGTAAAGTCACTTTCGAGGAAGGTTTTATTGAATGCTCATATAATAATAGAAGAATATTCTCTGACAAACGGTTGTTATTTTTTTGACAATTTATTACGATTCTTTGGCAATGTGGTCCCCGAAAATATCCTGGTCGGATATTTAGTCAACTGGGTATGTATATAAGAGCAGACTACCGAGTATGGTAAAATGTTCGACCTTTAAGACTGCTTGGATATATATTATGTAATGCTGAAGATTTGATTATGAAGTAATGGAAAACGAAGTTCCCTACATTCGGACGGTTTTTAAGACCGACCAACCATATGCAAGGAAACTTGTTTATGAAGAATGGAGAACCGAGCCCCCGAGAGGCTCAATTAGTATTTTTAGCTGATCGTCATTGTATTGGGAGGCTTGTACCTGAAGTGATATTTGAGCTATGGAAATCCAGTTAGGTTTTCTGAGATTTGCCTTGTATGTTTACTTGGCGAAGATAAGTCAGTTGTTTATCCGACCGTTCATACACAGGAGGACGGGAGAATGAACAGTGAAGGCTCATATGTTTGACTAGGCACTTAGAGAGGGATGCTAGGCCCTTGGGGCTTGCTCGAATATTACACCCGACTAGTCTTGTAGTCAGCTAAGACTCTCTTGAACCCAGACGGATGATGGCTGGTCGATTATATACTAGGTGTCTTACTACATGCAGCGAGCGCTAGACCCCTTTGGTCCGACAGACCTATTGGCCGGGCGTCCTTGTACCGAGGGCCTTAGTGTTGGGTAAGGAACCAAGTCTTGTTGTGAGTGACCCCTTGATTACCACCTCCCATTGACTCTGACCGTCACACCCCCTTGACTTTAACTGCTACGTCATACCTGGGTCTGTTCATAACGGCCCATATCAAAGGTGTTCTCTAGTCTCCCTTCTAGGGGTGTTAATTTGGGTCAGATTGAAAACAAAAATATAAAATATTACAATTTGAATCTGACCCGAATCTGAATACAATCCGAAACTCTTAAATATGAACCCGAATTCGACCAACTCGAATCATACCCGAATAACTTAAATAATCTAATTAAAAATATATATTTTTTGACTATTTTTTTATAATTTTTTATTTTTATCTTAATACTCCATCATTATCCTACTAACATTGATATATATAAAAACATCTTAATTTTAAAATAAAATTTAATTTAACCTTAAAAAATTTACTAAAATATAAATTCGGATCAACCTAGGTCAACGCGAATCTGATTCAAAAATCTCTAATTTGAAAATTTCTAACTGGAGCTTATTTTTTTCGAATTGATTCGGATCATATCATTGGATTAGATTTATTTTTGACACCTTTACTACCTTCAACCTAACCCAAGGCCACCCACCATGTGGTGATCCTCAGTGGCGTAGCTAGGATTTTCATTCAAGAGGAGCAAAGCGACGAAGTCAGCGAACGATGATGATGATGCTAATAGCAAACAACGGTGTCGGCTAAGCGAAAGAAATCAATTAAGTAAATTTCACCTCAATTAAAAGATGTTTTTTTATGGAGCATCGGCGAAGCGACGACGTTAACCAAGTGAAGACAACAACCATGCAACAAATGACAGTGACGATGGTAGCAATCGGTGTCCGGTGATAGTGACTTGGAATATAACAACAGCGACAAGTCGCGAAAGATTTTGCGGGCAAAATTAAAGTTATAAAAAAGAATATGAAAAAAATTATAGGAAGAAAAAAAATGAAAAGAGGAAAATAAAAGTTCGGGATTAGAGGGGGAAGAAGAAAAATGGATAAAGAAAAAAATTGAGTTGGGAAAAAAGGAAAATAGGTTAAGTTGAAAGGGGTTTAATTGAAATTTTTTACAAAAAAGTAGAGAACGTTTCAAAATTTATAACTATATATTTTTTTCCCACCGTATTAATATTTTCCTTGAATTCCAAGAGATGCGACCGCACCTCCTGAGCCTTATATAGCTACGCCCCTGGTTATCCCCCACAGAAACGAAGAGATGACAAATTTATAAAGTGGAGATAGAAGACTGAATTGGATCAGATTTGTTAGATGAGTGGATAGAAAATATGAAGTCTTCCCTCCAACATCTCTCAAGAACAAAATAATAATAATAAATATTTAAAAATAAAAAATTGATTGATGATATTAAATATGACTCTTATAATTGAAAAAACCTTTTTAAAGTAAGTTCCTTGTATTTTGAAAATGGAGGAAATTTAATTTCAACTTAAAAAATTTTAAAAATTTAAAAAAAATTAAAAAATAAAGGAAATTGCGAGACTTGATTAATAAATCAAATAATTGAATTGTAAGATTCTATGATTAGATAGGTAATGTGATTGTTGGTGGAAGTATTGGGACTTTGATTCCTAGTTAGAGGGGATGAATAATCGATCATCCACTTCAGTCATTTTTCGATACTTGTTTGCACAGCGAAAATATAAACAACAAGTATATACGAAAACTAACCTATAAATATGAAAGACAATAAAAAAACAAGGAAACCCTAACATGTACATTTAATGTGGCTCGGAAATTAGAGCTCATATTCTATGGTTGTTCGTAAGGTGGACGATCCTAATCCGTCGGTAGATGATTCTCCGACAAACTTCAATTATCTCAATTCTCTTTGTCATGGAGAAAGTTCACCACAACTCGATCAAGATCTCTTGGATTATCTCTGAGCTTGGGAGACTCTATGGGGTTAACCATCTCTAATTTTGTCACTCAAACCAGGCACCCCAAGTTCCATTATATAGAGCTTGGGAAAAAATAGCCAAGTTGTTTCTACCATTGCCAGTCGGCTGATCACACTATCAGTTGACTGGTCTTCTGTGAAATTCGATCGTTACATCCTAACGGCTCGATACCAGTCAACTAATGTCAGGACCAGTCGTCCACTTCGGTTGAGAGAACAGAAATATTCTGTTCTCTTCCTAGTCGATTGATAAACCCTAAACCTAGCATTTATCCTGAATACATTCTCTCAGCACTTATCCTCATCCGAACAATCTTGACTTTGCCTTCTAGCCTCCTCCATCAGCCTTGTGTTTGTCAGATGCTTTCTCATCCTTCACTGCCTTCGAGAACTTTCTTCGGCTTTGTCCTTGTTGTCAGGTCTTCCATTGCTAAGAGCTTCTCTCTCCGGGACTTCAACCTTGCCAAGTCACACTTGGATTTATGTTGTCAAGACTACATACTTGCACTTACACTGCCAAGACTCCACTTGGACTTTTACTATTGCCAAGATCACACTTGGACTTTTTTTTTTTGCCAAGATCATACTTGGATTTTTCTTTATTGTACTTACATTCTGCATACTTACAAGTGCATATAAAATATAACAAATAATCTAACTTAAATCTTTGTTCAAATATCAAAATCTAAAATTATACCGATTGCTCCAATAGAAAAGAGGGCTCGTTTCCTAATGATTGACATAATTAAGGTCTATATTTATTAAAATTAAAATGATGTTTTTATTTATAGGCAAATTACCCTAAAATTCTCATGCAAATTTTTGTCAGTCCCTATGTCAGAGAATATTTATTTCAACTTCCTAATTATTTCCAATTCACTACTTGTGCATAAATTTTGAGAGACTATTATAAAATATAAGTACAAATATTCTAAAAGGAGGTATCAATCATCCAAAATAAGGTAAAATTCCTCCTAAATTTAGTACTATTTAAAGTCAAACTAGTACACTACCTATATCATGGTAAAATATAGGTATAAGAAGTTTATGATGATGTATAATTCCTCCTAAATTTAACATAATTTTTGTGTACACATTTTTTAGATACATTACAAAATATAGGTTAAAAGAGCCCATAATGAAATATAATTTCTTTTAAATTTAACATCATTTAAATTAAAATTTAGTAAATTTTTTATTCTAGTACTATCTATAATAAATCAATCAGCATCATTTATATATATGTTGCCACATATTCAATATGTTGTCACGTATTCAATATGTTGTATATATATAGGTATATAATTCACTTTATTATTAGGTATAAAATATTTGAAATCAAAAAATATATATATATATATAATTTAATTGGATATAATTATATAAGATTGTGCACATGTAGTGAATTAAGTAAGTTAGATGGATTAAGAAGTTGAAATAAATATTATTTGACATGTAGACTGATGGTAAACTTAAAATTTATATGAAAATTTTAGGATAATTTATCGTTTATTTATCTATCCATCCATCACTTTTGAAATAATAAAACCCCCCAAAAAAACACTTTGGGTTTTGAAATGATTAAAAAAAACTTAAAATAAGTATAGTGAAATTATTGTACAATTATTTTAAATAAATAATTATTGTGATTTAAAAATAAGCATACAACAATTTAGATTAACATGGCCTTTTGTTTTAAATAGATAAATACAGCTTTAAAAGGTCATTATAATCTAATTCTATTTTTGAAATGTCCAAATAATTATTGTCATTTTTATAAATTAAATGTATAAATGAAAATAAAAAGGTAATTAAAATTCACAAAATGGCCATAGAAATCTATTTTTTATACATTCAACTTGCCTCTTGATTTTGACATTTCAATATAAGAAATTAATAATTAAATTTACATTGCACTCGGTAGACTTAACAAATATTGATATATAATATACGATTAATTAACAGATTCATTCTGATAAATAAATATTAATTTTTTAACTAGCACTAATATAATTATATAATTCTTTCTATTGATTAATTTTTGGATGATTGATTTAGTCCATTGAAGACTTTCATTGTAAGACTCAACCACTAGGGTTGTAGGTGAGCTAAGTCGAACTGAGTCTCAGGGTGTTTAAGCTTGTTTAATAATGTAACTGAACTAAACTGAGTCGAGCTTAAAATGAATCAAGCTTTTAAAATAATTATTCAAGCTTGACTTTGTTTATTTTTTATAAGCTTGAGCTTATTTGAAAGTTGGCTTGAGCTTGGTTCGAGCTTGGTTCATTTAGATATTATTAAGCTCTCAATTCAAACTTGGCTTGAACTTATTTGATTATTTGAAACTTTTAATTGTTTTATTGGTTATTGAGTTTGATAATTCAATTTATTTATTTATTTTATTATTTATTTAGCATATTGATAATAGTTTTATTAATGAATATGGTTCGTGAACATTGTTTAAGAATGTTGTTCATAAATATTGTTTACGAACATTGTTCATGAATATTAACGAACTGAACACATATATATTCAAATTTATTTATTTAGTTTAACGAACTGTTAAGCTTGTTTATTTAATTAATCTTGTGTATATTAAATGAATATAAATAAGTTTTTCCCAAGCTAAACACCAAACTTATTCACGAACACTTGATTCATTTATAGTCCTATCAATCGTCCAACATTTTATGTTTATCATCTCACTGAAGTAAAATGCTATGTAATACGTCGCAATTGAAAATCAAATGGATTGCATCAACATTTTATTGTTGGATCATACTACAGGAATCGGGACGGTCTAGTGGCTAGCACATGAGGTGTTGTCATCATAAAATTTGAAGTTCGAATTTCGATAAAATCGAAGTAAATGTCTTCCTTATGTGTTAATACTATTTCAAAGGCTATTATTTTTTGCTACCATACTTTGAGTTAATTAAATAAAAAATTATAAAAAAAAACGACAATGGAGATCCATCTGCTTTCGTCGTTTCCAGTGGACTCATTGGGCTTTTGCTTTAATCCATTAAATAGCCTTTCTTATAATCTCCTGAAGTATCCGCTTTCACATAAAGCGGATCTCACTTATGATTACCAAATAGGGCTGAACAAATTTTCATTTAAATTTAAATAACCAATCGAGCTGATCTAATTAGAAATTTTAATTCGATTAATTTAAAATTTATTTATTTTTAAATCTTAATTATTTTAATTTATTCGATAAAATATGCCGTGAGCAATTGACTACTCATTTGATTTCCAAGATCAGATTGATAAAGGAAATTCAATTAATCTATTTTTTATTTATTTGATTTTCATAATAAAATTTTTAATCAATTACCTAACCCATTTACAAACAAACAGCTAGAAGTTTGATTTTCATGGAATCTCAGCTAGTGGCGCATAGAGAGGAGAGGAGAGGAGAGGAGAGGAGAGTTTAAATGAACTGCTCCACGAGGCCACTTGCAGGCTTGGGAAATTTACACGGGAGAATGTCTCTCTGGCAAGGTTCTCTGTATTACCTTTTGATGTCATTTTGCCAATCAATTCCAAACTCGTCAAATCAAATGGCTCAATCGTCTCTCTCTCCGTTCTTGCACAGTGATTGTGGACAAATCATGAACAGCAGAAAGAATTAAAGAAAAGAAAAATTACATGGAATGTTTGTGCTACTTGTCCTTGGCAGGGAACAAGAACAAGATTCATGATGCGACGCAGGAAGGAAAAAGACATCCACTCGATGACAATTCTCCTGCTCCCTCATTTGTAGCAATCTCTAGGAAATGCGAGTTCCATTTTACGGTTCAGCAAAAATTCACTCAACATTCAGATGCTGAGGAGATCCGGCGGCGGCGGCAAGCTTCGTGCTTCTTCTGGCGCCGCTTGCTTCGCCTCCATGATCGCCGGAGGTGGCGGTGGTGGGGGTAGGTCCATAAGGATTTGAACCACGTCCCTCATCGTCGGCCGCTCCACGCTCTGCTCTTCCACGCAAAGCATGGCGACGTAGAACACGTGCATGATCTCGTGCAGAGGAACCGTGTGGAGCCGGGGGTCGATGACCTTTAGCGCTCCCCCCTTGTCGGAGCCCGTCATCTTCCGGACCCACTGCACGAGGTCGACGCCGTCGCCGAACTCCCCCACCGGCTTCCGGCCGGTCACCAGCTCCAGGAGCACCACTCCGAAGCTGTACACGTCGCTCTTCTCGTCCACCTTCAGCGTGTATGCGTACTCTGTCGAAGCGAGTTCGAAGCTTTTGAGCTCGATTCCGGCGGTCAGATGATGAATTAAAGGAGTAAAAAAGCATCGCGATTACCCGGAGCGATGTAGCCGTAGGAGCCGGCGATGGCCGACATGCACTCCGAGGTGCCGGAGTCTTGCAAGAACTTGGCGAGGCCGAAATCAGCGACGTGGGCTTCGAAGTTGGAGTCGAGGAGGATGTTGTTGGACTTGACGTCGCGGTGGAGGATGAGCGGCGAGCAGTCGTGGTGGAGATAGCAGAGCCCTTTGGCAGCATCGACGGCGATCTTGTAGCGCGTGTCCCAGAGGAGGTGGCCGCCCTTCGTCCCGTGGAGAACCTCGCCGAGGCTCCCGTTGGGCATGTACTCGTAGACCAGCAGATTGGTCTCGTGATTGGAGCAGAAGCCGAGGAGCTTCACGATATGCCGGTGCCGGATGCGGCCGAGCGTTTGAATCTCCGCCGAGAATCCGTGGTCGTGCGGCGACCCGCGGGTCATCGCCAGGAGCCGCTTCACCGCCACCTGCTCACCGTTGGGCATTACGCCCTTGAACACGATGCCGGCGCCGCCTTTGCCAATGATGTTATCCTCCTTGAGGCAGTCGAGGACGTCGTCGCAGGTGAAGTCGAGGCGCTGGAAAGCCGTGAGCCGCCACATCCTGGCTTGGCTCGCCTTCTTTAGCGACCAGGCCTTGATGATGGCGGCGATGGAGAAGAGGATGGAACAAACGAGGAGAGCGATAACCAGAAGCAGCTTGAAAGAGGCCGAGAGCGGCCCCCTCGGATGAGTGGAGTTCCCGTCGTTGATGGCGGAGCCACAGGAGCCGAGGTAAGGACCGCAGAGATCAGGATTGCCGACAAAGGAACTCGCATTGAAGTAACTGAACTGCCCGGCAGCAGGGATGAGTCCGGATAGGTCGTTGTAAGAGAAATCGACAGCCGTGAGGCTCTGCATGGTGCCGATCGATTCAGGAATACTCCCCTCGAGCTGGTTCCTAGATAGATTGAGATAGTTCAAGATCCGCATTCCGGCAATCTCTGGTGGGATCTTCCCGGAGAGCCTGTTGCGGCTGAGGTCGACGAAAGTCAACAGCTTGCAGTGGCTTATCTCCGGTGCCATTGGCCCGGAGAAGCGGTTCCCGCTGAAGTCCAGCTTGGAGAGTTCCTGCAACCGCCCAATCTCCGGCGGAATGCGGCCAGAGAACTGGTTCTGGTTCAAAAGAAGCTTCTGGAGGCCGGAGTAGTTGCCGATGGTCGGCGGAAGAGGCCCTGAGAGCCGGTTATTGGACAGGTTAATCTGACCAAGGTCCGGCGACATGGTTACGGCGCCGGTATCCGGGAACCCGCCGGTGAGGATATTGTCCTGGAGCTCGATCTGTGAGAGCTTCGGCAAGCTGAAGAGAGCATCGGGGATCGATCCGTTGAGGTAGTTCTCCCCCATTCGGATCCTGGCTAGTGACTTGCACGCGCCGAGAGTCGCCGGAATGGGGCCGAAGAGGAAGTTGCCGAGGGTGATTAGGGTATGCAGCCGGTTCTGGGAACAGAGGTCCGCCGGAAGCGTTCCGGTGAGCTTGTTCGATGAGATATCGAGTATCTCCAGACGCCCACTCTGGCCTAGTCGCTCGGGAATATTGCCGGTGAAGTTGTTATCCCATACTTGGAGCACCTCCAGAGCCGGCAGGTCGCCGAGGAAGTCCGGGATCGACCCGTGGAGCTTGTTGCGGAACAGATTGAGCAGGGTCAGGTTGCGGAGCTCGGCGAAGGAAGACGGGATCTCGCCGGAGAGGGCGTTGTTGGAGAGATCCAGCGACTTGAGGTGGCTCAGGCGGCCAAGCTCCATGGGAAGATTGCCGGAGAGTCCGTTCACCTGGAGGAACAGCGTGTCGAGGTTCTGGAGTTTGTCGAGCTCGGGAGGGATCTCCCCTGTCAGGCCGCAGTTGGCCATGTCGAGACGGACGAGCGACGAAAGGCCGCCGATCTCCGGCGGGATGCCGCCCTCGAAGCTGTTGAAGTAACCAACATAGAGCTGTCGTAGACGGGTGAGATTACCGAGTTCGGGGGGCAGGGAGCCGACGAGTTCGTTGCCAGAGACAGCTAGGTACTCGAGAAACTCCCAACGACCAAACTCTGAGGGGATGATGCCGGTGAAGAAGTTTCCCCCAAGGTGGAGGTGGCGGAGGTTGGGGATCTCGGAGAGCTCCGTCGGGAGGGGGCCGGTGAGGTTATTGTTGTAGAGGTCGAGTACGACGAGGTTCTTGAGGCGGGAAAGGGAGGAGGGGAAGGTTCCATTGAAGACGTTATTGGAGAGATTGAGGTGGCGGAGGTTCGCGAGGCGAGAGAGCTCGGAAGGGACGGGGCCGTAGAGTGAATTGGCGGCAGCGGAGAGATTGAGCAGGTGGCGGAGGCGTCCGACGGCCGGGGAGAGGACGCCGGAGAGATTGAGTCCGCCGAGGTCGAGTGACTCGACGAATCCCTGAAGAGAGTCGCAGGAAACGCCGGGCCAGGAGCAGTGGCCGTCGACGGAGGAGGAGTTCCAGGCGTCGAGCACGGAGGAGGGATCGAGCACGGCCGCCTTAATTTCGAGCAAGACGTCAGCCTCCATTTCCTCCTGCGCCGCCGCGGCCAGTAAAGCGGCGGCGAGGAGGAAGAAGAAGAGGCTTTGGCGGCGGCGAGGCGGCGGGGGCGCCATTGCTTTGGGTCGAGCGACGGGAAGTAGGACTGAGGAGCGTCGGGGTTGCCACGGCCTTGCTTTTATTATCGCCAAATTACTTAATTTCCTCCCCTTTTTATTTTTTGGGAAACGAAAATTTTATTCAATTTTTTTTTAATTTCAAATTTTATTTTGGGGTCATCCGATCGAGAAGGGACATTGTTTTCATCCCTATTTCAGTATTTTGTTTAGATGCTATGAAATTTGCATAAACATTGAAAGGCAGAGTATTTTATTTTATTTTATTTAAAAAAACATAATAATGTAATATTTCACTAAATCATAATTATACCCAAATAATAGACCAATTTATTTAAAAAATTTAATTTAAATTTAGAAATCAACTGAATTGATCTATTAAATTGATTCGATTCCTACACACTCAGCCACATTAATGTATACTGCTCAAAGTAAATTGTAATCTGTTTAAGCTTTCAGGGGACATTAGTTGATAGCTAGCAGCACTGCTCAAGTACCACATGAGCCAGGTCGCCATGAACTCGGACCACACTCCATTATTCGAAAGCTCATCACTGTTCGATCAACTTCACCGCAGAGCCACCGCGGTCCCGACTCGCACATGAGTAGTTGCATTCAAGCACAGCAGCTTCTAGCGGCAACCATCATGGTCCAGCAGCAGTGAGTGCATTTACATCGAACCTTGTTGATCGATCTTTTTCCAATGGTAGCTTAATAATTAGAACTTCCCTTTGGCTAACCACTAAAAACAGTCAAAAGAGCAAGACATGAACCGTGTTTGCTGGGTTGACTGCCAATTATTTGTTGGATAATTTTGGATGTAAATTAAAGAGAATCAATAATTGAATTGAATTGAATGATCTCGCGGCATGTGGCTTTATAGACATGTATGTAAGATCCTAAATTCTTGCAATAAACAAGTTGATCTTGTCTGTAAACTGATCAGTTTAAATTATATCTCTGGACCACCATCAACATAATGATCGAATCCAAGTTTGTAATTAATCTTGCTGGTCCTCACATTCATTACTAAACCAATGAATGAAGCCTTTCCTATGGATCCCATCTCTGGTAAAATGAGCCCATGCTGCAGAAACAGTAGGGAATTGTGCCTTCTACGTAGTCAAATCTTGCACACTTTCCATAGTCAAGCAACAGGCGAGAAGATGATTGCTACAGTCGGCGTAAGTCGGTCGTAAACAAATTTTTAAAAAGGTTTGTAAAATAAAAAAAATTGAAGAATTTTTTTTAACCATTATAAATATATAAAGTTTGAGATTTATAGTTAAAAACGATAGTTAAATAACAAAATTAATAATGTAGATGAGATTAATAATAAATGATGTAAAAATTAAAAAAAAATTGATAATGTAGAGGCTATAAACAAGTTATATATATATATATATATATATATATATATATATATATATATATATATATATATATATATATATATATATATATATATTTTGATATATTGTATATATAATTGTGAGCACCTTGAAAAATCTGCGGCATATCCATTTTCTCTTTTTTTTTTAATTAATTGTTTTTTAATTATTCTTTTTAACATTTTGAATTTAAAAATTTTAACATTTCCTTATATAAATCAGTAACACATAGAAATATCCCTTAAACATATTACAAAACTCCATAAATACTTAAATTTATTTTAATTAAATACTATAATGTAATTGGGAAGTCTAAACCATAGAGGTAAAATCTTTAAAAAATAATAGCTTAAAAATTATAATCCAATTAAGAACCCTAAACCTATAAATAAAATCTAAAAAAAATATTTTAATTAATCTTTTAATTCAAAATTAAAAAAACAATATCTATTATTTTTTTAGATTTTGAAAATTCAAAATCAGGAAATGTTAAAAAGAATAATTAAAAAAAAAGAAAATGGATATGCTGCGCGACGCGCATGTGCACTGCAGCATCGCGCAGCATATCAAAATTCTATATATATATATATATATATATATATATATATATATATATATATATATATATATATACACTAGTGTGATCGTGCACACGCGTTGCGTGTGTAATATATTAATATATAAATTATTTGGGTCTTTGAAAATCCGAATTATTTGGATTTTCTAGTGTCATCCTTATAAACCAAGAATTAATTATTTGGGTAAGATTCGTCAAACTATTATAATAGGTTTCCCTATGCAAAAAATTATTTTAATTTAATATTATACTTGTCTTAGTAAAAAAAAACTAAGAAAAGTATATTTTTTAACATCGTCGGCCTAAAATATTTATAGAAGTTTTTTTGATCATAGTGTTGTCAATTCTAAGATATGGGACTAAAAATAACTATATTTTTTTATATAAAACAACCAGAGAAAATTAACGATGAGAAAAATTCATAATAATACGCTGTAGCTGAGTCTCGAACTCTAGATCACTGATTGTTTCGCTTGTGAAATTACTAATAAACCTTGGAATTATTTTTAGTGTAAATAGAAAAAAGGACATTAACGTAAATGCATTTTAGGCTTCACCAAAGTTAGTTAGTAAAGGGGGAAGATTTTTAATAAAATAGTAAGATATATTTATTTATTTATTTGGAGAGAGCGGTAGGTTTTATATTTTTGTGGTATTGAGGTGATATATTGGAGATTTAAAACAAAGCTTATAAAGAACTCTAGTCATTGAAGATGATGTATGTTGGCTGACACCACTATAACAAAAATGTTAAAAGACAACGAATTTTATCTGTTGTCGTAGGTCCTTTAAAACCATTGTAACTGGCTGTATTGTTAAAAATGGGGGCTATGACAACGGTTTTAAACTGTTGTCTTCGAATAAAACAACAACAGTTTTGTAACGGTTTTAAACCGTTGTCTTTGAATGAAAAGACAACGTTTTAAAACTGTTATTGTTTAGAGCACTTTTAATAATACTACCAGTTACAACAGTTTTTGGGGCTACGACAACGATTTTTAACCGTTGTCTTTGAGAGCGATAGATAACAACAACGGTTTTAAACCGTTATCTTTTAAACTATTGTCTTTTAATACCAATATATCATATGTCAATATAAATATATTAAAGAATCATAATCACAAAAGAAAGAATATTCTCCATATCAATGTCATTCAAAATGTTACTTATACAAGAATTACAATCACAAAAGAAGAAGCATGTCTCATATTCAAATAAAATTTATAAACTCCATTTACAACTAATGAACAATAGGTAAAAGACTAGACACTTATGATGGTGGTTCATGCCAAGTAGGATTATACTTAATTATTGTCAACCCAAGTCCTATCACATTCTTCAACTTGTAGGATTTCATTGGACTCCTCTTTCTCACTTGCTGATTCTTCCATGTTAGCCTTTTCCAACATTGTTGATCATCAATTTCATAATAAATCTAGTCCTTAATATGTAGTCCTCATCAACTTCACAGAGTAACTCTTCACTCTCTATTTCAGAGAGTTTAACACAATTACATTAGAAAACTTAAAATAGCATGCAGGGAAATACACTAAGTTTGCTGATGATTTTGCTAAAGGGAATGCCATCAGAAATAGGTGAGGAAAAGTTGTGCCAATACGTGCACCGTCAATGTCTTATTAGAGTTAAAGAAATATACAATGATTAGATAAATGAGCAATCTCTGTGTATGTATTAAACCAAAATCTAATGTTGCGTGGAAAACTAGGCAGGTATATGTATCAAAAATATCAGAAAAATGCAGCTCCTGACTGAATAAGGAATGAGCATTTCATAGGATATACCAAAGAAACTAATATGCTAAGTAATTTCTCCTAGTATATGAAAATTGGAACATGCTATTGTACCAATTCTTGATTGAGTGTGGAGTATCAAAATGCAAATTCTACTAGATGCCACAATACACATGCAATATAGTTTGCAAACAAAATCAAGATAAAATATTTGGTAGCTTCACCATCTATATTATCTATCATCCAACAAAGCAACTTTTTCAATAAGTTCATAGAATATTTCAAAAGCTATTGATTGACAACAATTCAAGGGGAAATCTAACATATAAGTATAGTTATATAAAGAAGCTATTGTAAAATTTACTTGAGTCAAATTGCTAACTTGGATATTAAACCTTTGAATGACTGCAATAATGCCCCTCTTTGGCATTGTAGTTTCTTCAATAAGGCTACTTGTTATATATGTATTTAAATACACACTTTAAAATTTAAACAATGTTAAATAAGGTTCAATGCATTATAAACCAAAAATTATAACAAGTATGAGGTCAAAAAAAAATTGAACAACAAACTATAAATCTTAAATGAGTTTCATATGCTAAATAAACTCTATCAAGAAGCTACTACTTGATTAAAGGATAACATTTCTAGTCTTATTGAAAGTACAGGCTCAACTTGCAACCTTAATCAACTTATTCAAACAATAGTAGATACAACTTGATCAACAATTATTATCTCAAAGGAGGGATCAAGGACTTCTCGGATAAATCTGTTGTAGCATTGCAAAAACTAAGCTCTAATAGGTCTTGTTTCACCATCAAGTTTCTGAAAATAAAATAAAACCATTAGTGTGTTTAAGAAAATAAAGATTTCTAATCTACTCATCTGTCAAGCACCCAAGAGGTATGAGCTTTATCAAGACTAATAATTTGTGAATAAAGTCAATAGGAGATGAAGGACTAAGATTAAGGGCACTTTCAAAGAGGAACAATTATAATGTCATGCAGAGGGAAAAATATAGAATTAGATATTCAAATTATACAGTAGCCCAGCACAAGTGACACAATAGACTTCTTCCAAGACAACTAAGATATTAATAGACTTATTTTGCACTCATTTCAATCTCAAGAATGTTCCATTAAGAGGAAAAAAGTTAAACTAGATGCAAACTAACCTTTCCATTCAGCATTGCAAGTATTTCTTTGATAGGTGCTTACAATTTTCTGATTGTTAATCAAAAGATTTGAGACATGCAATGTACTATTTTTTCACCTGTGTAAAAAACATTGGATTCTTGTATAATAAACATGCTTGAGAATCTGCATGAGTAATCAAATAAATATGAATATATTTGCATAATGAACATACTTGCAATCTTCACATGGAAAAGAAGTCAGAGTAGTAATATTCAAGAGAATAAACAAGTATTTTGGGCATGAAACTATGCTAAATCTATTAATTCCCAAAAATAGAGCCAAATCTATTATTTTCATAATGTATGATGGAATTCCACCAATTATAGTAACTAAATAGGAACAAGATGAGTTGAGCTAGAACAAAGTCAACCGATTGACACAATCAGGTTAGTAAACCTAACAAACTGCCTTATTTGAGACAATCAATAACCACTCAAGTAAATCAGAAATATGACAAACCTCTGCACTGCCTTTCCTATAAAGGACTGAAAGCACTGTTTTAATCAAAGATCACTGCACTTAGAGCAAGATAAATTGGAACTAGATTAGATCAGGTTAGACAAAAGTTAAGTACATTATGATAGTACAGACTTTTACCATTAGAGAAGATAATGAAAAGTTGATAATTTTTACGATTTCTTCGGGTCCAAATAGAAACTACAACAAGAGAAAAAGCCGAAAGGAAAAGAGATAATCTTGAGCTGCAGATGCAATTCCCTTATTCATCATCCTCTTCATCCTGTTCATCGTTCAACAATGTTTTATTTATAGAGACATAATGTAGAAAATAACTTCTTTTTTTTTATTATTAGATTTCAGACCTCTTCTTCTTCATCATCATCATTCACCTCGGATTTTGACTTGTCGGATTCCTCGCCTTCTTCTTCTTCTTCTTCATCTGCGGCAGCAGCATGACTTCCTCCTCCTCCACCAGACTATGAACCAGATAAAGGTGAATGATTAAGTGATTCGATATTGGAGTTGTTCCACAAAAAGCGGTAAGTTTATGATCAGTACCTGGCCTTTGTTGTAGGCAACCATGGTTTTGGTGTAATCAGCTTTGAGCTTTGCTACCTTGGCTATGTATGGAGCTTTCTCCTGCAAAGGAGAGTTTGTTAAAGGTTGTTCAATTGAATTAGCAAATCATGTGTTGCTATTGATTACTTACTTATTTCGTCAAAGATTTCCACTTGTCTCCTCCAGCTAGCAACCTGTTCAGATTAAATTGATGCGCTTATTATGGTGGTAAAAAATCGAAGAGAGAAAAAAAAATCAGTTATAGAGTAGAAAGATCTGTAGGGGAAAGGAAGAGGAAAACTAACCGCTGTGACGGACTAGTTATGTAACGACCACCCTTCTTACTATACTACTACACTCTAAGGATGACCGTTACTTATCTACTAACTCTACTTAACCGATATAATTAAAAATTACATGGAAACCCTACCGAAAAATTTCGGCAGAGTCTCCCCTGTACCGATGACCATATTCAACAATACATGCAATATATACTCAGCCACAAGCGACTGGAACACGTATCAATCAACCACGCAGTATAATAAATCCAAAATAAAGAAAACAATACCACAACTCATCACACCATATCACAATTCATCTACTATGTCCTAATCACATCAAAATATCATGTACTATCTCAAATACTTCTAATCTAGCAAAAGACAATAGAAACTAAAAGAAAACTTCTTTCTTAGTCCCAAGGCTTCCATAGTCCTGGCATCACACATCCTTCGAACACCTCCTTGTCGCATTCCTTTCTATATCTTTTCCTTTCCTGTATCTGCAGTAAGAGGAAATGCAATCTATAAGCAAAATTTGCTTAGTAAACGCTATCTAACTCACAAAATCACGGATGTGCATGTATACGAAAAGAACTAGAAACTATATGCTCTAAAAAGAAATAAAGTATAAACATAACTGGTCATGTCAAACTAATAGCAAAGAAAAGCTAAAGAATCTACTCATGTAATTCTAATAGCTAATCATGCTGCTCATCTAATAGGCAAACATGAAAAACTACTCATCTACTAGATAAACATGGTAGAATAAAGAACTAAACTTACTGATTTTTAGAACTATATCAAACTTATTTCATTTGTTTTAAACTTAATCTTTAATGTTTTATGTTTATGTAAAACTTGTTTTACTTGTTCAAAAACTTATACTTATAATACTTCAAAATAATAATCAACTTCTTCTTGGGCCCAGGCGTAGTACCATCTTATGAGCGTTCCCTAATAGGTTGGGGTAGCGAGCCACCAATCCTAAAAGAGCAGACCTCGGTCTACCAGGGCCAAAACATCGGAATTGGACACCTGGATTTGTTTAACGACAACCTCGGAAGTCGGGTACTAGCCTCTTCTTAAAAGTAAAATACTTATAATCTTAATTACTTCTTCTTTAAATGCCTTGGCATTTTAATAGGCACCTTGTGTGCCAAAATCCCTAAAGTCTTGACTTTAGGATCTACTTAAGGCCTCGGCCTTTTCTTTCTTTTCTTTATCTTTCTTATACTTTTCTTTAAAAGAATGCTTCTTACAAAACTAAAATGTTTAAACAAATTCTAACACTGAAATGCTTAAACAAAATCTGCATACAAGTTTAAACAGAAATCTGCATATTAAGCTTAACTAAAATCTGCATATTAAGCTTATCTAAAGTCTGCATACTAAGCTTATCTAAAATCTGCATACTAAGCTTAACAAAATCTGCTTACTACACTAACTAATTCCTGCACTTGTAAGCTTGATAAAATTCTGCACTTGTAAACTTAATAAAATCTGCATTCTAAACTTCATAAAATTTGAACTATCTTTCATAGCAATTGGTACAGGAAAATTTATAGAATTAAATCTCCAGCAGTAAAACTTAGCATAATTTTCCTAGTGTTCCAAGTAACATGTAGGTGAAGCAATTAATTCTATTCGTATTTGAAACCACCTATCCAGTATAATGAACTTCATCATCAGCAGCAGTTTATATAACATTTCAGCATAAATGGGTAGCTATTCATCATCTGTTGAACCTCACTATTAGCCATATGTAATATAGCGTTCAAACCACTCACATGTTACATCTTCTACAACCATTCAAGTCTATAATGCTATCAACCGAAAGGAAGTACAGCAACCTGATTTCACCCAAATTCGTAGCCATTTGCAGAAACAAATCAACCTTGCATTGATACCCTCATCATCCCAGGTTATGCAATTAGGCAGTACACCCTCTAATTAAATCCATAGAGAACCCACAACCAATCAGGGAAATGGGACATCATCAAATCGGACCTACACATTCCGAATCTGTTTAATCTTACCGAAGCAATAAGTCCACTAGAACATCTTCGATCAAGGTCTCTAATTAGTTCAACGTTTCAGAAATAATAGTTTAAGAAGAATATCATCGATCAAAGTCTAAATCTGATCAGCGTTTTGAAAGCAACAGGTCTACTGAAACGTCAACGATCAAAGCTTAAGACTCCACAATATGAACTTCCCGAAACTCAACCAGTGAGAAGAAACACGGCACATAAAACTCAACCAAAAGCCCTAAATCTGTGATTGTAAACCAAACCCTATCTCAACCTCCTATAAAAACTCACGGCAGCAACCCTAGCAGCAAGCTTCAAACAACTTCACAGCATGCTTCAAAATCAAGGGAAAACAGGGAAAAGACTAAAATCGAATTCGGAACTACTCTTACCACAGGTGAGTAGCAACTTACCTTGGGTTTCT
Source organism: Zingiber officinale (assembly GCF_018446385.1). Classification (NCBI taxonomy): domain Eukaryota; kingdom Viridiplantae; phylum Streptophyta; class Magnoliopsida; order Zingiberales; family Zingiberaceae; genus Zingiber; species Zingiber officinale. The sequence continues at coordinate 103,687,826 of NC_055992.1, read as the reverse complement.
TGGACTTACAACCGAGAAGGAGGCTTCTAGGGCTTTCGGCGAGCTTGAAATCCCAACTCTTCTTCGTGCTCCCGACTCCTCCTCGTCGAGAAGAGCTTAAGGAGATGGAGGAACCCCTCGGAGAACCTTGGCCGACCGCTGGATCGAAGCCCTAGCTTTGGCTGCGATTTCGCCAAAGCAGGAGCTGACGCCGTCGCGCGCAGAAGGGAGGAGGAGAGGGGAAAGGTTAGCTCACGGGAGAGGAAAATAATCCCTTCTTATAACTTAGGTATTTTCTAATTTAGTTATGGCTTAAGACCAATTCATTATTAATTTGTTCACGAAACATCAGCGTGCGCGCTTGGTCCGCTGGAAAGGCGAATTCCCGAAGGTCTCGGGTTCGAGCTGCCCTCGGCTCCTTTTTAAACGGAAATTTTATTTCATTTCTTTAGACCACTTAACTATATTTAATTCCCTTATGTTATAACAAAACAGCCGTGGAACAGTTGGCTAACCGGATTCATTTAAGGCTTGGCTTAACCCGAGATCCACGGTTCGAATCTCGGCTTGAACATTATTTTTTTGCAACTTCTTTCGTTTAGTAAAAATACCAAACGATCTCCAAAAATTGCATAAAAATACTCTAAAAATTTCTAAAAATCTCTAAAATATTTCTAAAGTATTTCTAAATATTTTTAAGAACTTTTATAACTCCTAATGAGGAAAATTGGGTCGTTACAATCCCCCATACCTTATAAAAAGTTCGTCCTCGAACTTAGAATAATTTTGTGACTATTATGGGGCACCGGCAGCTTCTTCCCTAGTAAGAGAAAATACTCTGGCATTCATTGGATCGGGTGGGGCTTCCAACCGTCCCTGACTGAGACAGGGTCCTTCTAGCGATGTTGTCATGTGGTGTAACTGTGCAGGCTCGTCTCTATATTGCACTGACTGTTGCTGAGGTGCCATAAACTTGTTAGGACATGCTCTAGCTAGATGTCCTTCTTGACCACATGAATAACATCTAGTTATACCTAAAAGACAGGTTCCTGGATGTACTCTTCCACACTTAGGACAGGGAGGAAACTTGGTCTGCTTGTTTGCTGGGCCTTCCTCTTGGCTACCTCCAAAATTCCATTGTTTCCTTTTGTTACCCTTGCCCTTCCAATTCTGATTACTTGACTGGGGTCTCTGATTCTCCACTGTCTTGTTTTTTATCTTGTCTGGCTTGTGTTGCTCTCGTTGTGCCTTGATGTTGTTCAAATAATGCTCACTAATGCTCTGCTGACGATCTTCGCCATCCGAGGTGGTGTGTTCCACTACTCACATTAAGTGCTATCACCGGTCTCAGCATCCTAAGAATCAGTCGACTCATTCCTTCTCCGTACTTACTAGCTCTGGATGGCCACCTGTTGAACCTCTTGATGTCTTCCATCAATGCACCTTGTCTGAATTCTATAAACTCCTCATAATGCTTGTTGGTGATTCGTTGACGAAAGAATTCTTCATAAAACTCCGTCTTGAAGTCAGCTCATCCGATTGACTATTCTCTTGCTCTTCACTCTCTCCCACCACATACGGGCATCTCCGATAAGCAGAAAGAAGCACACTTGACCTTCTCGACTTCGCCACTCAAGAATCTCATGGTGCTCTCCAGTTGTCAACCAAGCCCGAGCATCCTGTGGCTCATCGTGCTTGAAAACTTTCGGCTTCACCAACCACCGACGTAGGCTTCTTGTCTTCTAGGTACTGTGGGGACTTCCAAGGCGGCTGGTGGAACTTCAGTTACCACTGGAGTTTCCACATTAATAGTTGGAGGAGTGGGAGGGACTGGATGCTGATTCGCCATCAGATTGACGATTACTTATTGCTACTCCGCCACTTGTCTCTGGAGTTGAGCAACAACTTCAGAGAGATTTGGTTCAGCTATTCTGGGCTCTTCGTTCTCCTGTGCTCGGTCCTCAGTACGAACGGTACGGGGGCGTCCTCTTCTTGACATCTAATTATGTAGGAGAGAAACAAAACTAAAATCGTCTCTATTCTTCCTAAGCATATGTATCCAAACATAGAAAAATAAAACAAGAATTTTCTTCTTACTTAAGCGCATATAAACAGATATTCTATACTGCAAATAATAAAGAAAGCATAAAAGAAAATTAAATACTTTCTTACTTGAAGACGGCAAGGATGGTGCTGATGTGTGATGCTGGAAAATGGGAACTGCTCTGATACCAACTGTAACGACCACCCTTCTTACTATACTACTACACTCTAAGGATGATCGTTACTTATCTACTAACTCTACTTAACCGGTATGATTAAAAATCACATGGAAACCCTTATGAAAAATTTCGACAGAGTCTCCCCTGTATCGGTGACCATATTCAGCAATATATGCAATATATACTCAGCCACAAGCGGCTGGAACACGTAACAATCAACCACGCAGTATAATAAATCCAAAATAAAGAAAACAATACCACAACTCATCACACCATATCACAATTCATCTACTATGTCCTAATCACATCAAAATATCATGTACTATCTCAAATACTTCTAACATAGCAAAAGACAATAGAAACTAAAAGAAAACTTCTTTCTTAGTCCCAAGGCTTCCATAGTCCAGACATCACACATCCTTTGAACACCTCCTTGTCGCCTTCCTTTCTATATCTTTTCCTTTCCTGTATCTGCAGTAAGAGGAAATGCAATCTATAAGCAAAATTTGCTTAGTAAGCGCTATCTAACTCACAAAATTACGGATGCGCATGTATACGAAAAGAACTAGAAACTATATGCTCTAAAAAGAAATAAAGCATAAACATAACTGCTCATGTCAAACTAATAGCAAAGAAAAGCTAAGGAATCTACTCATATAATTCTAATAGCTAATCATGCTGCTCATCTAATAGGTAAACATGAAAAACTACTCATCTACTAGATAAACATGGTAGAATAAAGAACTAAACTTACTGATTTTTAGAACTATATGAAACTTATTTCATTTGTTCTAAACTTAATCTTTAATACTTTATGTTTATGTAAAACTCGTTTTACTTGTTCAAAAACTTATACTTATAATACTTCAAAATAATAATCAACTTCTTCTTGGGCCCAGGCATAGTACCATCTTATGCGCGTTCCCTAATAGGTTGGGGTAGCGAGCCACCAATCCTAAAAGAGCAGACCTCGGTCTACCAGGGCCAAAACCTCGGATTTGGACACCTAGATTTATTTAACGACAACCTCGGAAGTCGGGTACTAGCCTCTTCTTAAAAGTAAAATACTTATAATCTTAATTACTTCTTCTTTAAATGCCTTGGCATTTTAATAGGCACCTTGTGTGCCAAAATCCCTAAAGTCTTGACTTTGGGATCTACTTAAGGCTTCAGCCTTTTCTTTCTTTTCTTTATCTTTCTTATACTTTTCTTTAAAAGAATGCTTCTTACAAAACTGAAATGTTTAAACAAATTCTAACACTGAAATGCTTAAACAAAATCTGCATACAAGTTTAAACAGAAATCTGCATATTAAGCTTAACTAAAATCTGCATATTAAGCTTATCTAAAGTCTGCATACTAAGCTTATCTAAAATTTGCATACTAAGCTTAACAAAATCTGCTTACTACACTAACTAATTCTTGCACTTGTAAGCTTGATAAAATTCTGCACTTGTAAACTTAATAAAATCTGCATTCTAAACTTCATAAAATCTGAACTATCTTTCATAGCAATTGGTACAGGAAAATTTATAGAATTAAATCTCCAGCAGTAAAACTTAGCATAATTTTCCTAGTGTTCCAAGTAACATGCAGGTGAAGCAATTAATTCTATTCGTATTTGAAACCACCTATCCAGTATAATGAACCTTCATCATCATCAGCAGTTTATATAGCATTTCAGCATAAATGGGTAGCTATTCATCATCTGTTGAACCTCACTATTAGCCATATGTAATATAGCGTTCAAACCACTCACATGTTACATATTCTACAACCATTCAAGTCTATAATGCTATCAACCGAAAGGGAGTACAACAACCTGATTTCACCCAAATTCGTAGCCATTTGCAGAAACAAATCAACCTTGCATTGATACCCTCATCATCCCAGGTTATGCAATTAGGCAGTACACCCTCTAATTAAATCCATAGAGAACCCACAACCAATCAGGGAAATGGGACATCATCAAATCGGACCTACACATTCCAAATCTGTTTAATCTTACCGAAGCAATAAGTCTACTAGAACATCTTCGATCAAGGTCTCTAATTAGTTCAACGTTTCAGAAATAATAGTTTAAGAAGAATATCATCGATCAAAGTCTAAATCTGATCAGCGTTTCGAAAGCAACAGGTCTACTGAAACGTCAACGATCAAAGCTTAAGACTCCACAATATGAACTTCCCGAAACTCAACCAGTGAGAAGAAACACGGCACATAAAACTCAACCAAAAGCCCTAAATCTGTGATTGTAAACCAAACCCTATCTCAACCTCCTATAAAAACTCACGGCAGCAACCCTAGCAACAAGCTTCAAACAACTTCACAGCATGCTTCAAAATCAAGGGAAAACAGGGAAAAGACTCAAATCGAATTCGGAACTACTCTTACCACAGGTGAGTAGCAACTTACCTTGGGTTTCTTGGACTTACAACCGAGAAGGAGGCTTCTAGGGCTTTCGGCGAGCTCGAAATCCTGACTCTTCTTCGTGCTCCCGACTCCTCCTCGTCGAGAAGAGCTTAAGGAGATGGAGGAACCCCTCGGAGAACCTTGTCCGACCGCCGGATCGAAGCCCTAGCTTCGGCTGCGATTTCGCCCAAGCAGGAGCCGACGCCGTCGCGCGCAGAAGGGAGGAGGAGAGGGGAAAGGTTAGCTCACAGGAGAGGAAAATAATCCCTTCTTATAACTTAGGTATTTTCTAATTCAGTTATGGCTTAAGACCAATTCATTATTAATTTGTTCACGAAACATCAGCGTGCGCGCTTGGTCCGCTGGAAAGGCGAATTCCCGAAGGTCTAGGGTTCGAGCCGCCCTCGGCTCATTTTTAAACGGAAATTTTATTTCGTTTCTTAAGACCGCTTAACTATATTTAATTCCCTTATATTATAACTAAATAGCCGTGGAACAGTTGGCTAACCGGATTCATTTAAGGCTTGGCTTAACCCGAGATCCACGGTTCGAATCTCGGCTTGGACATTATTTTTTTGCAACTTCTTTCGTTTAGTAAAAATATCAAACGATCTCCAAAAATTACATAAAAATACTCTAAAAATTTCTAAAAATCTCTAGAATATTTATAAAGTATTTCTAAATATTTTTAAGAACTTTTAGAACTCCTAATGAGGAAAATTGGGTCGTTACAAGTTATTAGGGTTCTTTTCCTTGAACATCTTCTGAAATTCTTCCCTGCAGAGCTAATCAAGTGAGCAACGATGTACAAAGAAGGGTAAAACAAATCGATGAGCTGATAAGAGAGGATCTCATATGAAGATGAAGAAGGCACTCTGAGGCCTCTTGGGCGTGTTGGGATCCTTGCCAGCTTTGGACTTCCTTGGCTTCTTCGTCGCCCGTTGCAGTCCCTTCTTCACCAAAAGCCTTTAGAGAGAAGAAAACAAGCGTCCAATCCCCCCAAAATCAAACTTTTTCAACACCGATCGATCTGCTAAGAACATTAAAAGGTGAAATGGAATCTCACTTGGTATCAGTTTTCTTGGAAGCATCAATCTTCGATTTCTCCCTCTTCATGGCGAGATCTGCAGCAAAGACGATTTGATCGGTCTAAAATAGTAAAAAAAAACACACACACACAAAAAAATCACATAAATCATGAGAAATCGTAAACTTTACCTTGAGATTAGGGTTCTACAGCGTAGGAGAGGAGGAGCGATTGATCGATGGGATGCGGAGGCGAAAGCGAAGAGGATCAGAAGAGAAGGCGAGGAGGAGTTCGCCGGCATAGATGGGGTCGCCGGTGTGAAGAGATCAAGAAAGAAAAATGCAAAATAGGTGAAGAGATCATAAGTTGGAGAAGGTAAAGGAGGAGAATGCGGCGGTAAAAAATTTTGGGGAGAGGAAAAGAAAAAAACACAGCGGCAAAATATGGCGAAGGGGAAAAACAACAAAGGAAAAAAACAACGGTATTCAACAGCGCTTAATAGATAACGGTTTTCAAAAACCATTGTCATAATTGTTGGGAGATCGGTGGCCGACTTGAAGGGGGGTTGGATAGACGACACCCCAAATACTTGCTTCCTACACTTGTTAGTTTGTACAACGGAAATACAAACTAATATGAATATAAGAAAGCTAAAGACAAGAAAGAAATCAAACTAAGCTACACAATCATTTAACGTGGTTCGGAGATTGCTTGCTCCTACTCCACGACGTGTCCTTGAGATGGGCGATCCATATCCGTTAGTGGATTAGCCCCCGGCAAACTCCGGCTATCTCAAGTCGCTTCTTATGGGTGGAGAAACCTCACCACAATACCAACCAAGAATTTTGAGACTAGTAGACTACTAATTAGGGTTTACCACCACTAATTTCGTCAACTATAACCAAGCTCCCAAGCCTTGGTTATATAGGCCACGGGTTGGAAAACCCCGCCTACCAGTCGACTGTCCTCTATGAAAATTTTACCATTACATCCCAATGGCTCGATACCAGTCAACTGCTAAAACTAACAGTTGGTTGCTCCACACTAGTCGAGCGAACAGAAGCATTCTGTTCACACCTAGTCGACTACATTAGTCGACTGCTGTTTTCACCAATCGACTGCTAAATAACTGCTGCAGTAACTGTTGCAGTAAAACCCTAAAACTATGATTTTACCCTGAGTACAATATCTCATGCACTCGTACCCTCACGACTCACTTGACCCTTCATTGCAGCCTTGACCTTTAGCCTTCAAGCCCACTTCCTTTGGCTCTTGTCCCTCAGATGCATCCAAGCCCGCGGCTCATCCCCAATGTCATCCTTCGCGTATGCCTCCAAGTCGTTTCCCTCGGCCCTTGTCCTTGCTGCCTTGTCCACGGTCCCTCGGATGCTCCATCCTTCACCGGACTCGAAGCCATCAAGTTGAGTCATATGTGTATCCTGTAAACCTGCACACTCATATGCACATATCAAATACAAGGGTGAACCTAACTTAAATCCTTTGCTCAAACACCAAAACACATGGTCGCACGGACCATTGGGATTGTTCCAACAATATCCCCCTTTTTGATGTTTAGCAATATGTTTAAGTTAGGGAAAACAAATAGCAAATAAACATGCTAAAAATAATGGACTTACAATGCCAAGGCTATACACTTGGACTTACACCGCCGAATGGACTTACAATGCCAAGGCTACACACTTGGACTTACAACGCTGAATGGACTTACGTTGCCAAGACTACACACTAGGACTTACACCACCGAAATAAAAATGCAAACATGAATTGGAACCTATCCCAAGGCTCCCCTTACACCTATGCTCCCCATTAAGTTAGGAATATTTCCACAGGGATTTTTAAGAACCTATCCCAATGCTCCCCCTACGTAAAGGCACTTAAGGTTTTCCCAACTAAACCTTACTTCTCCCCCTTTGCCTAACATCCAAAAAGTTCTCCAACAATATCCCAATTATTGAAAACTTGTCATCCAAATTGACCATAAACTCATGTATTTATCCCCCATGGATTTCATATACCTGTACGAGTTGACTCGGTTAAAATCCAGTGCTGAAAATAATTTCAGATTGGTATCAGTCGACTGCCAGAAGTACCAGTCGACTGACCTTACCAAAACGAGCTTACAGAGATATTATGTGCTCAAAAATAGTGTTACCAGTCGACTGATAACTGTACCAGTCGACTGATATACTATTCATGCAAAAATCAACCTTTCTAAGTCAACTTCAGAAATGCACCAGAAATTCCATAGAACTCTAAAAATTCTCAAATTTTGTGGAGAAGTTTATTTTATCAATGTCTACTTGGAAAAAATATATATAAAAATATATTTATCAGAAATCCCAAGATTGACACAAAACACAAAACTTGTCATGCCCCAGGTAGTCCCTACTGATGAAATTTCGACAGCATCTCCCCTGTACGTGTGACAATATCAATCCTGATATACATATATCCATACCTCGTTCCACATGACCGGAACAATATAATACAAATAACAAACAATCCACGCAAGTATATAACCAATCCATGCGGTTTATATAGACAAACCACGCAGTTTAGTATACAGCCTCTGGCTGACAACAGAAATTACTAAAAGAAAAGATGATAAAGGAATCATCGCAGATATATGTAAATCCTACTCCACTACAACGAATGAAATGAAATCCGTGAAGTAATGAAATATCCACAGCGGAAAACATGAGTAGCAAATCCGAATGTTCAACACAAAGTCCAAACTACAAGAACCCACATCACAGGTATATATCGACATAGAAACGAATACCAAAGTCTACAACCGAAAATCGTCGCGACAAAGGGGGCTAGCGACTGGAATCTCCCGATGACCTCAACCTGAAAAGTAGTAATGTATCGGTGTGAGTTCAAAGAACTCAGCAGATAACCAATAGATATATACAGTAACATATAACTACCAGCGATAACCTATAGTACAGTCTTCTAACAGTATAACAGGTATGCATAGCTGAGTAAACTGTAGAAACTAACAATAAGCAGATAGTACAGCCTACAACAAGAATAATAAGAAATGCATAACTGAAATAAACTGTTCTCACCTGCGAGGCTTGAGCATATGACTGTGAACATACACAGATAAAAATAGTCAGAGCAAATAAGCATGTATCCTGTATGCATGTCAAAAATATGCAGTCACCAAAATACATCATCTAACATGCAACAATCATAATAAATGCAATCTGTGCATATGATGCAAATGACATGTCCTGGTCACCCCTGGCGCCAGTCAGCCATCTCACACACGATGGTGAGACCGAGTGGATAGGGCTGTGACAACCGTGCACTCTGCCATCACTACTCTTGAAGAGTGACTGAGTGGACAGGATGCTGTCGAAGTACACCTATCCTCCTACCTCAAACAGAGTGAGGGAGCACAATACTCTCATCTCCCGGTACGCGATGTCGGGGAGGGATCCCTGTCCCGCTACCACGCTGCGTCACACTATCTATGAGCGGACCAACGGAGCCCTACAGAGCTAACTACCATACACACCCTGGGTGTTGTGCCACTACCCATGCAGTGGTCACGTTGTGTGCAGGCCCATTTAGCCGACCAACGAGCTCAACAATAATGGAGTCATCAATCGCCCAACATGCAATCATGCAGAATGGTGCATGATGCTACAGTATATCATACCTGAACATATCCTCCTCCATATATATGTGCTAGAAAAATAAACGCATATATAACCATGATATAAGCAACATGAATCCAAGATCACATATCCAGTATGTCTAGCAATTAATCCAGTATACAGAAGCACAACATATCATCACCTCTAAGAGCATCGGTACACATAACAATAACTAAGAGCATATAAGTCTAATGTATAACAGCTAATAGTAGAAGCAGGTAACATGTATCAATTAAACTATAACCAAGGAAGTGATAAATCTACCAATCACTAGTAATTATATATTTACTACACATATCATAAGATACTATCAAGAGATAAGTCAAAGGGTACCCGCCTCAAATAGAAGGTACAATCAAGCAATCCAAAGTCGAGACGCCCGTCTCGAATCAGAGTCCTGCGTCAACAAACAATACATATATATTTTATTTAGCTAAATTCAAATGAATAGCTAAATAAAATCTCCAAAACTAAATTAGGGCAAAATCCTAATCAACACAATCACAACCTACCTAATTAAATCTAACGGTCAATTAGGGTTAGTTACCTAATTCCTAATCACACATTAGATTAGAAATCCAACGGTTGACTAGGGTTAATTACCTTAACCCTAATCATTCCATTATATTAATTCCAAAACTAAATAATTCTACACATAAACAACTAAATATAACCCTAATTCAAAACTACACATGATCACGTAATCAAATCATACCTAAATAAATCCATTATCCACAACACGTATCAAAATCCCTACACTTTACCTCGATTCACAGCCAAACATGATGCTGGAACTAAGTGACTGTTGCTGTTGGAAGGGTTTGCTGTCGGAACAAGAATACCCCACAGTACCCAAATTTCCAAACCCACCGAACAAGATAACCTACTGGAATCAACTGGATCAAGAAGGAATCAAGCAAAGATCACAGATCAACAAGAAATGGAGAACTCTAATCCAGCAATACCCAATTCCAACCAGAACTCACCTCCAACCGGGACCTCAGTCAGCAGTAAGGAAGAGGAGGTCCACAGATCCGATGCTTTCCTCGTAGTCTAAAACCGGAAGACGATCACGATTCCAGCAAGAAGGATCAACATAGCAACAGAGCCCTAACCTCCAAGATCGGCAACAACTAGAGAGAGAAAATAAGGAATCGGTCGCTTACCTTCGAAGCCCTAATTGCCTCTCCACACCGGCGATTGGTGGATCTGGCTCGATCCAATGGCGTCGGATCGGGGAAGAAAGGATTGGCAGAACCGGGAGGAAAGCTCGGGGAAGACTTGAGAATAGTAGATCAGGATGATCCAAGCCTCCTGGTTCGATCTCCGACAAGCTCCGGTAACGAGCTCCTCTGGCGATGTTGACTATCGCCACAGATCCGTCCGCGAGAGAGTACAAGAGGAGAGTCGGGAAGAAGGGTCGGGGAAGAGGAAATCAGATCGGGATCGATCGACGTTAGAGAGAAAGAATAAGAAAAGGAAATGAATTTATATATAAATCATTTCCTCTCTTAAACGGGTATCTCAAACAGGCTTTATCCGGACCCGTAAATTCGTCCCCTCAAACTCGTCGTACGAGTATCGAAAAATTCCCAGAAAATTTCTAAAATTTCAAAAAATTCTATAAGGTTATTTCCCAAATAACCTTGTTAATTAAATTTTTTGATATCTTACAAAACTAGCTAAAAAGTTCAATTGAACCTTGACCTAAAGTCCTAGTTTTGGCTTCCTCTTAATGTATTTGTCCATACTAACCCACAATGCATCCCTAGCATTGATTTATATGACATCTATATATCCAAAATTAATTATCATGCTATATGACCCCAATGCCATATTTCTAAGCATGAAACATATCCCATTTGTGTCAATTCCCTAGGTTTGAGACTCAAGTCCGTCTCTAAACCACTTGGCACATTCTATGGCCCAACTTAGTCTCCCAAGTAGTACCCACTTGAGATCCATTTTTCATGGATCCTAACTTGACTCTTAGAGCTCCTTCTAGAGCTCTTAACCTTAGCCACCTCCCTAGGTGACTCATCCACAATGGCTAGGCCACATCGGTGCACCTCCGGTGACACTTGGCCTACAAACCTAACCTTCTTAACCTTGGACACTTTATCCTTGGTTAATTTCTTCTTATCATTAAATGACATTCTCTTGCCATTTATTGGTTTCTCCTTACTATAGTTATATGAGACCCTAGCATAAGACTTTCCCTTAGCATTGGAGACACTAGATCTGTATCCTAAACCCGATCTATCATTGTTGGGTCTTTGACTACCCAACACCATACCTAAACCCTTAGATCCAACATTGAATCTTTCTAGGATTTTCGTCAACTTATCAAGCTTTTCCTTCAAAGTTTGATTTTCCTTTTCTATGCACCTAACCCTAGAGTTGATATGTCCACCTTGGACATTCCTAGACCTACCCTTCCTAGGCATGTGTCTCCCTTCTTGGGATTAATGTCTAGGGTCTCCTTAGATCTATCGTTTCTAGATTTATCATGCATATATACCTTAGGATTTTGATCTACATTAGCCCTACTTCTATCATGATATTTGAAACTAAAATTTTGCATGGGTAAATAATGAAAATTATTCCTAGCATGCATGGGAGTATAACAATTAAACCTTGAATTGTAATTCAAGTTTGGGTATACCTCCCTTATCCTTGAAGCTCCCCCTTGACTCTTGCTTCTCTTCTTCTCCCATTTCTTTAGATGTGCAAGCTTCTTGATATCCCTCTTCTTGGGGCATTTTGTGTGGTAGTGTTCCTTCTCCCCACATGTGAAGCATACAATGCGCATTCTTCTTCTTTGAGCTTCTTCATTTCTACTACCCTTGTTAGTGTTTAACATAACTTCAATGTGTTTAGGATTTACCTCTTTCTTACCCATTGGACACCTACTCTTATAGTGTCCCTTCTCATTGCACCCGAAGCAAATGATGTGGTCTTTTAACTTCACTTCGGTGGAGATGCTCACTAGGTTGACCTCCAAGACCTCTTCTTCATTCGTCTTGGATTCTTCTTCAACCTTTGAGGATGTAGATGATACCTTATCCTCCTTCTCCTCCTCGGATGTTGAGCATGGCTCAACTTTCAGTTGCTCAACCTCCTCTCCTTGAGTAATTGAATCCATCTCCTTAGGCTCTACCTCTTCATGTGTAGGCAAAAGTTCCTCTCCTAGAACTTTCTTCAACTTAATCTACAACTCGTGGGTGTTCTTGTATTCACTTACATGACTTATCACGTTAGAGGGCAAAATTTCAATCAACATTGATATTACCTTTGAATTTACCTCCGATCGTGTGGTTTGCTCCTCCGTCCAATGTCGTGGTCGGAGCTTCTTTCCTTTCTTGTCCTTCGGGACTTCGAATGGTTCCTCGACGACCATCATCATGTCCCAATCCGTCTCGAAGAAGTTCTTCATTTTCACCAAACAAAACGTGATGTCCTATAAGCTTCCTCCTTCAAACTTCGGAGGTTCTATCAAGCCAGTCATCTTCTTGCTTCCTCGATGGTTAGTCCAACGGAGAGCGGCCTCGCTCTGATACCACTTATTGGGAGATCGGTGATCGGCTTGAAGGGGGATTAGATAGATGACACCCCCAAATACTTGCTTCCTACACTTGTTAGTTTGCGCAGCGGAAATACAAACTAATAAGAATACAAAGAAAGCTAAAGATAAGAAAGAAATCAAACCAAGCTACACAATCATTTAACGTGGTTTGGAGATTGTTTGCTCCTACTCCACGACGTGTCCTTGAGGTGGACGATCCCTATCCGTCGATGAATTAGCCCCCGGCAAACTCCGACTATCTCAAGTCATTCCTTGTGGGTGGAGAAACCTCACTACAACACCAACCAAGACTCTTGAGACTAGTATACTACTAATTAGGGTTTATCACCACTAATTTTGTTAACTACAACCAAGCTCCCAAGCCTTGTTTATATAGGCCACGGGTTGAAAAACTTCGCCTACCAATCGACTGCTAAAACCATCAGTCGATTGTCTTTTGTGGAAATTCGACCGTTACATCCCAACGGCTCGATACTAGTCGACTGCTAAAACTAGCAGTCGACTGCTCCACACTGGTCGAGCGAACAGAAGCATTTTGTTCGCTCCCAGTCAACTGTCCAGTCGACTACATCAGTCGACTGCTGTTTTCACCAGTCGACTGCTACAGTACTGCTATAGTAACTGCTGCAGTAAAACCCTAAATCTAAGATTTTACCCTGAGTACAATCTCTCATGCACTCGTACCCTCATGACTCACTTGACCCTTCATTGCAACCTTGACCTTTAGCCTTCAAGCATACTTTCTTTGGCTCTCGTCCCTTAGATGCATCCAAGCATGCGGCTTGTCCCCAATGCCATCCTTCACGTATGCCTCAAAGTCGCTTCCCTCGACCCTTGTCCTTGTTGTATTGTCCACGGTCCCTCGGATGCTCCATCCTTCACCAGACTCGAAGCCATCAAGTTGAGTCATATGTGTATCCTGTAAACCTGCACACTCATATACACATATCAAATACAAGGGTGAACCTAACTTAAACCCTTTGCCCAAACATGAAAACACATGGTCGCACAGACCATTGGGATTGCTCCAACAATAATCCCTAAAAAAGCACACATAGATAACAGATTTCAAAAACTATTGTCGTAGCCTTTAAAAATCGTTGTCATAGCCCCAAAAAAGCATAAATAGACAACAATTTTTAAAAACCATTGTTGTAGGCCAAAATAACTATTAAAAGACAAAGATTTTTGTTAAAACTGTTGTTAAAAGGTAAAAAATAATGATTTGGTATAAAATCGTTATCGTTTGTGTGTTGTTGAATGAGGATTTTCTTGTAGTGCATCCTCTATGCTAATAGGATCCATCGAGTCCCAACCTCTTCTACCTATGGTCGCAATATTGATCTCTAGATAATAAATAATCTTGGTTGAATGGGTTATCTGACCTCAACATCTGACAATCTTTGACGGGAAAATGATCTCATTAAGGTTGCCAATCTGGAAAGAGATATCGGCCTACAGATCTGACAACACTAGAAGTATGACCCAACTAAGTTGTTGCCTCTAGTGCAATAGACTTCTTGTGTGGCAAGCCAGCAGACTGCGCTTCGCTCGTGTGATCGTCCACGCGACCCGCCTAGGGCTAGCGTGGAGGTATATATTGATCTTCTATCTTCGCAACTATATAAGGCTTCATGAAAGTAAGTGAATGTATGATTTTCTTCTCTCAGGGTGAAGGTAAATGATCCCGTTTGAAATCGATGGAAATGAAATGTTGGACACGTGGCTTTGGTGTGGACTAAATGAAGACTCCTCACTATATTCAAGTGACATCCAAGCGCTTTTACGTGCAAGAAGAGCGTTAGCGACCGGGCCAAGGAAGAGGTCCCCAGTGTTGGACCTCCAAAGCTCTAGTCAGTAATCGATTTTAGAAAATGAATAGTGGAAAGAACAACAGCAATGGATGTGTAAAATTACGTAACGTCGCATACCTATGTCTGTAGATGAAGACCCCTTTTTATAGTATTAGATTATGTTTGTGCACAGATCTCAAAGCATTTCCAAAAAAGGACAGACCATAAAGAGACTCTGATACATTTCCTAAAATAGACCCGCAATCTCTACGATTAATAGGATGAAAGCTTCGAATGTGCAGTTTGCATACAGAACATTCCCTATCCTACGTGGCACAAAATGCTAAAAGGAATATGAGGTCGTTGGATTGCGGGGCCCATAATAGGCTCACCTAGCAAGCTGGCCGAGTTCTTATTATAGTTCGAGTGGCCATCGCTCGCAAGAGGCACCAAGTCATCCTTGGTGAGTGCAGTTGGTGACTCTACCTCTTCATTTGGATAGAGAGCTTGACTGGACCAAGCGTCCAATATGTCTGATCGAGTTATATGTTTGATCGGTTGGAACACTCAGCTGAGCTAATTAATACTTGGCTTTGTGGACCAAGAGTCCAGTATATCCAATCGGGCAAACTAGTCAATCGGCTGAAGCACTTGGTCAAACTAGTTAATACTTGTCTTAGAGCTTCCTCAATGCTTAGGAGATTGGGGCTCGTGGCCCGACAGGCCAGAGGGTCCGATCGGGCAAGCTCTCAGTCTAAATGAGGATACACCTTGGCTCAGAATATTGATTGCCTCTTGACTTTGACTGCCACACCGGCTGACCTTCTAAATTTTGACCCATGTCGGGTGAGGGTCTATCTTAACCACCGTACCACAAGCCTCCCTTTCAAGTCTAATCAAAGGAGGATGACAGTCTGACTGATTGGACTCTGGTGCCGCTTGTTCTTTTTTTTATCCGATAGGGTGTTCATATGCTCGAACAGACATTATGCTTAGCCGCTAGCGTTTCTAAGTACCCCTCATTTCCTGACCTGACTATCATATTTGTATTGTCGTTAGGCTTAAGCTACTACTACTTCATGCGCCTTTTGTCTCTCGACCGGATGCTTATTTTTTGAACCGCCACTCAGCTCTAGCTGACATCACCTCGACGCCTTGGAAACTGAGCAAATCACTTATCATTAATGTGAAGTATGATAAGCACTACTTTTTAGCATAAGTTTACTTATTGCCTCCCATCCCTTATTAATGCGGCCTATATCTTGTTGACACGTGTCACATACCTACACAACAGAATATCAAATGTGATAGGCTATTGTTGGGATTTGATGTTCAAGGATCAAGAAAAAATGATAGAGAGGGATATCACTTGTTTAAAACTTTTTTCTTTTCTCTTAAAAGCAAATTAGAATAAGCAGCGGAAAATAGAATAGCAAAAGAAAGACAAGTCATTCAGGTGGTTACTTGGTTTAGAGCCTATATCGACTCATACTCTAAGACTCGAGATCCTTGATCGTACCGTTGGATAATTCATGATAACTCTTCTTTCTGAAACCTTCAGAAAGTAGCAATTCGTATAAATGAAGTATAAGATAGTAACAACCTACTATCTTATATGAGATTAAGTACAGTGCAAGATAAATGTAAATATACCGAAAAGAATAGTGACGAAGATCTTCAGCACTTGGTCGGAATCGTAGCTTGCTTGATGATGAGTAGCAGAGAAATAATACAAATAGAGACTTAGCTTAGAGATGAACTAAAAATTGATACCTTGCCTCGAACCTCGAGGTCTCCTTTTATAAGTCATGTTCGATCGATTGATGAACACTTCGGTCGATTGATCCGTTAGGTTGACCTAACCCTTTATCGATCGACTGAAAACTACGTTTTCCTTCTTTGTTGAGATCTGATCTTCGAGCAATAATGAGAAATTAATGTTCAATCGACTAATCCCCTTGATCGATCGACCAATCTGCCCTATTTCCTTGTTCATTAAGATTCTTTATTAATGAGCCTTTAATTGCATATAATGTTCGATCGACCGATCACTGGGTTCAGTCGACTGATCAGGCTCACTTCTAAGTTTGCTTCTGATAGATCTTATCTATGCCATGCCATCATGGTTTAGTCCGTCGATCTACTGGTTCAATCGACTGATTAGGTATTGACCGAACTTTACTTTGGTATGATATTTGGTCTGAGTTAAACTGGTTTGGTTGATCAATCCTTGGTTTGGTTGACAGATAAGGTCGATTCCTGCAAAACATAGTTACACAAAATATAATCTTGCAAAACAAATGTTAGCGCAGTTATATGATGCATAAGTAGTATTTGACAGTTGAACTATCTTGATCTCAACTTGAAAATCTTTTCAGTTTCTTCAGTTGGATCAGTAACTTAGGGTTTGTTCCTTTCTGGAACACGACCTTACTGTTGCTCCTCTCCAGTTGCTTACCTCAACTTACCTGTCAAACATTGGTCCTCCAAACTTATTTGGACTTTACTGCTTAGCATCAGATCAGCTCACCAAGACTTCCTCTTGATCTTCGATCCTCCAGACCTATCGAGCTTCCCTGCCAAGTGTCAAGTCCTCTCGACCCACTTGGGCTTCCTGCCTAGCTTCCATGATCTGCTAAAACTTTTCCAATTGAGTAAACATCCTACACACTCAGTCAACTTTCTAGATCATAACATGACTTGAACTTTTGATAACATCAAAACTCAGGTTCGATTCTGGTGCTCCCTACACCAGCAGTCTCTCCCTTTTTTATGTTTGGCAACCAAAGTTCATAGTTAAGTTCATAACATTTACAAAGATAAGTAAACAAGTATTTTAACTTTACTCTCCCCCTGAGTTTAACTCCCCCTGAATTTACTATCTCTCCCCCTTTGACACACATTAAAAAATAGGAGAAAAATAAATAACAAGCTAGAATTTGGTAAGTGTTAAAGTTTAGAAAATAGCTGGAAAATTTTGAAAATTAAATTTTCAAAAAGCCTAGTGGTTTTAAAACTGAATCAAGAATAAGATTTGAAAAGTAAACTTTTGAAAACCTTTCTAAACATAGGATAATAATTTTAAAAAACTAAGTAAAGAAATCAGGTGTTTAGAAAATAAATATGTTTGAGTTGAGAAAAAGACAAGTTGAGGGAGTTAAAAAAAAAAATAAGTATAGAATTTAAGTCGTGAATAAGATGAATCTTAAGAAGTAAAAGTTTGCTTTTGAATAATGAAATTTCAATATTTTGAAAAGATACATATTTGACAAATAATTGAAAAATAATTCTAAAGATAATATCTGAAAATTCTTGAAAATTTTGAAAATATTTGAAAATTTGGTAAAGATAAATTTAGAAAATTTGGAAAAGATAAATTTTGTAAAGGTAAATTTTGAAAAGACATGAAAATTTGGAAAGGAAAAGTTTGAAAATTTTCAAAAATTTGAAAATTTTGTAAAGTTTGAAAATTTTTGTAAAGAAAAGAAGAGAAAAAAAAAGAAGTTTGTATATTTGTAGTCTTGAAAGAATGTTAAATTTGATAGTTATGTTCCCCTTTACCTAAAAGTCTAAGCATTGTTTGAAAACTAAGAAAAATGTCACTATAATGAAATATCCAACCTTCATACTTAGCTGATTACTATAAGATAGCAACTGCTGATTCAGATTGGTCAATTTAATCTTTTGGTTCTAACTAATTTATTACTAGCCAGATAACTCAAATTCATCAATGTATTTTATTTAAAACCCAAATTTAAAGCGATGCACTGACATAAGTATTTGTAATCTTAGGCTAAGTCCTAAGCATCTCACACCAGTCTATATTTCAAAATACACAGACAAAGTATCCTATTATACTTGTGAGATGCTAACTTCTAAAACTATAAGATCATGCAAGTCTACAGGAAAACTTAGACTACTCCAAAAAGATAAAATATTTTGAAATCTATTTTAAAAATAAATTAAAGGGAAATTTTGAAAAAAAAAATTGAAGAACTAATAATTAAAAATTTTTAAAAATGTGTTAAGAAATAAAGAAACCTATTCTATAAAGCACATTCATAATCTATATGAAAGAAAGACAGAATAACATTTAAGAAAGAGCAAAATATCCCATAATGTCAACAAGTCATAAGTGTATCAAAATAAGTATGTAGTTCTAAAAGTCACTCGTCCTCGTCATCATCTGCAGCATAAAGATAATCAAACATCCTACACTGCTCCTCAAAAGCATCAGCTCGATCAGTCATCTCCTAACGAAAATTTGCAAGTTGTCCTTGGAGAGAGTTATAATGATCATTCTGTTAGAGTGTATACTAAAAGCCTAGCTTTTGTATAAATATTTATTTAGAAATAAAAGAATCACATTGGTCAAATGTCTACATTTATGATAAATGTAGTTGTTCAATTATTTTATATTATAGATAACATGATGTGTGGTGTCACACACAGAGGATCATGTTATCAGCACCTTATAAATTATAAACAGTAGCTCACGACTAAGATGGAAAGGAACAAACCATTGGAAGGTCGTAGTGTAATTAGCTATTAGTTTATCTTAACTATATAATTACACTAATACACTTAGAGTGTATTGAGTAGGACCATTAGAGGTCGTTTCTTTTTATACTGACTTTATAAAGGAACAAAGACCTTAGTTATTATGGAAGTGTGTGCTCTTAATCCTAATATAATAACAAGCACATATATTTGATATTTATTTCTTTAATTTATCAATGGGTGAGATTTAGTTCGATGAATCAATAAGCCGGATAAGTTGGGAAATAATATCACTTATAGTGTGTGTTGTTGATTATAGAAGGAAACTGTGTCCTAGTAATCTAGGTTGAGAATGTCCCCAAGAGGAGCTCATAAGGATTGTCATGTTAAACCCTGCAGGTGGACTTAGTCCGACATGACAATGAAGTTGAGTGGTACTACTTTTGGAGCTAGATATTAATTAAGTGAGTTGTCAATAACTCATTTAATTAATGGACATCTGATATCTTAAACACAGGGAGACTAACACACTCATAATAAGAAGGAGTCTAAAATGTAATTTGGGATTGGTGCGGTAGTTCAATAATAATTCTTTAGTGGTATGAATTATTATTGATGAAGTTAAGTTGTGTGTTCGGGGCGAACACGGAAAGCTTAATTTCATCGGGAGACCAAAACCAATTCCTCCTCTCAGTCCCTATTGTAGCCTCTTATATATAGAGATTTATACCCACCATATACCCACTTCTTACCCAACTCAAGGCCTCAAGGGGGTCGGCCAAGCTAGCTTGGAACCTAAGCTAGGGTCGGCCAAGATCCAAGGATGGAGCCAAGATTAGTGGCCGACCCTAGCTTGGAGTCCAAGCTAGGTGTGGCCGGCCATATAGAAAATAAAAAGGATTTTTATTAAAATTATTTCTTATGTAGATATCATGATTTTAAGAGAGTTTAAAATTTAAATCTTTCCTTTTATAGCTTTCTACAAAAGATTAAGAAAAGATTTAAAATCTTTCCTTATTTGTAGATTGAAAGGTGGATTTTAATTTTAAGAAAACTTTCCTTTTTTTTTTAACTATGTTCATGATTTAAAAGAGAGTTTAAAAAAAAATATTTCCTTTTATAAGTTTCTACAAAGGATTAAGAAAAGATTTGAAATCTTTCCTTATTTGTAGATTGAAAGGAGATTTTAATTTTTAGAGATAACTTTCCTTTTTGGAAATCATCCACATGTTTAAAAGAAATATTTTAATTTAAAAAATTTCATTTTTACAAACCACCATGAAGGGAAAAATTATTGGAGAAATTTTTATAAATTTCTGGAGACAAATTAGGAAGTTTTAATTCTTATTATAATTAAAACTCTCCTTGTTTATAGCTTATAGATGTGGTTGGTCATGTAATGTGAGAAGAGGAAATTATTTTTAATTAAATAAATTTCCTTTTCATGGTAAAAGAATTAAGGAAGTTTTTTTATTTAAATTTCCTTATTTGCCAAGACCAAGGATTATAAAAGAGGGGGTAGAGGTGCCTTCATGGGTAACGACTCTATTCTATTCTTCCTCTCTTTTCCTCTTTGGTGGTCGGCCCTAGCTTGCCCCTCTTCTCTTCTTCTTGTGGCCAGCGGCAACTTCTCTAGGAGCTTGGTTGGTGGCCGGATTTTACTTGAGGAAGAAGAAGAAGGAGGAGGCTTTGTTTCCTAGCATCCCTTGGAGCTTGGTGGTGGCCGAACCTCATCCTTTCATGGAGATATTGTGGTGGCCGAATCTTATTTAGAGAAGAAGGTGGCTTGGGTGGTTCTCATCTTGGAAGATCATTGCCCACACAATGTCCGAGATTAGAAGAGGAATACGGTAGAAAATCAAGAGGTTATTTTGTTTACAAACAAAGGTATAACTAGTAATTATTTTCCCCATCATACTAGTTTTCTTTGTATAGTTATTTTTGGAAATATCAAACACAAGAGGCATTAGATATAGTTTTTCGAATTAGTTTTTCAAGTTTGTGTTTTCTTTATTTTTTGAATTTATGATTTGATTGTTCTTTTTGGTAACCTAGAGTTATTTAAGAAAATTAAATATTATCTTTCCTTAAAAGGCTTTGTCTAGGTGGTGGTGGTTGCTCCCATATCCAAGAAGGTCATGTGCCTCACCATGCAGTCTTGGAAGCCAATTTTGGAAATTAATATTTAATGGAATTAATAACATAGGTGGATTTGAATCAATAGTGTTAAGTTCCGCTTGCGATTCAAATCTAAACCATCAAGAACAGATAAGTTAAATTTGGAATCAATGATGTTAAGTTCCGTCTGCAATTCCTAATTTAACTTTTAAAGAACACAATAGGTTGTTTAGGAAAGGTTCGATACGTGTACAAAATTTTTGTATAGTGGAACCAATACGATCTTCCTAGGACCAACCAACAATTGGTATCAGAGCTAGGGTTTGTCTCTGTGTGTTTGGTTTTCAAATTAGGTTATGCACATGTCATACATAATTTAGACAGGATAATAGTAGGATGTGCTAACTTTGTGGTTGCAGGCTCCAACTATTATGGCTTATAGATGTTGTGTGTTATTGGACCCTTGGACATGTCAAGGGTATTATTTTTGTATGTGCATGATTGTATGTAACTAATACAGCAGGAGCTGTATTAGCCTTAGGATTTTAGAATTTTATTTTCGATCTAGATTACATGTACATTCCTTCATGGAATATAGGACCGATATATGTAAAATTCTATTTTTGTCACGGATCAGATGCTTGCGAGGCATGGTCCTTTTGGAGCACCAGAGGCGCAACAGAATAACAAGCAAGATAGATGCGACGACTCGACCCGGTGGCGGTGGCTAAAGAAGGCAACAGCTAGGGTTGGAGCACGTAGAGAACAGTGACAGAAAAAGGGCATAATAGTTGAAAAAATAATTTCCATATTTATTGCTTTTATTTACTGTGATATGTGTGTATGCATGTGATGTATGCTAGGATAGTTTAAAATTCCTCACTTTAAATAACTAAGTGGGAGAGGGATTTATTTTAATAAATTCCACGGTCTCCATTACTGGTTTGTAAGTGATGCAAACAAACTTACGCGTTGGCTCTGAGTGCCTTCCTCCATATCGGATGAGTTTGTTTGTGGATCACTAGATCAAACTTCCATTTTAAATGACTATAGGAAATTAATTAAGAGCGTGTGATATTCCCCATCGGAAGGGGCACAATCTTATTAATGGACTTAGTATCAAGTAATGGTATACACTTAGGCACATCTAATAGTATCCTCCCCATCGGAGTCACTGCTATTATTTGTGTGATCGAAGAAAACCAACTATTAATTTGTCAAAAAGACAAGTTGACAAGATAATAAAATTAAAACCCCCTCTTACAAATGTCGAGTTTTTGTATACATTCACACTATTGTGGCATACAAAATTCACGGTGTTTGAGGTAATTTTATTTGTCATAAAGACTTATTGACAAGATAATTAATAGGTAAAACCCTCCTCTTACAAATGTTTGAATTTGTATACGTCCACACTATCGTGGCATGCAAAATTTACAGTATTTGAGATGTTGGTGAATTTAAATGATATTGTTTTGAGGAATCAATATTATTTCAAATTCAAAGTTTTTGACCAAATATTTGATAGACCAACTATTAATTTTATTTGTCATAAAATCAGGATGACAAGATAATAAAATTAATGGATAAAATCTCCTCTTTGATTTTGTATACGTCCACACTATTGTGGCATATAAAATTCATGGGGATTTTAAGGTGTTGGTCTTGACCAAATATTTTTGTGATTCTTAGGATTTAAAATGTTTGTCAATCCCCTATTTGTTATACTATAGAATAGACTTAGTAGTCCCAATTGTAATGATTGGAAATATGACTTGGACATTTAGGTAGACTGTCCTCTTAGAACTAAGAACAAAATATGTGTATTTCATTCATTAGTTAATACATGATTAGTGGTGTTATCTACCGGTACCTGGTGTGTAGATACGGGAGCCACTGATCATGTCTGCAATTCATTGTAGAGATTCCAGGAAACTCGATAACTATATGAAGGGGAAGTCACTGTCTACATGGGCACTGTTGCAAAAGTGGTAACTGTTGCAGTGGGAGATGCTTATCCTATGATAGGAATAAAATATGAATTTTTAGAAATTGTCTTTACGTACTAAGTTTAGAAAGGACCTGATTGCAGTTTCTAAACTATTAAAGAATAGATATTGTGTCTATTTTGATAATAAAGTTGTTATCAAGAAAATAGGAAAGATATTTATTCTGGTACGTTGGTTGACAATTTATAAATCCAATAACTCCTACAATGCAATTAATGGAAATTAGTAACATATCTTCTAACTTTAATAAGAGAAAGCAAACATTCAAAAATGAACCAATCACATCCTTGGCAGTTTAAGGCTAGGTTATATTAACATGAGTAGGATTCAAAGGATAAAAACCAATGAACTCTTGGGTTCATTGGTAGTGGAAATCTTTCCAATCCTGCTGGTCTTACTTAGAAGGAAAAATAACTAAGAAACTTTTAAATCTAAGGGGTATAGAGCTAAGGATGTGTTGGAATTGGTTCATTCTGATTTGTGTGGTCCTATGACTATCCAAACAAGAGGTAGGTTCGAATATTTCATCTATTTTATATACAACTATTCGAGATATATATACATTTACTTGATGCGCCACAAGACTAAGTGCTTTGATTAGTTCAAAGAGTGCAAGACTGATGCGGAGAAACGTCAAAGTAAAAGTATCAAGTCACTATGGTAAGATCGTAGTGGCGAGTACCTCTTGGGAGAATTTAGGAGTCACTTATCAAAAGTAGGAATTCAATCCCAACTAACTACACCTGGTACACCCCAACAGAATGGTGTAGTAGAAAGAAGGTATAGGACTCTTATGGAAAAGATTAGATCGATGATGAGTTATTCAAAATTACCAAATTCGTTTTAAGGATATACTCTGAAAACGGAAGTGAACGTAGTACCTTCTAAGTCAGAACTCTCTACTCCCATAGAATTGCAGAATAGGCGTAAGCCTAATCTGAAGCATATTCGGATTTGGGGTAGGCCAACACATGTGCTGAAGGGAGACGCTGAGAAGTTGGACATGAGTTTACTTGTTTGTGCGTTATCCTAAGAAAAACGAAAGGAGGTTTATAGTCCTTAAAATCAGAAGGTCATTGTTAGCACCAATACCCGATTTTTAAAAGGACTATGAAATGAACCACAACCCATAAGTGAAATTGTTCTTAAAAGAAAAAGGGCACATCTAATCTAGTACCAATTGTACAAGATGTAATACCACAAGAAACTGCAACACGTGTCACAAATGATGCACAATCGCAAACAGTGCCTCATCGTAGTGGGAGGGTTGTTAGGCAACTTTAAAAAAATCATATTTTGGGAGTGTCTTTAGACCAGAACCCTGGTAAACATGAACCTGATCCACGAACATATGATGAAGTGCTCCAAGATAAAAATATAGCATCTTGGCAAAGAGCAATAAATAAAGAATTAGAATATATGTATTCTAATAAAGTCTGGGAGCTTGAAAAATCACCAAATGGTGTAAAAGCCATTAGGTCTACAATAGAAAAGGAAGGACAGACGGGAAGGTGTATACTTTCAAAGCAAGGTTTATTGAAAAAAGGAAACATTTTACCAGTAGTCATGCTAAAGTCTATCCGGATTCTTTTATCTATTTGTCAAGTGGATGTCAAAACAGCTTTCCTTAATGGAAGTCTTGGAGAAAGCATCCATAAAAGCAACCAGTGGGGTTTATTGCAAAATGCAAAGAGCATCTTGTGTGCAAGCTCAAATCAATCTATGGACTGAAGCAAAGCTTCAAGGTCTTGGATATCTGGTCTAATGAAGTAATCCAGACCTATGGATTTATTCAGTGACCTGATAAGTCTTGTGCAATACAAGAAGTGTGATGAAAATGTGGTGGTATTTCTTGTACTATACGTAGATGACATTTTTGGTAGTTGGAAACAATATCAAAGTGTTGTCGGAAGTAGGGGTATGGTTGTCCAAACAATTCGATATGAAGAACTTAGGAGAATGTGCACATATTCTTGGGATCAAAGACATAAGGGATCACAAGAAAAGAATGTTGTGTTTATCCCGAGCTTCATACAATCCTTGCTCGTTTTAGCATGCAGAACTCCAAGAAATGTTTCTTACCTTTTAGGCATGGAGTAGCTTTATCTAAAGAGATGTCTCCGAAGACATCAAAGGAGATAAAGGACATGAAGGCAGTTCCTTATACTTCGGATGTGGGAAGCCTAATGTATGCAATGCTGTGTACGAGACTGGATATCTGTTTTACCGTGGGCATGGTTAGCAGATATCAAAGTAACCCTGGACAAGAACATTGGTCTGCGGTAAAGCATATATTGAAGTACCTTAGAGGCACTAGAGATTATATGCTAGCTTATAAGGCAGATAATTTGTTCCCTGTGGGTTGCATGGATTTTGACATCCAATCGGATAGGGACAATAGTAAGTCGACCTCGGGGTTTTGTTTTTACTTTAGGAGGTAAAGTCATAACTATGGAAGAGTGATAAGCATAGGTGCTTTTTCAGGCTCCACCATAGAAGCTGAGTATATGGCAGCCTTTGAGGTAGCCATAAAAGCGGCATGGCTCAGATACTTCAAGATAGACTTAGATATGATTTCTGGTTTATCCAAAATAATTTGGTGCAGTAGCAAACTCGAAGAAACCATAAGCCCATAAGGCAAGTAAACACAATAGAGAACAAGTACTACCCAATACGAGAAATCGTATAATGAGGAGAAGTTGTTGCCGCTTAGATTGCATCAAGTGATAACCTGGAAGATCCTTTCACTAAGGCCGTTAAGGAAAGAGCTTTTGATGGGCATGTTGAAGGGTTGGGAATCAGATGTATGGCAACAGATATGGAAGCTTAGCCTTTTAGTATAAGTGGAAGATTGTTAGAGTTTATACTAAAAGCCTAGCTTTTGTATAAACATTTATTTAGAAATAAAAGAATCACATTGGTCAAATATCTACATTTATGATAAATATAGTTGTTCAATTAATTTATATTGTAGATAACATGGTGTGTGATGTCACACGCAGAGGATCATGTTATCAACACCTTATAAATTATAAACAGTAGCTCACGACCAAGATGGAAAGGAACAAACCATTGGAAGGTCGTAGTGTAATTAGGTCTTAGTTTATCTTAACTATATAATTACACTAGTTGTAACGACCACCCTTCTTACTACTACTACTACTCTCTAAGGTGACCGTTACTTAACTATTAACTCTACTTAACCGGTGTGATCGAAACCACGAGGAATCCCTACCAAAAAATTTTGACAGAGTCTCCCCTGTACCGGTAACCAAATTCATCAATACATGCAAATAATACACAGCCACATGTGGCTGGAACATATATCAAATAACCATGCAGTAATAACATTCCAAAACAAAGATAAACTCACATGACATGAACTATAAAGTACAATCTCAAATGTTTACAGTCCACTAAAACATAGAAAACTTAGTAATAAAGAAAGAAAACTAAAAGAACTCTTTTCTAGCCCCAAGACTTCCATAGTCCTGGCATCGCACACCATCCGCACCACCTTGTCACCTTCCTTGCTAGATCTTTTCCTTTCCTTTATCTGCAATAAGAGGAAATGCAGTCTATAAGCAAAATTTGCTTAGTAAGCGCTATCTAACTCACAAAAACACGAATATGCATGTATACAGAAAGAACTAGAAACTATATGCTCTAAAAGAAAGTAAAGCATAAATATAACTGCTCATGTCAAACTAATAGCAAAGAAGACTAAGGAATCATGCTATACAAGGAATCATGCTATACAGGATAAAACTGCATGCTGGAAAAATAAAACTAATCATGCTAAATAACTAAGCAAGAAACAAATAAAACTAATACTGCATGCTTCAAATTAAAAGATACTAAACTTACTAACTCTAAGCATAAATGGTGCTTGTTTCATTTGTTTCAAAACTTATACTTTATTACTTTAAAATAATAATCAACTTCTCTTGGGCCCGGCATTGTACCAATTTGCGCGCATCCTTAATATGAGTCGAGGTAGCTAATCCCGAAACTACTAAGGTACTTCTAGGCGATCTTGTGCCTAGGGGCGATCTAGGAGCCCACCCAATGGACCTTGTGTCCGATACATGTCATTAAAAAGTAAAATACTTATTTTCTTTTTAACTATAACTTCCTTATACTTGTTATTCTTTAATTCTCTTATAACAAAATGTCTTGGCATTTACTCAAACACTTAGTGTGCTTTTAATCCTAAACTTCTGGAATTTAGGATCAACTTAAGACCTTGGCCTTTTCTTACTTATAATCACTCATAACCCCTAAAAGAGTTTAATAGAACACTATATGCATAAAAATTCTAGAGTTTCACAGAATAAACACAATTCTGCATATTAAGCTACACAATTCTGCACTATAAACTCTAAAGAAACTAGAAACTGATTGTTTTAAAAGAAGGCTACTCATGCACATCTAATAACATAAGGAACTAGAAATCTGCTCTAAGATTGGAGTTCTGCATATTGAGGTAACAAGGAAACTCAAATCTGTATGCTTAAATGGATGGTAGCAAAGAAACATATCTAAACCACATGCTAGAGTAAAGAACTCACATCTGTATCCTAGAATGGGTATAACTAGAAAACATATCTAAATCTCATGCTAGAATAAAGAACCTCAAATATGTATACTTCAATGAAAGTAGCATATCTAAATTACTCCTTCTTACCGAACTTAATGTTTAAAACACATCTTACTAAAAGATCTTGTTCACAGGTTCTCGACTAAACTTAGGTTAAATAACTGCAATAAAATCATCTAATTAATAGCATAAATGAATTTAAGAACATAACTCAAGAATACATCAAAACACACGACAGATGGTCCACCATATTGCTATTGCTTGAAACCTATTAGCAACTCACCTAACCTTGTCTGTCTCAATTCATAATTTCAAGGTTATTACAGAAATTACTATATGCTTAAAAACTAGGTTCTGTAGTGGTCGGCATAGATGCAACTATGTAGCATAGAATCCGATCAAAAGCAAAAACCACCTACAATTTATCCCAAAGCTTTCGGAAAAGAAAGGAACAATCGGAGCTATCCTACTGCAGGTGAGTAGCAACTTACCCTTGCTTTTAGGACTTACAACTGGAAGGGAGAAATCTAGGGTTCGGGTGAAGCTTCAAATCCGGCGATCCTTCTGTGCCCGCGTGCTCCCCTCGACGAGCCGACCCCAAGGAGGTGAAGAAAACCTCTCGGAAACCCTGGCCGGGGCCGGAGACGATCCCTAGTTCCATCGCCTCTTTCGCCCGAGAGCACCGCCGCGTGCCGTCGCGAGCGTGAGAGGAGGAGAAGAGAGGTTCGGGAGTTTTAGGTCACGGGAAAAGCTTAAGTCCTCTCTTAATAACTTGGTATTCGATTATCAACTATAGCTTATATATTTGTCGTTGCCTATCTAATTAGCACCGACCGCTAGCCCAGTTGGTCAGCCGGCTTTTAACCGAATTAAAGGTTTGGGCTTCGATTCCTCCGCTACGCACTTTTTATTTCAATTTATTTTAAATGTTCCAACTATAGCTTAAATATATTTCACTTCCTAATTTACTAGCAACGACCACCAGCACAGTTGGTCAGCTGGGTTTTGACCAAATCAAAGGTTGCTGGTTCCAACCTCGGTTTGGATATTTTTTTGTCAAAACTTCTTTTGTTTAGTTAAAATACCAAACGACTTCCAAAATTTACATAAAAATACTCTAAAAATTTCTAAAAATCTCTAGAATATTTTAAAAGTATTTCCAAATACTTTTAAGGACATTTAGAACTCGAAATAGGAAA
Source organism: Zingiber officinale (assembly GCF_018446385.1). Taxonomy (NCBI): domain Eukaryota; kingdom Viridiplantae; phylum Streptophyta; class Magnoliopsida; order Zingiberales; family Zingiberaceae; genus Zingiber; species Zingiber officinale. The sequence continues at coordinate 103,658,692 of NC_055992.1, read as the reverse complement.
AATTGGGTCGTTACACTAGTACACATAGAGTGTATTGAGTAGGACCATTAGAGGTCGTTTCTTTTTATACTGACTTTATAAAGGAACAAAGACCTCAGTTATTATGGAAGTGTATGCTCTTAATCCTAATATAATAACAAGCATATATATTTGATATTTATTTCTTTAATTTATCAATGGGTGAGATTTAGTTCAATAAATCAATAAGCCCGATAAGTTGGGAAATGATATCACTTATAGTGTGTGTTGTTGATTATAGAAGGAAACTGTGTCCTAGTGATCTAGGTTGATAATGTCCCCCAAGAGGAGCTTATAAGGATTGTCATGTTAAACCCTACAGGTGGACTTAGTCCGACATGACGATAAGGTTGAGTGGTACTACTCTTGGAACTAGATATTAATTAAGTGAGTTGTCAGTAACTCAGTTAATTAATGGACATCTGATATCTTAAACATAAGGAGACTAACACACTCATAATAAGAAGGAGTCCAAAATGTAATTTGGGATTGGTGCGGTAGTTCAATAATAATTCTTTAGTGGTATGAATTATTATTGATGAAGTTAAGTTGTGTGTTCGGGGTGAACGCGAGAAGCTTAATTTCATCGGGAGACCAAAATCAATTCCTCCTCTTGGTCCCTATTGTAGCCTCTTGTATATAGAGATTTATACCCACCATATACTCACTTCTTACCCAACTCAAGGGGGCCGGCCAAGCTAGCTTGGAACTTAAGCTAGGGTCGGCCAAGACCTAAGGATGGAGCCAAGATTAGTGGTCGGCCCTAGCTTGGAGTCCAAGCTAGGTGTGGCCGGCCACATAGAAAATAAAAAGGATTTTTATTAAAATTATTTCTTATGTGGATATCATGATTTTAAGAGAGAGTTTAAAATTTAAATCTTTCCTTTTATAGCTTTCTACAAAAGATTAAGAAAATATTTGAAATCTTTCCTTATTTGTAGATTGAAAGGTGGATTTTAATTTTAAGAAAACTTTCCTTTTTTAACCATGTTCATGATTTAAAAGAGAGTTTAAAAAAAATTAAATATTCCCTTTTATAAGTTTCTACAAAAGATTAAGAAAAGATTTGATATCTTTCCTTATTTGTAGATTGAAAAGAGATTTTAATTTTTAGAGATAACTTTCCTTTTTGGAAATCATCCACATGTTTAAAATAAATATTTTAATTTAAAAATTTTCCTTTTTATAAACCACCATGAAGGGAAAAATTATTGGAGAAATTTTTATAAATTTCTGGAGACAAATTAGGAAGTTTTAATTCTTATTATAATTAAAACTCTCCTTTTTTATAGCTTATAGATGTGGTCGGCCATGTAATGTGAGAAGAGGAAATTATTTTTAATTAAATAAATTTCCTTTTCATGGTAAAAGAATTAAGGAAATTTTTTTATTTAAATTTCCTTATTTGCCAAGACCAAGGATTATAAAAGAGGGGGTAGAGGTGCCTTCATGGGTAACGACTCTATTCTATTCTTCCTCTCTTTTCCTCTTTGGTGGTCGGCCCTAGCTGGTCCCTCTTCTCTTCTTCTTGTGGCCAATGGCAACTTCTCTAGGAGCTTGGTTGGTGGCCGGATTTTACTTGAGGAAGAAGAAACAGGAGGAGGCTTTGTTTCCTAGCATCCCTTGGAGCTTGGTGGTGGTCGAACCTCATCCTTTCATGGAGATATTGTGGTGGCCGAATCTTATTTGGAGAAGAAGGTGGCTTGGGTGATTCTCATCTCGGAAGATCGTTGCCCACACAACGTCCGAGATTAGAAGAGGAATACGTAGAAGATCAAGAGGTTATTTTGCTTACAAAGAAAGGTATAACTAGTAATTGTTTTCCGCGTCATACTAGTTTTCTTTATATAGTTATTTTTGGAAATACCAAACACAAGAGGCATTAAATCTAGTTTTTCGAATTAGTTTTTCAAGTTTGTGTTTTCTTTATTTTCTGAATTTGTGATTCGATTGTTCTTTTTGGTTAACCTAGAGTTATTTAAGGAAATTAAATATTAGCTTTCCTTAAAAGGCTTTGTCTAGGCGGTGGTGGTTGTTTCCATATCCAAGAAGGTCATGTGCCTCGCCATGCAGTCCTGGAAGTCAATTTTGGAAATTAATATTTAATGAAATTAATAACATAGGTGGATTTGAATCCGCTTGTGATTCAAATCTAAACCATCAAGAACAGATAAGTTAAATTTGGAATCAATGATGTTAAGTTCCGTCTGCAATTCCTAATTTAACTTCTAAATAACACAATAGGTTGTTTAGGAAAGGTTCGACACGTGTACAAAATTTTTATACAGTGGAACTGATACGATCTTCCTAGGACCAACCAACACATTCGTCTTGGTTTCTAAGGAGTCAAACCATCTAAAAATATCATCTCAAAGATGACTAAAAAAATCACTAGTCGGTGGAGGAGGTGCGTAAGAGCATAGCTGCCCTGACCAACATTAAAAAAAGGTATCAAAGCAAATCTTGTTCATGCATTTCTTTGCTTTATTGGTTGTCTCACTTGTTCATGCATGCTTCGCCGCTCGGCTTGAGTAGGACTATGAACCACTTACCATTTAAAGTCGCCTCTCAACTATTGACAAAGATAGGGGTTTAAAGTCGTCGCTCGACTGTTGATGAAGAAAGGAGGTTTAAAGTTGCCGCTTGACTGTTGACGTAGATAGAAGTTTAAAGTTGTCGCTCGACTGTTGACGAAAATAGGGATTTAAAGTTGTCACTCGACTGCTTTCAAAGACAGGAGTTTAAAGTCGCCACTTGACTATTGATGACCACTCGACTATTAATTGATGTAGACAAGGGTTTATAGTCGCCACTGGACTTTTAACTTAGTCGATCGACACAAGAGTCTAGAACACTTGGGATTTGTATTCATTCTTTTTCTACATCTACAAGACATACACTTATACAAGCACATCCAGATTTATTCACGCACCTTGCCTCCAACTGACTTGGGTGGATCTAGACCTCCTCCTAGACCAGCGCGGGGGGCTCCTCCATGATGGCGTTCACCTCCAAGCGCTGGTTCTTCCGAGCAGCCCTTACATCGGACTTGATTATCTCGACGTAGCATCGTCGTGTGGCCAACTAATCGCCTTTGACTTTGCCTATCTCATTATCCACCGAAAACTTAATCTTTTTGCAGAAGATGGACACCATCTCTTGGAACTCGTTGAGGGTTGATCGGCCCAATATGACATTGTAGGCAGACAGCGCGTCCATCAAAATGAAATTCGTGGTCCTGGTCCTCTTGAGTGGCTCTTCTCTGAGCGAAATGGCCAGCCATGCTTGGCCGATCAGCAACACTTCATTGCCTGTAAAGCCATAGAGTGGGGTCGTCATCGGTTGAAACTCACCTAGGTCGATTTACAGCTAGTCGAACGCTTTCTTTAATATAATATTCACCAAGCTCCCTGTATCAGCAAAGGTTCATGAATAGTATAATTAGCGATTACCGCTCGAATGATCAGGGCGTCGTCGTGAGAGATCTCTACTCCCTCCAAGTCTTGGGGGCCAAAGTTGATCTCAAGTCCTTTAGCCTGTTCCTTGCTGACCCAACAGTGTAGATCTCTAGTCGCCGAGCGTGTGATTTCCTCACTCGGTTGGAATCAACGCCGATCGGTCCACCGACGATCATTCCAATTTCTCCCCAAGTGGTGTTGCTCTTGTTCTCCTCTTCTCGAGTCGAGGCTCTATTCTACTCAGCAGAGGCTCGAGTGGGAATCATGTCATTCCTTCGCTGGGGCTGACGATGGCGACGCTTAGATGCCCCTTGTAGGATCAAAAAGCGCTAGAGGGGGGGGGGGGGGGGTTGAATAGCGCTCATGGCTAATTCATTTGTTTCATAAAACATTAAGTAAATACGTAGCAGAAATAAAGAAAGAACCAAAGGTAATTTCTAACACAATTTCTTTTACTTGGTTTGGAGCCAGTGACGACTCCTACTCCAAGGCCCGCGATCATTGATCGCTTTTGATGGGTAATCACTATAAGTTCAGAAAGCTTTACAAAGAAACAACACAAGTACAAAGCTTTACAAATATGAATTACAACTTGTTGCCAACGACTTGATGAAATCAATCTTCTAGCTTTAATCATCGTCGGAGCAGCGTTTAGACATTTTGGAGTGCGTGCAGTTGTTTGTTCTTGATCTCAGAATTGTTGTTCGAAGTAGCTGGCCGAGACCCCTTTTTATAGTAGCTTCAAGCCCGATCTAGATCCCCTGATCTTCAGGGTCAAGCCTTGACTCAACTCGGATCGGTTGACCGATCCCCTGGTTCGATCGACCGAACTTGTTGAACTTGCCCGGCCTTCCGTCCGGATGTAGCCTCTCAATATAGTGCTTGTGTTCAATCGACCGATCAGCTGATGGTCTTTGCCTCATCTGATCTGATCAACTCGCTCGACCAGGTCTCTGTCTATCTTCGGTTCGGTTGACCGATCCCGACGTTCGGTCGACCGATCCCTTTGGTCAACCCTTCACCGAGAGCTGGATTCTGATCCTTTGTGTACTAGGGTTCGGTCAACCAATCAGATCATTCAGTCGACCGATCAAGCCTGAGTCTGACCCTACAGAACTGTTAATTTCTTGTAAAACAGAGTTAGACAAATAGATCAAATAATATATTAATCAATTAAGTTGGCAGTCTTCTAACTACCCGGTTCTAACTTCAGATTTCCTTCAAAAATCCTAGGTCGAACCGATGCCTATTGTTTCCTCACCGGGGAATGCGCCCCCACCTACTCTTCTCAGGAGAGATTACCTGTTGCCAAATCGGTCCTCCAAACTGATTGGACTTTTTGCCTAGGGTTACCACCCCCTATGACCTAGGGTTACCACCCTAGGATTTTCCTCAGCCTAGGATTACCACCCCTATGACCTAGGGTTACCACCCCCTAGGGTTTTCCTCAGTCTAGGGTTATCGCCCCCTAGGACCTAGGGTTATCACCCTCTAGGATTTTCCACTTGCCTAACCATAGTTAGGACTTTCCATTACCTAGGGTTATCGTCCCCTAGGACCTAGGGTTACCACCCCCTAGGGTTTTCCACTTACCTAGAATCCACTAGGACTTTTGCCTAAGACAACTTAGGGCGTCCCTGCAAGCTCAATGAACCTTGTTAGATAACAAGTAACATTAACTTTGAACCCTTTGCCATTATCAAAACACAGGTTCGATCATGTGATCCTTCCCGCACCACTTAGTCTGGTATGACTCATTTTTGAAATGAGTCTGGTATGAGTGTGACCCAGTCTTCTGTGCCACAACTTAGTTTCCTCTTGTTGTGTCAGAAGACACTTTAGTGAGGAGGTTGATAGGTCAATTGTGTAGATGCTTTGTTTCCTAATTCCCTTAAGTGTAATTTCATGATTTTTAACATTTTTAATTAAACACTTAGATTTTGAAAATGTAACTAAGTACCCAGAGTCACATTACTGACTAATACTAAGTAAGTTAAAATTTAACTTATCAACCAATAGTACTTTTCGAATAATAAAATCGGAACTCAGTTCGATATTACCTATTCCGATTATCTTAAGTTTTCCGTCATTGCCGAACGCAGCTGACCCTAGGTTCTTGAGTTGTAACTTAGTGAATTTCAATCTATCTTCAGTCATGTGTCTAGAGCATCCACTATCTAATATCCATTGATCCAAATCTTTATGTTCTTACACTGAATTTTCTTTTTCAAAAACACTTTTAATTTGAAAGTTTGAAAAAGAATATTTAAAAATATTTAACTTGCCTCCTTTCACTCCCCCTTGATTAATGCAAAAAAAAAAACTCTTTAAGTTTTAAAGTCTTAGAGTCCAAGCATGAGTAACAATAAATATTCAAGCTTAAACATTTACTTTTAAACAAATGTCTAACCTTTAGCTACTAGCTGTTTACCATGAGGTAGTAGCTTTCACTTGGTTAGTCAAATTAAGTGTTCCAGTTAGTTTGACTAAGCATGGATAACTTAATCTGATTAATTTAAATTTAGTATTTATTGCCCAGACTTATGTTGATGCACAGACATAAGCATCCTGAAGTCTAGACAGTATCCTATGCATCTCACACCATTCTAAGTATTTTTGATACACAAGCAAGGTAATCCTAGTGTGCTTGTGAGACTCTCTGGCTGAGACCTAGAGGAACATGCTTTCTAGGGGATAAATACCTACACTAAGACCAAATTTGAAAAACTAATAAAATTGGAATTTTAAAAATATTTTTCCTAAAATTTTAAAACCAAGCTGAGCAATAATAAAGAGGAATTTTTTTCAAAAGTAAGCTCTATTCTACTAAGCACATTCCTATTTGTCTTCTAAGTGCATTGAACTCAAGTTCAGGTAAGAGTTTTATGAAAATGTTAGCCAGGTTTGATTTGAACTCAACATAGTTAAGTACAATGTCACCTTTAGCTACATGATCCCTTATAAAGTGATGTTTTACTTCTATGTGTTTAGTCCTTGAGTGTTGGATAGGATTTTTGGTTAAGTTAATAGAACTTACATTATCAATTAAAATTTTTATATTTTTATATTCTAATTGATAGTCCTTTAAGATATGCATCATCTATAATAGTTGAGATGCGCATTCCCCTATGGCTATGTATTCTGCTTCAGTAGTGGATAAAGCAATATAGTGTTGCTTTCTGTTTGACCAACTTACTAAGCACTGACCTAGAAATTGACAGCTTCCACTTGTGCTTTTTATATCTAGTTTCCATCCGACATAATCTAAGTCAGAATAGCCAAGTAGGTCAAAGGTGCTAGTCCTAGGGTACCAAAGTCCTACATTTAGGGTTCCCTTAATGTATCTAAGTATTCTTTTAACATTTGTTAAGTGTGATTCTTTTGTACAAGATTGGTACCTAGCACACATACCTACTGCAAACAGAATATCAGGTCGACTTAGAGTTAGGTATAAGAGACTTCCTATAGCACTTCGATAATACTTTAAGTCTATTGGTTTTTCATCTAAGTCAGAGTCAATTTTAACATTAGTTACCATTGGGATATTGATATTTTTAGAATTTTCCATGCCAAACTTTCTAATGAGTTCCTTATCATATTTTGTTTGAAAAATGTATATTCATTCTCTAGTTTGTTTAATTTGTAAACCTAAGAAAAAGTTAAGTTCCCCAACTAAACTCATTTCAAATTCACTTTCCATTAATTTGGTAAAATCTTTTAAAAATGTGGTGTTGGTTGAGCTAAAAATTATGTCATCTGCATAAATTTCGGCTATAAAGATGCCTTTTTCTAGGATTTTTACAAATAAGATTTGATCTATTTGGCCTTGTTTAAATCCTTTAGATATTAGATAAGTTGATAGGCATTCATACCAAGCCCTAGGTGCTTGTTTAAGTTCATATAGGGCTTTCTTCAGCCTAAAGACATGGTCTGGGTGGTCCAAATCCTTAAATCCTGGGGGTTGACTTACATACACTTCTTCCTTGATGAACCCATTTAAGAATGTAGATTTTATATCCATTTGGTATAAGTTGAATCCTTTGTGTGTTGCATAGGCTAGCAGCATCCTTATGGATTCAAGTCTAGCTACGGGTGCATAGGTTTTATCATAGTCTAACCCTTCTACTTGGATGAACTCTTTTGCTACTAGTCTAGCTTTATTCCTTACTATTTCACCCTTATCATCCAATTTATTTCTAAATACTCATTTAGTGTCAACTATGGTTTTACTTATGAGTTTAGGTACAAGTTCCCAAACTTAGTTTCTTTCAAATTGGGCTAACTCTTCTTGTATTGCTAATATCCAGTCTGGGTCAGGTAAGACTTTTTCTATAGTCTTGGGTTCAATTTTGAAAATAAGGGCTATCTGACTTAGGTTTCTATATGATGATCTAGTTCGAACTCCTAGGGTTGGGTCACCCAAAATTTGATCAGATGGGTGATTGGTACTTATTCTTGATGATCTTATATTAGGGTCAATAATTGGTTCTTGTGATTCACTAGATTTAATTTTAAAATTTTCATCATCATCTATGTTTCTTGAATTAACCTTTTATGTATTGATATTTTCATTTATTAAATTAGTTAAGTTATTTTCTTCATCAAAGATCACATTGGTTGTTTCTTCAACTTTTAGGGTATTTTTGTTATAGATTCTGTAAGCCCTACTGGTTGTAGAGTACCCTAAAAAGATTCCTGAGGTTGATTTTGATGTAAAATTTTCTAAGTAGTTCTTAGTGTTTAGAATGTAGACTTTACATCCAAACACTTTTAAATAATTTAAGTTGGGAATTCAATTATAATATATTTCATATGGAGTTTATTATGAAATTTATTGATTAAAATTTTATTTTGAATGTAACAAGCCGTATTTATTACCTCACCCCAGAATTGATTGTTTAAGTTATATTCATTTAACATGGTTGTAGCGGCTTCTTGTATGGTTCTATTTTTTCATTCTACTAGGTCATTTTGTTGGGAGGTTCTAGGGCATGAGTACTCATGTTTGCATCCATTAATTTCACAAAATTCACTAAATTTATGGTTCTCAAATTCCCCTCCATGATCACTTCTTATTCTTTTAATTTTAATATCTTTTTCATTTTCTATCAACTTGCAAAAGGTTTTAAATATTTTGTAAGTTTCATCTTTAGTTTTTAGAAATTTTATCCAAGTAAATTTTGAGTAATCATCAATTATAACTAAGCAATATTAGTTTTTGCTTAGTGACTTGGTTCCATGTGAATCAAACAGGTCTAAGTGTAAGAGCTAAAGTATTGAGTTAGTTCTATTTAAGTTAATTTGTGGGTTGACTTGGTTTGTTTACCTTGTTAGAAAGCATTACAGATTATATTTTCTATAATTTTTAATTTAGGTAAACCTCTAACTAAGACATTTTGACTCATTTTTGAAATGAGTCTGGTATGAGTGTGACCCGATCTTTTGTGCCACAACTTAGTTTCCTTTTGTTGTGTTAGGAGACACTTTAGTGAGGAGGTTGATAGGTCAATTGTGTAGATGCTTTGTTTCCTAATTCCCTTAAGTGTAATTTCATGATTTTTAACATTTTTAATTAAACACTTAGATTTTGAAAATGTAACTAAGTACCCAGAGTCACATTACTGACTAATACTAAGTAAGTTAAAATTTAACTTATCAACCAATAGTACTTTTCGAATAATAAAATCGGAACTCAGTTCGATATTACCTATTCCGATTATCTTAAGTTTTCCGTCATTGCCGAACGCAGCTGACCCTAGGTTCTTGAGTTGTAACTTAGTGAATTTCAATCTATCTTCAGTCATGTGTCTAGAGCATCCACTATCTAACATCCATTGATCCAAATCTTTATGTTCCTACACATAAAATATTTGATTTGATTCAATTTGACGGATTGAAATTATCTCCTTAATATTCCATCTCACCCAGTCAAGATTGTCAAACATGTTATTCCTATGAGTGACTATGAGATGGCTTTGTGTTTAATTGAATTTATTAAGTTAAGTTATGAATTGGTTAGACTGAATAAGCCTTATTGATAAAAATTAATTAGGAATTATTAATTGATTAAATTAATTAAGATTATTAATTGAATAATTAATTAAGATTATTAATTGAATAATTAATTGGGTAATTTAATTAAGATTATTAATTGAATAATTTAATTAATTGGATAATGGGATAATTTAATTAATTGGATAATTGGATAATTTAATTATTTGGATAATTTAATTAATTTAATTAAGATTATTAATTTAATTAAGATTATTCTAAATTTTTACCTAAATCCATTTCACCCTTTTTTAAATTATCAATCAAGGAACCTTATAGGTTTTTGTGAGATGGTTAATTTTATCTTTGATTTAGATTATCATCTAAGGATTGATTTACATTTGAGTTAGACTCAGGTTTTATAATTAGTCAATTAAATATTCATTTCAAAGATTGGCTTCCAAGCTGTGGCGAGGCACTAAGTTTTCTTGGGTATGAGATCATCCATCACTTCTAGATAAAGCCATTCAAAAAAATTAGATATTTAATTTCGCTTTTTGAAACCCCTAGGTATAACTTGTCAAGTGTAAATCACGCCTAGGTTCTTATCTAGTCTAGTATAAGCATATATAATAAAGGCAGTAAAAATAAGCATCAAATAAATTTATTTATCGATAAAGATGGTCTTTCTATTGGCTCCCGCTGGATCATAGCCTCGATAGGGTCTATCAAGGTAATGGATTTGATTATTAGGGATCCAATATTGACCACGCCCAACTTGATTAACCAAGTTTGACTTGGGGACCCAAGTTTGGACTATTTTTCTATTAATTCTATTTATAAGTGATAAATAAGACTTGTATTTTCATTTAGCCTTAAATCCAAGTGCGGATCTGTTGTATACGGCTCTTTATTTTCCAAGAATCAGATCAAGATTCTTGGAGCCCAAGGTGAATTGTTCCAACGTATTCTTTAGTTCTTTAACTTGAGTTTTCAAATTGAAATTTTCTTCCTCAAGTTGTTGGACTTGAGTTGAACTTTCATTTTGAACTGGCTCAGTCAAAGGACTTAGTTTAGTCTCCTCCTTAAAGAGTGTTACCTCCTTTTGGAGTGACTTGACCCGGACATTAAATTTGGCTAACTTACACATAAGATAATTAACCAAATTATGCAGTTTAGTTATCTGAGAAGTACTTACAATGGGGTTAGGTCCTTCGGAAATGGATACAGATTGGTGGCTTCTATTGGATTCTGTTTCCGACTCGCTCTCGATTTTTTATTCGTCGATTTGTTCCCAGGCCGTAAGCGCGAGGAAGCTCGTCTGTTCGAGCTCTTCGTCAGAATCTTCCGAAGAAGACTCATCCCATGTCGCCTGCAGTGCTTTCTTCTTCTTTTGTTTCTTCACTTCTTTTTGGTTCGAACAGTTGGCTTTGATGTATTCCTTTTTGTTGTATCCATAGCAGGTTACCTCGGATTTTACTTTTGGACTTGATTGTACCGTCTTGGACTGAATCACCTTCTTGATGTCCTTCTTGGTGAATCCTTTTTTCTTCTTGTAGAGCTTTCGTACAAGGTTTACCAGCTCCACTGTGATCTTGTCGTCGTCGTCGTCTTCTAAGTCTGGTTCTTCTTCAGACTCGAGTTCAGTTCTGCGCTTTTCTTTTGCTTCCCGCGTTCTCCTCGTACCTACAATCAAAGCAATACCTTTCTCGGCAGGAGTAGTATTAGTTTTCTCATGTAACTTAAATTCAGAAAATAATTCATCTAATTTAATTAACGACAAATCCTTAGACACTTTGTAGGCATCTACCATGGATGCCCACAAGGTGTTCCTCGGAAATACATTTAATGCATACCTGATGACGTTGCGATTTTAACATTTTGTCCGATCACGTGGAGTCCGTTCAGTAGATCTTGTATGCAAGCATAAAGCTAGCTCGCTGATTCACCTTCCTGCATTTTTATATTATATAATTCATTCAAAATTAAATCATGTTTACTTACTTTCGTATCGGAAGTACCTTCGTGTAGATCGACCAGCTTCTCCCATAGTTCTTTTGCACTTGAGAATGGGTCGACTCGGTTCAGCTCTTCTTTGGTTAAGCCGCATTGAAGGGTGCAGGTTGCTTTGGCATCGACCTCGATTTTCTTCATCAAGCTGGAGTCCCAGTTTACGCATGATACTAGCTTTCCAGTGTCGTCGAGTGAAAGTTCGAGACCCGTTTGGATGATTATCCACATCTTGACTTGCATCTTGAGGCGGTACTCCATTTGACTCTTCTAGTAACCAAAATCCTCGCTATAGAAGAGGGGAGGACGTGCAGTGCTATACCCTTCTTGGTGGGCCATTTAAAAATCTAGCACGACAGAAAAACAAGAAAACTTGTTCTAAGAGTTGGTCTTGGATTAGTAGTGCGGGAATAAGAGAATATAATAAAAACTTGAGTGGTGTTTGCACCAACTACGAGAAATGAAAGAACTCGATCGATAAAATAGATCAGAAGGCGGTAATTTTACCGATTCCGATTGACTCCGACATCAAAAATTACCATGAAAAAATAATTGCTTGGATGGTGGTTTCACTGATTCCGCTCTGATACGAATTGTAGAATGGAAAAGCGCTAGAGGGGGGTGAATAACACTCTTGACTAATACGTTCGTTCCGTAAAACTTTAAGTAAATACGTAGCGGAAATAAAGAAAGAACCAAAGGCAAACGCTAACATAATTTCTTTTACTTGGTTTGGAGTCTGTGGCGACTCCTACTCCAAGGCCCGTGATTGTTGATCACTTTCGGTGGGCAATCACTATAAGTTCAGAAAGCTTTACAAAGAAACAATACAAGTACAAAGCTTTACAAATATGAATTATAACTTATTACCGACGACTTGATGAAATCAATCTTCTGGCTTTGATCGTTGTCGGAGCAGCGTTTAGACGTTTTGGAGTGCACGCAGTTGGTTATTCTTGATCTCAGAATTGTTATTCGAAGTAGCTGGCCGAGACCCCTTTTTATAGCAGCTTCAAGCCTGATCCAGATCCCTTGATCTTCGGGATCAAGCCTTGACTCAACCCGGATCGATCAACCGATCCCCTAGTTCAGTTGACCAAACCTGTTAATCTTGCCCGGCCTTCCGTCCAGATGCAGCCTCTCTGGATAGCGCCTGCGTTCGGTCGACCAATCCCTCTGTTCGATCGACTGATCTGTTAGGATGTATACTAAAAGCCTAGCTTTTGGTATAAACATTTATCTAGAAATAAGAATCACATTGGTCAAATGTCTACATTTATGATAAATGTAGCTGTTCAATTAATTTATATTGTAGATAACATGGTGTGTGGTGTCACACACAGAGGATCATGTTATCAGAACCTTATAAATTATAAACAGTAGCTCACGACCAAGATGGAAAGGAACAAACCATTGGAAAGGTCGTAGTGTAATTAGGTATTAGTTTATCTTAACTATATAATTACACTAGTACACTTAGAGTGTATTGAATAGGGTCATTAGAGGTCGTTTCTTTTATACTGACTTTATAAAGGAACAAAGACCTCAGTTATTATGGAAGTGTGTGCTCTTAATCCTAATATAATAACAAGCACATATATTTGATATTTATTTCTTTAATTTATCAATGGGTGAGATTTAGTTCGATAAATCAATAAGCCCGATAAGTTGGGAAATGATATCACTTATAGTGTGTGTTGTTGATTATAGAAGGAAACTGTGTCCTAGTAATCTAGGTTGAGAATGTCCCCAAGAGGAGCTTATAAGGATTGTCATGTTAAATCTTACAGGTGGACTTAGTCCGACATGACGATGAAGTTGAGTGGTACTACTCTTGGAGCTAGATATTAATTAAGTGAGTTGTCAGTAACTTACTTAATTAGTGGACATTTGTTATCTTAAACACAGGGAGACTAACACACTCATAATAAGAAGGAGCCCAAAATGTAATTTAGGATTGGTGCGGTAGTTCAATAATAGTTCTCTAGTGAAATGAATTATTATTGATGAAATTAAGTTGTGTGTTCGGGGCGAACACGGGATGCTTAATTTCATCGGGAGACCAAAATCAATTCCTCCTCTCGGTCCCTATCGTAGCCTCTTGTATATAGAGATTTATACCCACCATATACCCACCTTCTTACCCATCCAATGGGGTCGGCCAAGCTAGCTTGGAACCCAAGCTAGGGTAGGCCAAGACCAAGTGGATGAGCCAAGTTGGTGGCCGGCCAAAGTTTGGGTCCCAAGCTTAGGTGGCCAGCCATTAGAATATTAAAAGGGATTTTTATTAAAATTATTTCTTATGTGGATATCAAGGTTTTTAAAAGAGAGTTTAAAAATTAAAAATTTTCTTTTATAGCTTTCTACAAAAGATTAAGAGAAGAGATTAATCTCTTTCCTTATTTGTAGATTAAAAGGATGGTTTTAATTTTTGGTAAAAACTTTCCTTATTTGTAAATCATCTACATGTTTAAAAGAGAGTTTAAAATTTGAAATCTTTCCTTATTTGTTGACTAAAAGGTGGATTTTAAATTTTAAGAAAATTTTCATTTTTAACCATGTTCATGATTTAAAAGAGAGTTTAAAAATTAAATATTCTCTTTTATAAGTTTCTACAAAAGATTAAGAAAAGATTTGATATCTTTCCTTATTTGTAGATTAAAAGAGATTTTAATTTTTAGAGATAACTTTCTTTTTATCCACATGTTTAAAAGAAAGATTTTAATTTATTAAATTTCCTTTTTATAAACCAATCATGAAGGGATAAAAATTATTAGAGAAATTTTATTTTAAAATTTCTAGAAACAAATTAGGAAGGTTTTAATTCTTGATTGAATTAAAATTTCCTTTGCTAGATTATTGTGGCCGGCCATGTTGATTAATAAAAGAGAAATTGATTTTATATCAATTAAATTTATTTTTCATGGCAAAGGAATTAAGGAAGTTTTTATTAAAATTTCCTTATTTGCCAAGACCAAGGATTATAAAAGAGGGGGTAGAGGTGCCTTCATGACAAGAACTCTATTCTATTTTTCTCCCTCTTTTTCTTCCTTGGTGTGGCCGGCCATCCTCTCCTCCTCTCTTCTCTTTGATGGCCGAACCTCATCCTTCTTGTGGAGATTCATATGGTGGCCGGATCAAGTTTAGAGAAGAAGAAGAAGAAGGAGAGAAAGAAAGTTTTGTTTCTAGCATCCCTTGGAGCATGGTGGTGGTGGCCGAACCTCTTCATCCTAGGAGAAGTTTTGATGGCTGAAACTTGCAAGGAAGAAGAAGGTGCTTGGTGGTTCTCATCTCGGAAGGTCGTTGCCCACACAACGTCCGAGGTTAGAAGAGGAATACGGTAGAAGACCTAGAGGTTTTTTTTGTTTGCAAAAGAAAAGGTATACTAGTATTTAATTTCTGCATCACACTAGTTTTATTTCTTTGTAAAAATATCAAATACAAGAGGCATGCGATTCTAGTATTTCGAATTAGTTTTCGATGTTGTGTTCTTTTGTTTTTCTTTTCCTTGTGATTTGATTGTTCTTTTTGGTTGACTAAAGTTATTTAAGGAAATTAAATATTAGCTTTCCTTAAAAGGCTTTGTCTAGGCGGTGGTGGTTGTTCTCATATCTAAGAAGGCCATGTACCTCGCCATGCAGTCCTGGAAGCCAATTTTGAAAATTAATATTTAATGGAATTAATAACCTAGGTGATTTGGATCGAACGTGTTAAGTTCCGCAGGAGATCCAAGTCTAAACCTAAAAGAACAAATAAATTAAACTTAGGGTCAAACGTGTTAAGTTCCGCAGGCGATCCGAGTTTAATTTAAAAGAACACATGGTAGCTAGGAAAAGGTTCAGACCTTTGTACAAAATTTTTGTACAGTGGAACCATTAGGTTTTCCGAGTAGCAACCAACATGATCAACCGATGGTCTCTGCCACATCTGATCTGATCAACTCGCTCGACCAGGTCTCTGTCTATCTTCAGTTCGGTCGATCGATCCCGAGATTCGGTTGATCGATCCCTCTGGTCAACCCTTCACTGAGAGTTAGATTCTGATCCTTTATGTAATGGGGTTCGGTCAACCGATCAGGTCGTTCAGTCGACCAATCAAGCCTGAGTCCGACCCTGCAGAATTGTTAATTTCCTACAAAACAGAGTTAGGCAAATAGAGAAAATAATATATTAATCAATTAAGTTGATAGTCTTTGGATTGTCCGGTTCTGCCTTCGGATTTCCTCCGAAAATGCTAGGTCGAATTGACGCCTATTGTTCCCTCACCGGGGAACGCGTCCTCACCTACTTCTCTCAGGAGAGATTACCTATTGCTAGATTGGTCCTACAGATCGATTGGACTTTTCGCCTAGGGTTACCACCCCCTAGGGTTACCTCCCCCTAGGACCTAGGGTTACCGCCCCCTAGGGTTTTCCACCTGCCTAACCGCAGTTAGGACTTTCCATCACCTAGGGTTACCGCCCCTTAGGACCTAGGGTTACCACCCCCTAAGGTTTTCCATCTATCTAGATTCCACTAGGACTTTTACCTAAGACAACTTAGGACTTCCCTGCAAGCTCAATGAACCTTGTTAGATAACAAGTAACCTTAACTTTGAACCCTTTGCCATTATCAAAACACAGGTTCGATCGTGTGATGCTTCCCACACGAACACCCCTCTCACTTCCTCCCTTCGACCGGTTGACTGATGTTTGTGATGTCGATCGAGTGATGGTGACCGACGATGATATCCTCGAGGAGCCGGTCAGCTTGCAATCGAAGTCAGATCATAGTAGTCGTGCGTGTTGTACGTCGTCGACTGATGGAATGAGCAGAATAGTGGCCTCTATGCCTTGCCTTTTATAGCCTTTAGTGCCACATGCTGCACGACATGCGTCCTGAGCTCACGACATGCGTCCTGAGCTCATGGTGTGGTTGTGCTCCCCACGATTGAGGTCCCTTGGGTGGTTGATAGCTACTCGATGGTCGATGCTCGGGCACTGTTGTGGGCTCAGCAAGCGCCTCCTTTCTTCTAGCCGCTTGGGATTCCTCCACGTTTATGTATTCCGTGGCCCTCCTGAGCCGATGGTCGAAATCTCTCGATGACTTCTGGATGAGTGACTGAAAGAATTCTCCTTTGGTGAGACCCTGGGCGAAGGCATTGACCAATACCTCTGAGGAGACCAATGGAATATCCATGCCCACCTGGTTGAATCGTTGTATGTAGGCCCTCAATGCTTCCCTGGGCCCTTGCTTCAATGAGAACAAATTGACGCTCGTCTTCTAGTGACGGCGACTACTGGCGAAGTGATGTAGGAACGCCGCTCGGAAGTCTTTGAAACTATGGATTGATCCACTCAGCAATCGCTTGAGCCATCATTGCACGGATCCGGAGAGGGTGGTGAGGAAGACCCGACACTTCACCCCGTCGGTATACTAATGAAGTATGGTCGCATTGTCAAACTTGGCCAAGTGGTCATTCGGATCGGTAGTTCCATTGTATTCTCTAATCACCAGCGGAGTGAAATGCCTGGGCAGAGGGTCATCTAGAATCCCTTGTGAGAATTGTTGATTGATCTGCTCGAGCGAATCATCATCCCTTGGTGCCTTCCCTTTTCGTGCATCCCGAACTTGTGCGTCATCCAAGGAAGACCCCCGATCCTTATCTTCTTGGCCCCATTCCTCTGATGAAGTCCGGAACAGCGCTCGATGAAAGGGGATCGACGCATTAGGTGCATCCCCATATGTGCCGGTCGACTTCTTGTTCTGTCCTCCAGTGGATGCATGCTCCGCTCGGTCTCCATATCCTGCTTGATGCCTGGTTGTTGATGTCGCGGGCTCATACGCTTAGCGCTCGACCAGCCACTTGTTGTTGTTGTTACTCCACTATCCTCATCGCTCGGGCTTGTATAAGCATATTGAGCTCCTCCTTTGTCAGCGTTATCTAGTGTGTCTTCCAACGTCTTCCATCTTCTCATTTCGGATGTAAGCTACGTATCCACAGACGACGCCAAAATGATCCTGTCTAGAAATGGGAAGGTGGAAAGCTAGGGATGTGGTTGTTGCGTTAGACTGGATGTAGACCGCGTCCCGCTCTGTAAAACAAGTAACGTCAGTGCTGAACCAAGGAAGGGGTCTTCGGCCTTGGCCCTCCGACGCTCAAGTCAGTCACCGGAACTGTAGAGGAAATCGGAGCAATAGTAACGTAAGCGCAAATAGTGAATAATGCATACCTCCGTCGGTGCTTGGACTCCCCTTTATATAGAGCCCTGGCGGGCAATGTGCACACTCTTCGAGACGTGGATATGTTCTCCAATGTGTCCTATGAAAGGACATGTCAGGAAAGTGCCTCTAACACCATACCTTAACAGGGCATGCATATCCCTGACAAGACAGTAGAAGCTTCTACCGTACGATCCGCCTGTCGACCATGCCGCTTGTCAATGGCACTATCTCCCAAAAGGATATCGAGAGATATAACAATGGTCCCGCTGCTTGGCCGAGTGAGGTAGCCGCTCGGTTGGGACTTCTCCACTCTGTCGACCTCAATTGCTCTTCCTTGCGGCGACTGAGCATAGTAGTTTGTCCCTCCCAATCGGATAATCTCTTCAATCTCCTGAGCGTCTTGTCATTCCACACTGAGCATTTAACTGTCTTATCGTATTATCTTGAGCTGGACAGGTAGTCAGTTCGGACAAGTCTCTTACCAATTGGACACTGATTGCCCCGACTGCTATAATAAGGTCCTCCGCTCAACCGCCGTAGGCGAGTCATTTGATACGCTGGTGTTGACCATCTTAACTTTGACCTCCACCTCGGTAGTTCACCCATGTAAAACAGACCTCCCTTTATCACCACATCAACTGCAATGTCGCTTGACCTCCTGAACTTTGTCTTGCATAGGGTGGGGGTCTATCTTAACCATAGTATCAATAAATCTTTGTTATCTTCATGATTTCCTTTAATTCTCTCGCATATGCACACGAGATTCACACCTCAGTCCGTCTGACTTGACTATCGGAGGAGTCACACCATGTTGGAAATTAAACTTTATTTTAGATGTTGATAAAATTTGTGAAGATAAAAGGATGAGGTGACAAGTTTAACTAGACTTCGTGATAGGATAAAATTGTTGAGTTGTCATGATAAGGATAAGAGTTTCGTAGAGATAGAATTTTTTTAAAAAAATATTATTAGTGTTTATCCAATAAGCCTATAAATATGTACCTCTTTTCAATGAATGAAGCAAGTTGAGTTTTGTTTTATTCTGCTCCTCTTCCACGTAGAGTTTTTCCTCTTCTTCCACATTTTCCTTCTATAATTCTTTTTTTTACTTCTTCTCCCATAATTTCTTTTTTCCAACAAAGTGGTATCAGAGCCAAGGTTAATGGAGATATGGTTCCCTTCCAAGTTCCAGTACTCAAAGCGAGTAATTATGACAATTGGAGTATCAAGATGAAGGCGCTTCTTAGAGCTCATGATGTTTGGGGGGTTGTAGAAAAAGGCTATGTTGAGTCACGTGACGACTCGACACTAACTCTGACTAAAAAAGACAGCCCGAGAGATTTAAGAAAGAGAGACAAGAAGGCTCTTTTTCTCACTTATCAAGCTTTAGATGAGGATGGTTTTGAGAAAATCTCAAGTGCGACTTCGGCCAAGCAAGCATGGGAAAAGCTCCAAATCTCATATCAAGGAGAAGAAAAAGTAAAAAAAGGTACGACTTCAGACATTAAGAAGTCAATTTGATACTCTTCATATGAAAGAAGGTGAGTTAGTATCCGATTACTTTTCTAGAGTCTCTACCATTTCCAATTAACTAAAGAGAAATGGTGAGAAACTAGAAGAAGTAACTATTATTGAGAAAATTCTTTGATCATTGGATTCAAAATTTGATAGCATTACAACCATCATCAAAGAGACCAAGGTCTACAAGTCATGACGATTGAGCAACTCCTGGGTTCATTACAAGCCCATGAAGAAAAGAAAAAGATAAATGAAGAAATTACTCAACAACTCCTAAAGATGACTCTTCTATTGGTTGCTACTCGGAATACCGTCCTAGTTCCCCTGTACAAAAATTTGTATAAGCATAGAACTATCCTAGCTACTCATGTGTTCTACTAAAGTTAAATTTGGATTACAAATGATGCTTAACATTATTAATCCAAATTTTCCCTTTAGAAGTTAAACTTGAATTGGGAACGAAACATAACATTCTTACTTCAAGTTCAACCGATGTGATCTTCCTAAGTTAAACCATATTACAGAAGTTGATCAAATATCTATTTCAAGGATCGGCTTCCAGGTCAAACGTGACGAGGCACTAGACCTTCTTGGGTATGGGATCATCCACCACTGCCTAGATAAAGCTTTTCAAAGAAATCAGATATTTAAACTTCTTACAGTAAACTAGGTTTAACAATAGAGACCTCAATAGAAACACATTATCGAAACATGAAATCGAAACAAATATTGAAAACAAAAATGATAATTAAAATCGATAGCCTCTTGTGTTTGGTTTTACAAGATCTATACAAAAGGATGCACTAGTTATGATGCGAAAACTTATAACTAGTTATACCTCTTGTATCTTATAGACCTCTTGATCTTCTATTGTATTCCTCTTCTTATCTTGAACGTCGTGTGGGCGACGATCTACCAAGACAAGAATCCACCCAAGCCTTCTTCTTCCTTCCAAGTTTCGGCCACCAACTTTCTCCAAGAGATGATAAAGTTCGGCCACCAACTTTCCTCCAAGGGATGCTAGACAAGAGAACCTCCTTCTCTTCTTCTCCTTCAAGCAACCGGTCATCAATGGATCTCCACACCAATATGTCACCGGCCACCAAGAGGGAAAATAAAGGAGAAGAGAGAAAGAGTAAGGGCCGACCACCACCAAGGAAGAGAGGAGAGGAATAGAAGATGTATTCTTGGGTGAGGCACCCCCTCCTTCTCTTTTATATTCCTTAGTCTTGGCAAAAAAGGAAAGTTTTGTAACAAAAAATAAAACTTCCTTTCTTATCTATGACATGGCCGACCACATGATTATTCTCCAAGCAAGGAAAGATTTTAAACAAAATTAAAATCTCTCTTTTAAAATCTCTTTTGTGGATAGTTATAAAAGGAATGTTTTATAAATTAAAATCTCTCTCATTTAAATCCTTTAATGGATATCTATAAAAGATAAGATTTAAAATAAAAACATGGTTTCATAAAGGAAAGTTTTATAACAAAAATTAAAATCTTTCTTTCACATTATAGATAACTACAAATAAGGAAAAATTTCAAATCTCTCTTTTATTCCACTGTAGAAATTTATAAAAGGAAAGATTTTAAAATTTAAAACTCTCTTTTAAAACTAACATAAAAGAAAAAATTTTAACAAAATAAAAACTCTCTTTTATTTCCTTTTATGACCGATCTAAATAAGAAAAGTTTTATATTAAAATCATCCCTTTAAATCCTTTTTATGGATCTCTATAAAAAGAAAGAAAATAAAACTTTCTTCTTAATCATGGTGTGGCGGGCCCCTTGCTTGGGCACCAAGCAAGGCTTGGCCGACCCTAGCTTGGGCTCCAAGCTCAGCTTGGTTGGCCCTTGCTTGGTTGGCCCTTGCTTGGTCACCAAGCAAGGTTAGGCCGGCTCTAGCTTGGACCTTAAGAAGCTAGGCTTTTGGTGAATATAAGGCTTTATATAAGAGGCAACAATGGGGACCGAGAGGAGGAATTGGTTTTGATCTCCCGATGAGCTTGAGCTTCTCGTGTTCGCCCTGAACACTCAACTCAAGGTCATCAATAATAACTCATACCACTAAAGAGTTATTATTGCACTACCGCACCAATCCTATATTACAATATGGGCTCCTTCTTATCATGAGTGTGTTAGTCTCCCTGTGTTTAAAATATTGAATGTCCACTAATTAAATGAGTTACTGACAACTCACTTAATTAATATCTAGCTCCAAGAGTAGTACCACTCAACCTTATCGTCATGTCAGACTAAGTTCACCTGCAGGGTTTACATGACAATTCATATGAGCTCCTCAAGGGGACATCATCAACCTAGATTACTAGGACACTGTTTCATTCTATAATCAACAACATACCATATAAATAATATCATTTCCTAACTTATCGAGTCTATTGATTTAACGAGCTAAATCAAACCCTTTGATAAATTAAACAAATAAATATTAAGTATATGTGCTTGTTATTATATCATGATTAAGAGTACACACTTCCATAATAACAGAGGTATTGTTCTTTTATATAGTCAGTATAAAAAGAAACGACCTCAAATGATGCTCAATACACTCATAGTGTACTAGTGCAATTTATTAATTAAGATAAACTAATACCTAATTACACTACAACTACTCCAATGGTTTATCCTATTCCATCTTGGTTGTGAGCAACTGTTTATAATTTATAAGGAACTGATAACATGAACTTCTGTGTGTCTCCTCACACCATGTTATCTACAATATAAATTAAATAGACAACTACACTTAGCATAAATGTAGACATTTGACCAATGTGATTCTTATAAATGTTTACAAAGAACTAGATTTTTAGTATACACTCTAACATCTTCAACCAACAAAGAAAGATGAAAGCTTCAGTAACAATAGAAGTCAACGTGGAAGAGGTCGTGGATATGGACGAGGTCGTCCTAATGAGCAAGGATGAGTTTCCAACAACAACAATGAAAGAGGAGAGCATTCAACAAGAGGACGTGGAAGAGGGTACACAAACTCGAGGTACGATAAATCTTAAGTTAGGTGCTTCAATTGTGACAAATTTGGGCATTATGCAAAAGAATGTAGATTGCCCAAGAATAAAGTATATGAAAGAGCAAATTATATTGAAGAAAGAAAAGAAGAAGATGACACCTTACTGCTAGCATATAAAGATGATGAAAGAGAAGAAGATACAATTTGGTATCTCGACACTGGTGCAAGCAATCATATGTGTGGGAAAAGAAACATGTTCGTAGAACTTGATGAATCAGTTGGTGGTAATGTATCCTTCGGAGATGAATCAAAGATTGAGGTAAAAGGCAGAGGTAGCATTCTCATCCATTTGAAGAATGGAAAACATGAATTTATCTCAAATGTTTTCTTTGTGCCAAATATGAAGAGCAACATCCTAAGCTTAAGACAACTTTTGGCAAAAGGATATGATATTCATCTAAAAGATGGTATGCTCATCTTGAAAGATCATATTGGTTGCTTAATTGATAAGGTGTCTATGTCAAAAAATAGAATGTCCTTACTTAATATTCAAAATGATGTTGCCAACTATCTCAAAGTTTGTTACAAAGACATCACTTGGCTATGACATCTTCGATTTAGACATCTCAATTTCAGAGGACTAGAATTGCTTTCAAAGAAAGAGATGGTAAGAGCACTACCTTGCATCAAACATCCTGATCAAGTATGTGAAGCATGTCTACGTGGGAAGCAATTTAGAAGAAGTTTTCCAAATGAGTCAAGTTCAAGAGCTCAAAAGCCTCTTAAACTTATACATATAGATGTTTGTGGTCCGATAAAGCCAAGTTCACTTGGTAAGAGTAATTATTTCATTCTTTTCATAGATGACTTTTCTTGAAAAACTTGGGTATACTTCTTGAAGCAAAAATCGGAGGTCTTCGGCATATTCAAGAAATTTAAAGCTACCATAGAAAAGGAGAACGGTCTCGAGGTCAAAGCTATGCGTTCTGATCGAGAAGGAGAATTTACCTCAAAGGAATTTCAAGAATTTTGTGAAGCCAATGGAATACGACGACCCTTGACAGTTCCAAGATCCCCTCAACAAAATGGAGTGGCAGAAAGAAAGAATCGAACCATCCTTGACATGGCAAGGAGCATTCTCAAAAGCAAGAGGCTACCAATGGAACTTTAGGCAGAAGCGGTTGCATATGCAGTATACTTATCCAACCGAACACCAACAAGGAGTGTGTGGGGCAAGACACCACAAGAAGCATGGAGTGGAAGGAAGCCTGGGATTTCTCATCTAAAAGTTTTTAGAAGTATAGCCCACGTTCATGTGCCTGATAAAGCAAGAAGCAAATTGGATGATAAAGGTAAGAAGTTTATTTTTATTGGTTATGATACTAACTCAAAAGGGTATAAACTATACAATCCAGATACTGGGAAGACAATCATTAGCTGAGATGTCATATTTAATGAAGAAGAAGAATGGAATTGGGAATCTCGAAATAAAGATTACAACTTCTTCCCATACTTTGAAGAAGAAGATGTGGAGCAAATAAGGGTAGAGCAAATAAGAGAGGAACCTACTACTCCACTACTAACACCAACATCAAGTACTCAAGGAAATTCATCTGCATCAACTTCAAGTGAAAATTTAAGTGAGAGAGTACCACGCTTTAGAAGCTTACGAGACATTTATGAGGTAACTGAAAATCAAGATAATATTACTCTATTTTGTCTCTTTGCGGATTGCAAGCCTATAGATTTCCAAGAAGCTATAAAGACCAAAAGGTGGAAAGATGCGATGGATGAAG
This sequence comes from Zingiber officinale, assembly GCF_018446385.1. NCBI lineage: Eukaryota > Viridiplantae > Streptophyta > Magnoliopsida > Zingiberales > Zingiberaceae > Zingiber > Zingiber officinale. The sequence continues at coordinate 103,634,709 of NC_055992.1, read as the reverse complement.
AAATCAAGGCGATAGAGAAGAATGACACATGGGAGTTAACTTCACTTCCTAAAGGACATAAGGCGATTGGTGTGAAGTAGATGTATAAAATAAAGAAGAATGCCAAAGGAGAAGTTGAAAGATATAAAGCAAGATTGGTGGCAAAAGACTACAGTCAAAGATCTAGCATTGATTATGATGAGGTATTCGCTCTCGTTGCTCGATTAAAAACTATCAGACTAATCATTGCTTTAGCAGCTCAAAATAAGTGGAAAATACATCAAATGGATGTAAAATTTATTTTTTAAAATGGAGTTCTTGAAGAAGAAGTCTATATTCAGCAACCATCAGGTTATGAAGTTAAAGGACAAGTAGATAGAGTTCTAAAATTGAAGAAGACTCTCTATGGGCTAAAGCAAACACCAAGGGCATGGAATAGCCAAATAGACAAGCACCTGCAAGAGAAAGGCTTCATCAAATGTCCTTATGAACATGCATTATACATTCAGAGTAAGGATAAAGATGTTTTGATTGTATGCATATATGTCGATGACTTGATCTTCACAGGAAGCAATCCAAGTATGTTTGGAGAATTTAAAGAAGCGATGACTAAAGAGTTTGAGATGACTGATATTGGACTCATGGCATACTATCTGGGCATTGAGGTGAACTAAAGGGAAGATGGAAGTTTCATCTCACAAGCAGGTTATGCAAGAGAGATATTAAAGAAGTTCAAGATGGATAACAGTAAGTCTACAAATACCCCAGTAGAATGTGGAGTCAAGCTATCAAAGTATGATGATAAAGAAAAAATTGATCCAACATTTTTTAAGAGTTTAGTTGAAAGTTTAAGATACTTAACATGCACAAAGCCTGATATTCTTTATGTTGTTGGACTTGTTAGTCGCTACATGGAAGATCCAACTACTATCCACCTTAAGATTACTAAGAGAATTTTGCGCTATATCAAAGGTGTATGATAGATTTTGGATTACTTTATTCAACATCTAACCACTTCAAACTTGAAGGATTACTTTATCATAGCGACAGTGATTGGGGTGGAGATATAGATGATAGAAGGAGCACTACAGGATATGTGTTCTTTATAGGAGATACAATTTTCACTTAGATGTCGAAAAAATAGCCTATTGTCACACTTTCTACTTGTGAAGCGGAGTATGTGACTGCGACTTCATGTGTTTGTCATGCTGTTTAGCTCAGAAATTTATTGAATGAGTTAAGTTTACTACAAGAAGAGGCAACCAAGATTCAAGTTGATAACAAGTCTACAATAGCACTAGCAAAAAATCCAGTCTTTCATGATAGAAGTAAGCACATCGATACGCGTTTTCACTATATCAGAGAATGTATTACAAGAAAAGAGGTGCAAGTAGAATGCATAAAGTCTCAAGATCAAGTTGCTGATATTTTTACCAAGCCACTCAAATTTGAAGACTTCATTAAGATGCGATATTTGTTTGGAGTCACAAAATCAAGTTTAAAAGAGAGTGCTGGAAATTAAACTTTATTTTAGATGTTGATAAAATTTGTGAATATAAAAGGATGAGGTGGCAAGTTTGATTAGACTTCATAATAGGATAAAATTGTTGAGTTGTCATGATAAGGGTAAGAGTTTCGTAGAGATAGAATTTTAAAAAATATATATTATTAGTATTTATCCAATAAACTTATAAATATGTACCTCTTTTCAATGAATAAAACAAATTGAGTTTTATTTTATTATGCTCCTCTTCCACATAAAATTTTTCCTCCTCTTCCACATTTTCCTTCTATAATTCATTTTTTTACTTCTTCTCCCATAATTTCTTTTTTCCAACACACCACCGGTCACGCTTGCAACACCAGTCCCCAACCGACTATCTATGATCTGCATGACATTAGGAGCGGGCCCAACTGAGAAGGACACTACCGCAGCTCCGAAGGAAGAGTCTGAGCTACTGAACCATCATATGATAATTCTGTCACTGTACTCAATGTCATGCGAATGGGTGTCTTCAGCATGACTGAGAACGAAGTGGATGGATTAACCCTAAACGATGACCGCACAGGGTGACAAGAGATTCGATGGGCACATGCCAGCCCATCAGTTGGCATGCAGTGAGCAAAAGGGGCGGTTGAGGAGAATCTGATGAGGTCGGCAACAGAACTGCCTGCCCTTAGCTGAGGTCGTAGAGGCCCCCGTTTCCCTACGATTTGGGTAACTTGTCTGAAGGCAGGCAGAGCTGGCTGGGCATGGAACATGGAGGGGGGCTTCAGTCTCTTGCCCATATTCAAGGGATGAATATGCTTGATCCAAATCTTCAAGGGCCCTATGCTCCATCCCTTGTAATATGCTTTTGGTAGTAAATCTTCTTAGGGCCCTACTCACTGTCAATAAACACCAAAAAAAAAAAAAGAAAAAAAAAAGAAGAAAAAGAAGTTGATGCATCATTAATCAGTTGTTTAAGTATATCTTAGGAAAAGAATCCATGTTAGAGAACCCTCTCCGTTGGGCTTGTAAGTTGTAAATGTTTATATTATTCAAATTTTAATAAGGTAATCGAGTCAAATTTAAATTAAAAAAACATTAAATTATTAATATAATTATTTAAATTTGATTTTATTTGATTTCTATTTTATGAGCTTGAATTTGATTAACCTTAGTTAATTTAGATGTTATCCAATGAGTTTGTTCAAAACTTTTATATTAATTTTAATTTTTTTTTGGTTAGTTAGTGAGCTTAAATATTTATTTGACTTATTAATAAATTTGATAAATCTAATTCATAATTATTATTTGCACAGAAATATGCATTGAACTTGCAAAACCAGTGTGGCTAGTGATTTGTTAGTTTAATTTGATTGGGTTAGTCTAACCTACTCGTTCAACATCCTTAATCTATTAGGTGTATAAAATTCTAAAGTGTATTTGGTAATTATAGAATTTGGAGAAGTTTAAATAAGAAAAAGTTAATTTAGAGGGAAGGGGCGAAATGAAAATACGGACACTTACATTCAATTATTTAAATCTGGGGTGATTTTATCAAATCTACTTTCAGCAATAGTTTTTAATTTTAATAAATACAGACACTTGCATTCTATTATATAACCAATTTAACACGTTATTAATTTAATTAATACACACCTTCATTTAAAAAAATAATTCTTTACTCATATGTTAAGGGAAAATTAAAGGCTCTCTATTTTTATTATTATTAAAAGATCTATCATTTAAAAAAATATTAAAAATGTCTCATCCTAATTTTCATTCTAAAATTGTTTTTATTTTGTTTTTGTAATAGGCGAGTAAAATTAGTATATATAGAATATTTAATTAGTAATTTTTTTTACTAATTTACTTAAAGTTTCTCTAAGGAAAAAATATTTTAACATTGTTTATAAAAGTAGTTGTGATCATAATTGCTATAATAAATTTAAAATAATTTTAATAAATTTAAAAAATTTTAATTAAAATCTTTTATATAATAATGCTTCTAAAAAAATTAAGTCTTTTTAAAAAATATTTTTTTTATAATAGTAAATAGTATCTTAGCCTAATTTTAAGATGGGAGTTGCAGAGATGAGGATGTTAAGGTGGATGTGTGTGTTGGATCGAGACGCGCTAGAGGGGGGGTGAATAGCGCTCGTGGCTATTTCGTACATATCAGAATCGAAAACAGCGTTAGAGTAATTAAAGCAGCGGAATTAAAGAACAAACAAACACAAACAGAAGGGCACAGAGATTTACTTCGTTCGGAGCCTAAGGCGACTCCTACTCGAAGGCCCGTGATCCTTGATCGCTTCCGGTGGGCAACAACTATAAGCTCGTTAAAAGATTATAATTATGAGTACAATTAAAAGCTATAAGTATTATACCGACAACAAGAAATGCTAAATCTGAAGCTTCGGGTCGTCGGGCACTTGTAGCAGCACTTCGGAGTGTCTTTTGGAGCAGCACGTTGATGAGAGATCACTTGGTATTCGTTGTCCTGAAGTGCTGGTCGAAACCCCCTTATAAAGGGTGTTCAAGGCGCCTTGAAGGCTATTCAAGGCGCCTCCATGCTGCCTGGTCTTCTGCGTGGATCAAATCTGACCTGGTCGAATTTCATCCATTCAAGGCGCCTTAAACCTCACTCAAGGCGCCTTCCAAGGCGCCTTCTGCCTTCTTCAAGGCGCCTCCAATGGTGCTTCGCAGCCAGCTCAGCTTTTGCACCCGAGGCGCCTCCAAGCTCCATGGAGGCGCCTCGGACACTGTTCATTCGAGGCTTTAGGTTGCTCCTTTGCACCTGCAAGATACGTTAGTCCCAAACACTATCTTGCAACACAAAGTTAGCACAATAAATATGATAAATGAAGTATAGACAGTCTCCGGACTGTTCGAGTCTGACTTCGGGTTTCCAACCGGAAACCCTAGGTCGACCCGACGCCTGCTGTTCCCTCTACGGGGAACGCGCCCTCACCTACTCCACTCAGGAGATTTACCTGATGCCAATCCGGTCCTCCAGACCGACTGGACTTTCCGCCTAGGGTTACCACCCCCTAGGACCTAGGGTTACCGCCCCCTAGGGTTTTTCTCCACCTAGGGTTACCACCCCCTAGGACCTAAGGTTGCCGCCCCTTAGGATTTTCCTCCACCTAGGGTTACCGCCCCCTAGGACCTAAGGTTGCCGCCCCTTAGGGTTTTCCTCCACCTAGGGTTACCGCCCCCTAGGACCTATGGTTGCCGCCCCTTAGGGTTTTCCTTCACCTAGGGTTACCACCCCCTAGGACCTAAGGTTACCCCCCCCCCCCTTAGGATTTTCCTTCACCTAGGGTTACCACCCCCTAGGACCTAAGGTTACCCCCCCTTAGGATTTTCTCTTGCCTAAACACAGTTAGGACTTTCCTGAAACCTTATTTAACCACGTTAGATAACAAGGAATCTTAACTTTGAATCCCTTTGCCATTATCAAAACTGAGGTTCAATCGTCGGATGCTTACTGCACCAACAGTGTGGACATACGAAGATGGACAAAATAAGAAATGAGAGCATTAGAGAGAAAGTCAAAGTGGCATCTATTGAGGACAAACTCCGAGAGACACATTTAAGATGGTACGGACATGTACTTAGACAACCAACAAATGCTCCAGTTAGGCGATGTGAAACTATGATAAACATGCATATCAAACGAGGAAGAGGAAGACCAAAAAAGACTTGGTTAGCAACAATAAAACAGGATAAAATTTATTTAAATATAAATGATGATATAATAGGAGATAGAGCTCAATGGCATAAAAGGATTCATACAGCCGACTCCATCTAGTGGGAAAAGGCTTGGTTGTTGTTGTTGTTGTTGTATCTTAGCCTAATTTTGATTAGATAAATAAATATCTTGTTAGGATGTGCAAGTGCGGCTGAAAGAAAAGGAGCATTTTCTGGAAGCTGTCTTATTAAAAGTATCTACTCATTCGACATAATATATATGTGATGCATGTTGAGAAAAATTTCTTTGATAATATCTTCAATACTGTGATGAATGTGCTTGGAAGAACTAAGGACACTGCAAAATCATGTAAAGAATTAAAAGAATTAGTCAACAGACCAGAGTTGCATCAGAATGAAACAACCAATAAGTTTCCAAAAGCTTGTTATACATTGGACAAATATAGTAAACAAGCTTTATATAGTTGGTTGAAAGAAATCAAATTCCCAAATGGATATGCTTCGAATATGGCTCGATGTGTTGATATGAATAAGTTAAAGATGTTTGGAATGAAAAGTCATGACTGCCACGTGTTCATGTAAAGACTTATTCCAATAGTTTTTCATGATTTACTTCCCAATAATGTTTGGCCAACACTTACGAAGTTGAGTCTGTTTTTCAGAGATTTGACAGCAAAGTGTATTATGACGGTCGATATGCTTCGGCTAGAAGCAGATATTCCTCTCATACGTTGTAAACTGGAGCGTATATTCTCACCTAGTTTTTTTTATTTAATGGAGCATCTACCAGTACATTTACCATTTGAGACACGAATAGCTGGTCATGTGCAGTACAGATAGATGTATCCATTTGAATGATTTTAGAGAAAATTAAAAAATAATGTTCGTAACAAAACAAGAGTTAAGGGGTCAATATATAATGCTTATCTGGTTGAGGAAGTATCTTCCTTCTGCTCCTATTATTTTGCTGATAATGTTAAAAATAGACATCGCAAGTGCCCTAGAAATTTCGATAATGCTCAGAATATAGACCCATCGATGCTTTCTATTTTTAAATTTTCTAGTAAACCAATAGGTGCAACTGTTTCTAGATAGTTAATTTAATAAAATATCATGCTGCAAGAACATACATACTCTTAAACTGTGATGAGGTCAAACCATACATAAAGTAAGTTAACTTCTTTAATCAAACATTTATCTCATTGTATTTGTTTGTTTGATATCCTAATTGTCTTAAAATTACCTTCTTTCATAGCTTGTACAAACAATAATTATATCTACAAAATCCATCAATGGGTGCAAGTGACGTAGTTGAAAAGTTAGAGATCGAATTTGTATTATGGTTTCAAACATATGTAAGTTTGAGAAATTTTCATAAATCTTCATTAAATTAAGTTTGATCTTAATTTATATCATAACTATTTTGATAGGTGAAATACCGCAAAAAATCAAATGTGCAAGATGATAGAATATTGAATCTTGCATCAGGACCCCTTTGTCAAATCATGGTTTACTCTGGTTACTATATTAATGGTCTCAAATTCCATGTAACACAATGAGATTTACGATGATTAAATTATAATTCTGGTGTTTGTGTTAAAGGATCTATCGACAACTGAGTTTGATTACTATAGTAGACTTGAGAAAATCATAGAGGTTGAATATCCTTCATTACCTATAAAAAGGTGTGTATTGTTCAAATATTCATGGTATAATCTGACCCCAAGAACATGTATCAAAATACATCCAAATTATAATTTAGTTGAGGCTAATGCAAATAGAAGGTTCAATAAGTTTGAAGCTTTCATTTTTAGGGTACAAGCGAGTCAAGTTTTTTTTAAAATATCCTACGAAGATAAGAAGATCTAGTGAATGATTGTCTGTTTGTCGAATGAAGCCTCATTCGACCATAGAAATGTCAAACACCATCACTACTCAAAACCATGATGCATTTTAGAATGACAAAGTAGAAAGACATTCAGTTGATTCACAATTCGAATCTATATCATAATTACTTGTAGATGTTAATATCACTTACAAGAAGATAGATGATGGAGAGATATCCAGCAGTAAGGATCTTGTTGAACTAACAGAGTCTAGCGACAACGACTTAGAAATTGTTAATGTTGAGTAGAAATGCTTCCAGTGTCTAGCATTGATTAAATTTTAGCATTATGCTTCAATCATGTTTTGTTGCTTAATTATCATTTAGTAAACTTTATTATGATGTGTTGTAATATTATTTTATAGATATTATATATCATGGCAAACCATCTAACACCACTCCGTGGATCTATAATGCTTAGGGTTGTTGGAGAGACGTAAGTATTTTTATTATTATTAGTAATTCAAGTTCTTTATTTATATAACATATATTTTATTTCTTAATATTTTTTATGTGCAAGTTTACTTCTGATAGTCATCGGGTAGCGACATATATTAGCAGAAAATTTAAAGAAAAAGACTGTATTTCTTGTATTACATGGAGATATGTTGACCATGAGACTAAAGATTTTTATTATAATGAATTTGTGATAAGTAAATTGAATATGTACAATATATTTATCATTTAATATACTAAAATTTTAATTTGTAATTGAAGAAAAAATATACGTGGGAGGATGAACACGAGGCGGAATTTGTAGTGACGTGGAATATTTACTGTGTCAAATTGTACAAAGACCTCTTATATTATATGAGAAAGAATTACACAAGGCCAGCTTATATATCCGACGAGATCTCAAGTGCATGGGCGGCCACTTGGTCTACAGAGAGATAGCAGGCAAAGGCTCTAAAAGCTCGAGAAAATAGGAATACAGAGTCAGGTGGCCAGAGTATCGGATCCGCTCAGCATACATCAGAATCTCGATCCATTGTTGAGCACGCTATGAATCTAGTGAGTGTAATTTAAAGTTAAATAAATTAAATTTTTATTTATTAACAAACTTGCATAATTTTGGCCCAACTTATTTATGTATACAGGAGTGTTCTTTAGAAAGACAACCCACTTGCCTGGAGATCTTTCTCAAGACTCACCAGAGAAAGGATAGCGCATATGTTGTTGCTCGATCCAAGAACATTAGAGTTTGAATTATTAACTTTATTATAATCGTTAATAATGGTTAATTAGCTTTAGTAATTGTGTATAAGATATAAATCGTATATTTTTTCTATGCAGGAGGAAATGACAAGTAGGGTGGCTCCGACATTTCAGCCACCAGTAGAGGGAGGGGAGTCACAGGATCTATCCACCCAGCAAATAAATGATATTTATTATGATATTGTAGGTGAAAGGACAAAGAACTTTTTCCTCTACGGCCTTGGCTCCTAGGCCAAGATGGTATTTGATCGCTTGAGGACTCCTAGGGGTCGTGTTAGTTCCTCTTCTTCTTCTTCTTCTTCTTCTTCTTCTTCTTCGGTAAAGTCATTAAGAAAAGAAAATCAAGAATTGAAAACTCAAATGATTACGATGGATCAAAGGTGAGAGGAGAGGTGGGCTGCTCAGGAGCAAGCATTGGCCATGAGCCATCATTGTTAGATGGGATAAGTCACAGCAGCCCCCGCCATAGCATGATATTGAGTCACAGGAGACTCGAGATCCATTAGACGTTGCTGATGATTATATTTTTTTGAGGTATGTTCAACTACAACTTGATTTTTTTATTTATCATATATAAATTAAGCAAAATATATTTATTCTATTTGGATATTATTAGATATTTATCTACAATTATATTATATTTTTTTAGGAGTCTGTATTGATACATTCACCATCATTACCATCATTAGATATCCAAAATATAATCCAGATACCTTTTTTACATGTAAAATTAGTTATATATTATAATTTTTGAGTTATATATTGCATTTGCATCGATTCATTCTGATCATAATCTCTTGTATTTGACTTTTACATGATTATATTTAGATATATGTGTAGGAGATGTATCATGGTAAGTATTTTGGATATTTTGTATTTGCCTTTTACTTGTCATTTACTCTTAGATAGTTATTATTGTGAGTATTTTGTATTTGGATAGTTATGCCTTGTTTTGTACTGAATTTTGAAGATTTGGACAGTTATGATTATATTTTGTATTTGAATTTTAGATAGTTTGATTGTTTGTATGTTGTGAGCATTGTATTTGTGAGTATGTTGTATGACTTGTGATTTATGTGTGGATTGTGTTTGTCTTGCCAACATTTGTGATGTTTTTTATTGATATGAAAATTGTATATAGGATACGTTGTAAATAAAATGGTGGCTGTTAAAATTTTTATTAAATTTTACCGGCATAAATATGATTCCGCCGATGATTTCCTACATAAAATACAATTCCATCGGCAAAATATCGAATTGACACAGTAACTTTTGATATGATATCGATGGAATTTGATTCCGTCGGTAAATTTCGTTATCCTTCGTTTGCTCTATTACAACAGGACAGTTGTTCTATAGTTAAATTTTATCGATGGAATATAATTTTCCATCGGTGAATATCGACGGAATATCATTTCCGTTGGTAAATTATACTTCCGACACAATTACTTCCAATATCGCAAATTCCGTTGTTATTCAGTCGGTAATCCCAATTACCGACGGAATAGCAACGGAAAATTCAGTTGTTATTGGCTATTATTTTTGTAGTCCGGGAAGCGCGCATGGCAGGCAGCCTAGAAACCCAATATCCTTTGGTTGCGCACCCCATTTGATTTTATTCTAGCATAATGATAAACTCAGCTAGCCATGGGGTGATCGGTCTGGTCCCAGAAAATTTTTCTACCAGTCACCATGATAAATCAGGAAGTGCTAGTAGTGGCCAGCCAAGAAGTCTAGCATCTTTTGGTTTCGTGCCCCATTATTCTAGCGTAATAAAACAAAATGATAACCCTCGTTAGTCTTATTGACTATCTTTATTATTCTACCATAATTAATAATAATAATAATAATAATAATAATAATAATAATAATAATAATAAACCGGATCCCTAGGTGACCGGCTCGGTTCTACGAAAGTTTTCGACCGGCCACTAGGATAAATCGAGAAACGCACACAATGGCCAGCACAGAAGTTTAGTATCATTTAGTTGCATCCCCTATTTGAAGTAAAAATTTCAATAAATACATCATAGTTAAAAATCTAATTATGTCATGGATACCTAGATGATAATTTAAATATTTCATCATAATATCGTAAATTTAAGATTATTATTCTAGTATAATGATGATATATATAGGAGGTTAGATATTTAATAAGATATTTTATATCTATTAAAAATTATCTGAAAATATATGGAAACAAATAATCACGATTAAAAATTATATAAATTTTTTTGGATGATATTAAATATCCAGATTCGGTCCTGCCCTGCGGAACTTTCCACCAGCAAAAGCATTCATGGTAAAAATGTAAGCTATTAAATATATACATTAGTTATTAAAAATAGAAGCATCAAATGTTGCAGGGATTTCGCATAAAATTATCAAGTGGCTATCGCGGTCGGCTCTGCTCCTCTAATTGGAAAAAGCACGCGTTGCAGCGCCCAGCCGCACCAACGCTTCTTCCGCTTCCCTAGCGAGCCAAGGATCGCCTGCCATGGCGACGCTGGAGCGGCGGGAACTCGGAAACACCGGCTTTAAGCTCAGTTGTGTCGGATTCGGCGCCTCCCCTCTCGGCAAAGTTTTCGGCGACGTTTCCCATGAAGACGCCCTCGCCGCCGTCCGCCTCGCTCTTCAGAGTGGCATCAACTTCTTTGATACCTCCCCGTTAGCCTTGCTATCTCCCTCTTTTGAAAAAAGGCGCCGATTTTTTCTCTTGTCCGTGTCTGATCTCTCCTTTTTTTGCTAGGTTTTATGGGGGTACCCTCTCGGAGACGGTGCTAGGTAACTGCCTCAGCGAGTTGCAGGTGCCACGCGAGGAGTTCATTGTCTCCACCAAGTGTGGACGCTACAAGGACGGATTCGATTTCAGCGCGCAGAGGGTAACTAGGAGCATCGATGAGAGCCTTGCCAGATTGAAGTTGGATTACGTCGATATCCTCCACTGTCATGACATCGAATTCGGGTCGCTTGATCAGGTTCTATCCACTGGTTACTTCTTCTCTGGCACTCAACCCTAATTGGCTTTTTGCAGTCCTTGTTGATTGTTGACATCCATGTCTAAGAAAATGTCCGAACTTTATATATTATTTCATTCTGAACTAAAACTAGCCTGAATTTCCTGTCCCCGAATGCTTGTTTTTGCTTTGTTTGATGTTGGAAATTTGTTTGATATGCTTAAATTTGCAGATTGTCAATGAGACAATTCCAGCATTGCAGAAGATAAAAGAGTCAGGAAAGGCCAGATTTATTGGGATAACTGGTCTGCCTTTAGGGATATTCACATATGTTCTTGATCGTGTTCCACCGGGTTCAGTTGATGTTGTTCTTTCATATTGTCATTATGGTATTAACGATTCAACCTTGGTTGATTTGCTACCATATCTCAAAAGCAAGGGTGTTGGGGTAATCACTGCCTCACCTCTAGCGATGGGCCTTCTTACAGACGTCGGTCCACCGGAGTGGCATCCTGCACCATCAGAGCTCAAGGTAGTTGTTCTCTCATCATTTTTTTAAGAGTGACTTTATATGCTGTTTATAGTGTTAACATTTATATATCTTGATTCTGGGATGATATACATACAGAATACTTGCTAATATTAAGTTAAACTCAATCATAATCCCTTTAACAAACTTACACTGATACTAGGGAGGCACTTGACACCACATGAGTGAAAATATAACTTGTTTGGCCATGTGAGTTGCATTTCCTGAGGCCTATAATTGTGCTTGGAAATTACAGTAATTCAATTGTCTGAACTCTTACCCGCTGACCATGATTCAGGCTTTAAGATTTATACCAAAACCTGGTAGCCCACCCCTTTTGGTGATGCACACTTCTCGGTCTGCTGACCGTTTCATCCAGCACCCTTACTACAAGCTCAATCCCAGTTTCATAGGCACATCTCTCAGTTTAGGTCCAATTTGGCTGGCTCACTCCGGCCACACTCAACTCCAGGAGCTATAGTTTAGTCTAATAAGAAGGTTCCATTTTATTGGCATTTTCTATGTCTTTTGCTTTCACACAAGTTGAAGATCTCGAATAGACAAATAGAAGATAAGTAAAAAATTTCAGAAGAATAATGTTCAACCAAGTTAATTAGTAGCACTCAAATTCTTTTCGGTTGGTGGACAATCCAGTTGCTATGTATAAGAAAAGTAGGTACTCTTTGTGTTTAAATTTTTGACGTTTGAGATATTAAATTGCTTGTATCTAAATTTGAAGATATGCATAAGAATCGTTTGTGGTTTGCTAATAGTTTTATCCCTCTTAATCTAATATAGAAGAATATGACTTAGTTTCAGAATCATTTGTGGTTTGCTAATAGACTTTATTCTTGTTACATTGCTTCGAGTTCCCTTTTTGTTAATATCCAGAAATTTTTAAAAAATAATTTTGACATGTATTTTTCTAGTCTGCCTGCAAAGCTGCAGCTGCTCACTGTAAGGAGAAAGGGAAAAACATTTCAAAGATAGCTCTACAATACAGTTTGATGAATAAAGAAATTGCTACTGTGCTGGTTGGTATGAATTCTTCCAAGCAGGTACTAAACTCAACTCGAACACATAAATTTGCCTTTTCGCCTTCCCCATGCTTGCTCTTCATGCTTCCATTTTCTTGATTAACCAATCTTAAATAGTTGGGGGCTCGTGTTCTTAAGATATAAATTAAACTAGCACAGGAATGCATTATCTGTTAATTACAATAACTTCTGTAAGTTTTCATTACTTCCAAAGATCAAAATTCTTGGTAAAGCATTTCAATTGTTCTGCAGGTCGAGGAAAATCTCGCTGCTGCAGTAGAATTGTCAAGCCTGGGAATCGACGAGGATCTTTTGCATGAAGTGGAAGCTGTTTTACAGCCGGTTAAAAACCTGACATGGCCGAGTGGGATTCAACAAAAGCCAAATCCTGCATGAAACCTTGAAAAGCTTATGATGTTAAATCACGCATCAGTGCTGCTACTGCTGCTGGATCTGCAGAGTGCAGCAGCAATTCTAATTTATTTTGAGAGTCAAAAGCACAATAAAAATTAAAATAAAATCGTAGCAGATAATCTGTGAGATGGTTGTTGCCCTGCCTGGTGGACCGCTACAAGGGAGTTCGCAAGACTTGTTTTTTAGTTGTTCTTGATTGGGAGGACATATTTTTAGCCAATAAATCTCGGATTTGGTTGGTAATCACTTGGCACTACTAATCCATTTTGATTGGCACTACTATCAGATAAATTTTGGTTGGTAAGCTCTGATTTTTTTTTTCCGAATCGTAATGGACATCTCTTTTTTACTTTTTAATCAAAAGAGCGTTTTTTGTCCCTCTTCAATCTATATTTAATCTCTTATCCTTCGTTCTTCTTCTTCTTTTTTTTTTTTTTTAAATCATGAATAGATGGGATATGCTATAATAATTATGATTTTATAATTATTATTAAATCGTGGCTGTTATAATATATATTTAAAAATATTTACATTGTATCGAGATTCGAGCATGGGTTATATGAATTTAACTAACTAAAACTTCAGTTTCTAAAACTTATTTAGTAAACCATAGAGATAAAATCAATATTATATATTAAAGAAAAAATTCATATGATTAAAAATAAATTTTAAAATAATTTAAATCAATCAAGAAAATATATAAAATTAAAATATAAATCCAATCAAAATTATAAAATCCATAAATAAAATTATAATCAAATTTATTTATAAAATCATAATTATTATAACTAAGATGGTAAAAGAAGAATTCGCGTCCCAGTACTCTCATCAATTCGTCTTAAGATTAACACGGAGCATGGACGATTACTAATCTTTAAAATTATGACTAATACATAAGGGAGATTGATTACTAATCTTTAAAATTATGACTAATACATAAGGGAGATATTTATCCATAATTATTATAATCAAGTTGATATCTGTTTATCTATTATTCACATTATAATAATTATGAAATGATAATTATATCAATTTCGTGGTTATTATAATATGTTCCACACATTTAAAACTCACATGAAAAATAATAATAGGAAGAATCATATAGGGCGGGAGCTAAAGGTACACTATTAACCAGTGAGATGGGATGGTTTTTTTATTAAAAAGTAAATTAGGTGTAATAAAAAATTAAAAATGGATCTTTTTTATTTTTACCCGTAAAATTAAAAATAAAAAAAAAACAGTTAAACCTCGATCATCAATATGACCCATGGAATTTTTGTTATCGATGATTAAGATAAATCAAGAAATTTTCATGATAAACTATCTAAAAATTTAGTGTTTTTAATTGTGTGGCCTATTTAGAGATAAAATTTTCATAAATTTATCATAATTAAAAATGAAACTATAAATATTTAACATAGCTCCGGAAAAAAAAAACAAATATTAAGGTGAGACGATAGAAGGTTTTTTATGCAAAATATGCTTAGATTTTGCTTACGTAACGCCAACACAGCTGCCCTCGGCTCCAACTCGTCCCCCTGTTGATAAGCGGGGCGCGTCTCCCCACGCTCCCTCACTCCACCGTGGCGTATCCTCCGTAAGCTGAATCCCAGAGCACCAATCGACGCCGCTCTCTGTTTTTCTCCGATCCTGCGGACTACGCTGCTGCTTTGTGACTGCCTTTTGGCTCGCTGCACGCGTTGTATTTGACTGCGCGTCATTTCGTCGAACACATAAAGCTGCTGCTTGTTTACGCTCCAGTCTCAGTTCTTCCGTGACAGGAAGGAGAGGGAGGCCATATATGGAGTCGGCCGGCGACGGCTGCGCGCCGGAGGTGCAACTCCCGGAGCGGCGGCCGACGACGTCGCCGTGCAGGAAGAAGAAGGAGCCGGACGCCGGGTTCCTGGATGACGTGAAGGACCACTTGGACCAGTTCGTGAGCACATCCATGGACCAGCACAGGATCTGCCTCAAGAAGACCATTCGAGGAATGAGCGACTACGTTAAGCTTAGGAAGCAGAGAAAGGTATGGCCTGTCTTTTGCTTGATGCATGTCTTCGTTGGCTTCATGGTGTTGGTGAATCCATCTCAGGCTGCTGCTGCTGCTTCTGATTCTTCTTCTTCCTCCTCATCGAACCTTGTGACCGAGAGCAATTCTGGTTCTAAAAATGCAGAGATGGCATCGCGACAAGATTAAATTCTGTCTAAAGGATAGTTTGAAGTTGTTAATTTGGTTGGGAGAACTCATTCTAGGAGGTGATTCCTTTCTTGCGATCTGTATGTCTGAAATAGATAGAAACATGTTCTAAGGTCAGTGTTCAATCAATATTATGAATGAAATTCTGAACTACTGCACTGGTTTGTGTGTATTAACCGGCCTCCCACCTCAATAAAAGGAGGTTTATGTAGTGCCAGATGAGATTCAAATCTTAAATCTATTGATTATCTATTTGAAAGCCTAACCATTACACCATTGTCGCAGAACTGAACGGAGCTCTCTTGCTTTATGAGAAAACATTGAAGTGAAGGGCATTGTGTGGATTGAGACTTTGAGAATTTCGTCCTGGCTAAGGGTTTTTTTTTTTTTTGCTGCGTATGTTAAAAACAAGGTCTCTTATTTTTTGAACCGCCAAGATGACATCCATTTTAATTTTTTTTTTCAAAACGGGGCTACAGTTTTATGTACAAATACTCAACTGTCCTATGATGTAATATTTTATTTCTGACACACGCATTTTATGTTTAAATCTTGAACCGGTCGGATGCATTATAGCAACTATAAAATCATAATTACTATATAGTTATAGTAACAATGATTTTGTAGATGCTAGGGTATGAAAAAAAAAGTTAAAATTAATCGAAATCTTCTAAAAAAAATTAAACGATATTTTTTTAAGTTAAAAATTGGATTGTTACTAGTTTCACCCCATGATCAATGATAGATTTTTGAACGAACTTCAATTTGATATATTGAACGTCTCATGATTCAATCCAAGTCAAAAGTTGTGGTATTTCAAAATTTATGATTTAACATTAATGTTGTATCAGTTATAAAATCGTAGTTGTTGTGTAGCTAACCGTTACGATTTTATAGCTATTATATATTAGTAATTACGATTTCATATTTACTATAACGTGAATGTTAATCCTTAAATTTTAAAAGATTATAACTTTTGATTCATGTTAAATCATGAGGCGTCTAATATATCAAATCGAAACTCGTTTAGAAATCTACAATCAATTATAGAACTAGTAACAACCTGATTTTAAACTTAAAAAATATCATTTAACAATTTGTCTTAAATTTTTTTTTTTAGGGTATAGAAAAATATTTGTATTATTTTATAACGGTGGAACGCCCATTTAATTAAAAATTTCAAAACACGGTTCAGTAAACTGGACCTTTGTCTTTGTTAAAAACAGAGAAAAAGGTGAACTCAATATCGAATTTATTTTAAAAATAATAAAAAATTATATAAATTAATCGAATGCTACTGTACAAATACATCAGGATTTAAAAAATCTCGAAGCTATTGATAAATAAAGATAATAACTAATGTAAAAATATTTAACGGAGAGTATTTAGAATAATTATTTTTTTATTTTGCTTTTTAAAAATTATCTTTGAGAAGAATAAAAAAGGCAACTGCAACTAAAAGGTCGTTTTGGTCATTTCACTCGGGATCGGTCCAAGGTTTGCGATGCGGTTCAACGTTTGTTGGCGGCGCCCGCCCCTTGTTTTTTTGAAGACAACAAATTTTCCACGCCGGTTCAACCCATCTCTTCTCCTTCGACCGCTCTCTCCAGCTCTCGATCCCCTTCCTTCTCTCAGAGTTTCTTTCTCTGGGTCTTCACCATTTTTTATTAACAAGTTTCTCTTTAGCCTTTTCAGTTTCCTTTGCTGCTCTCCATCGTTAAGAACATCAACCAATCTAATAGTACTCTGTTTCCTAGTTCATCCATAGCACCACAAAGTGTATGCTTATGGCCATACTCGATTCAGCGAACTCGTCCAGTTTATCCAGCCATGGCATCAAGCTTATTGCAGGATGTGAGGGGCCGCGTCGATGAGTTTATTCATGCTTTCAATGGAGGACAAGACTTGCCTCGATAAGTTCATCATTCCAAGAGTGATTTTAGTGCCAAATCGGCCAGAGGCAGCGTGAACGGCAGTACTAATCGCTCAAAACTAACAGAAAGTGCTATACTTTTTCTGAAGAATTTTATTTCAATCGCATAACAAAGACAGGTTTTCCGAACAAACCTGAACGAGATACTAGAGTTTACGATATCAAAAGATTAGAATTAAGGATAATCCAACATCAAACACCCACTGAAATAAACTAGACCGATAATAAGAAACCTACGGAGCTCAATCCATCGAAGCCACAGCGGCAACGAATCAAGTTCAATTCCCCCAATAGCCATCGGAAGCGTTGCCCTTCGGGTAGCGGGACTCGCCATCGCCGTAGCCACGGTCACGTGACCCGTACCCACCGCCGCCGTAGCCTCCCCCTCCACCACCTCGGCTGTAACCGCCCCCTTCACGACGGCCGCCGTATCCATTCCCTCCGCCACCGAATCCACCGCCGCCGCTACGGAAACCTCCGCCTCCGCCACCGCCTCCGCCGCTCCGACGGTTCTGGGCTTCGTTGACAGTGATGTTCCTACCGTCGAGGGGCTGCCCGTTCATCCCCTCTATGGCATCCCGCATCGCCTTCTCCTCGCGGAAAGTCACGAATCCAAAGCCCCTTGACCTCCCCGTCTCCCGGTCATTGATGATCTGGAAAAAAAAGGAAAAGCAATCAGATCCGCGAGATAGGAAGAAATAAATCAAACAAATCCATGGAAGCCCAGATCTAAGAGGGGGTATAGAGTAGATCGTAACCTTGGATTCCACAATCTCGCCATAGGCGCTGAATGCATGCTCGAGGGAGGAGTCGTCTGTAACCCAAGCAAGGCCGCCGACAAAGCAACGGTATTCACCATCGGAAGCCGCCATGGAGAAAGACGAGAACGGATCCAAACCCTAAAACGGCGAACGGGGAAGGAGAAGAAAACCCACCCCTAAAAGAACACAAAAACCCTAGCCGCCCCCGACATTCCATTTATATAGTGCGTCAGCGATCCCCTCACCTCCAGGTCGGCATACCTCTGCCATGTAATCGGCGATACCGTCACCGTTGTGGCTTTACCGCAGAAGTGTGCATATGATTAAAAATAACAAATTTATTAATCGTAAAAAAATTCTACTCTAATCACGCCCTCCTGTGCTTTGGATTTGTGACTAAGCAGGCCGGGCCGATCAAACTGTGGATGCCAGAGCACGGCAACAACGGCAGTAACAACGGAGATAGCAGCAGTACGAGAAAGGAGGGGAGGAGATGGTCATCGTGGCTATCGGGAGTACGGATCTTCTGATCCGTAAATTGCGGATTAGGAGATAATTCATTTTTTTACATTCTTGGTTTGGATGGATCCTACCTATTTAAATATGGGGTTCATCTAAATCAAAAGTCCTCATGTAATGGATCATCCCCTGATCCACAATTTACAGACCATAGGATCCCTACTGGGCTACCGGACACTCACTAGCGATGGCTTATTCAGGGCTTTTAGATAATTGATCTGCTTTAATCAGGATCGTCTCAAAATTTCCTTTAATCAGGATCGTCTCAAAATTTCCTTAGGCTAAAAAAAAATATAGATCTCTAATAATATTTTTTAAAAAAATAATTTTTTATTTATTATTTTTTATTCAGACTTGGGACCGATGATAATGACGGATGATCCTGTTCGAGCTCTGAGTCGACGGACGCTGGGGATATGGCGCTCTCCGTTGTCCTCTGATGTTGAGGTGGACCTCCGGCGAACCTGCAAAGAAGTCGAGCCGGGAGGGGTTTCCCGCCGACAACCCTACAATGCTCAAGTCAGGCAACGAAGAAGCAAAGTAACGTTACTGTGGCTATAGTGATCAAGATTACATACCTTCGTCGAAAACTGGGGGTCCTTATATAGGACCCCGGGGAGGCATGGGCACGCTTCTCGATGCGTGCACGCTTCCCCAAACATATCTCAGTAGGGTTGTGTCAGAAAAGCATGTCTGACGCCATTCTGTAATCGTCCGAGCATATCCCGGATGTGACGGTGGAAGCTTCCATCGTACGATACTCTGTCCACTCCGGCGGCGCCGACCATGCTGTTTGTCGGCGGCATGTGTCTCAAGGACGAAGTTACCAGTTGTCCTTTTTGTCTCCTAGCGCTCTTACTTGATCCCGGGCTGAGCGGACCAGCCGCTCGGCGCTCATGGCCTCCTGGGAGGCTCTGCTCATGTGCTCGGATGGAATTTCGATACTCTGTCCACTCCGGCGGCGCCGACCATGCTGTTTGTCGGCGGCATGTGTCTCAAGGACGAAGTTACCAGTTGTCCTTTTTGTCTCCTAGCGCTCTTACTTGATCCCGGGCTGAGCGGACCAGCCGCTCGGCGCTCATGGCCTCCTGGGAGGCTCTGCTCATGTGCTCGGATGGAATTGCGCCTTATTGTCCTGCGGCTCGGCCGAGCGGCCTGTCCGCCCGACTCATAGTCTCTTTTACCTGAAGCATCGAAAACCCGACCCCTGGTCGGGTTGTCTTCCGTCCGGTCCGGGAGACCCTTGGCCGGATGTCCGATCGGCCCGCCACTCCGCTCGACACAACCTCTGGCCGCTCGACACAACCTTGAGATTGCCGCTCTTGACCATTGACCTCCACGTGTCGTTGACCTCCCGCCAACGAGTGATCCATCGTCCTTACCACCAGATCACATGCCTCCCCCTCAAGTCTAGTCGAAGGAGGCGCTGAGTCCGACTGACTGGACTATGAGTTTGGCCAAGCGACAGCCGATCCGCTACTTCCGAAAGTATACCTCCGCTCGACCCCTTGGGGGACAAAAATAGAGTCGGTCGGCTAATTGCCGAGGCTGCCCCATTGGCCTATGATGATGTCCTCGGGATCTTCTCGTAATGCGTATAAATCTCCGCCATTATGGTTGAGCACGCGGGTTTTGTCTCGTGATGTAGCTCATTAAATGGCTTCCTCTTACCGAGCACCACGTGGCGCTGTTGACATCATCGTACGCCCCCCCCCCCCCCCGCCTTACGCCTGATGCGACGTCCGTCGGTTTGAAATGGACGGAGCGATGTGAGCCTAGGTCTCTGTGACCTGAATCCGACGGTTTAGGACGATCGGGTATAACCTTATAATGCCTTCGCCCCGTTCCTTCGCCGCACCTCCGCTTTCTTGTTCGCAAAGCTCTCGCTGCATTCCCCTTTCCGGTGACCCTGCCCATCGGCCCTCCGGCTAACCCTCATCTTCTTCCTTCGAACTTCTTGTCTGTAAGGTTATTCTGTCTTTCTCTCTTCGATTCCTGTGTTTTCTTTGCGCTTTTGGCCGTGTTTCGTCTTCTGGTTACTGCTTTGCTCATCTTCTCTCTCGCACATTTGCTTTCCCTTTCGATTTCTGCCTCTTCTGTAGTTCCGGACCCCGCTCTCAACCCATGGTATACCACCATGGAGTCGCGGTTTGATCGGCACGATGCCGAGAGCCTGCTAAACGCTTTTGATATCCCTTCAGATTTCGAACTGATTTTACCTTCACCTTCTGCTCGGCCGCACAACCCTCCGCGCGATGCCTTTTGTCTTTTCCGCGACCAATTCATAGCCGGTCTGCGGTTTCCCCTCCACCTCTTCATCGTTGAAGTTTGCAACTTCTTCGGCATTCCGCTCGCCCAATTGGTTCCAAACACCTTTCGCCTTCTGTGCGGAGTCGTGGTCTTATTTAAGATACACAACATTGTTGGTGCAATATCCCTCAGGTCAAGGTTGACCTGGGTAACCAAGCTGAGTCTTGGTTTGGGTTTAGATGTTTGACAATAAGATATTGATTGAAGAAGAGTCAAGTAGGTCAAGGTTGACTGGATACTTGACTGGGAAGTCCTAACTGGTATGTTAGGCAAGATGGAAATCCTGGTGAGTGAAGCCAGGTGAAAGTCCTAGTGAGTGAAGCTAGGCAGATGGAAATCCTGGTGAGTGAAGCCAGGTGAAAGTCCTAGTGAGTGAAGCTAGGCAGATGGAAATCCTGGTGAGTGAAGCCAGGTGAAAGTCCTAGTGAGTGAAGCTAGGCAGAGTGGAAAACCCTAGTGAGTGAAGCTAGGTGAAAGCCCTAGTGAGTGAAGCTAGGCAGATGGAAAACCCTAGTGAGTGAAGCTAGGTGAAAGCCCTGGTGAGTGAAGCCAGGCAAGGGAAAATCCAGATGGATCAAGGATGATCGGACATCTGGTGCTGGGAAGTCCAAGTAGGTCAAAGGATTGACTGGATACTTGGCATGAAAGAAAAGTCCAAGTAGGTCAAAGGGATTGACCGGATACTTGGCACAGAGAAAAGTCCAAGTGGGTCAAAGGGATTGACCGGACACTTGGTAAGGGAGTCCTAGCAGGTCAAGGGAGTGATAAATGCAAGGCATGACATACCAACAGGTCAAGGTTGACCGGATGTTGGTTTGGAAGGTTTAGGACTTGGTTTTGGACAAAAACCAAGTGCTGGATCGATCAGTGGATCGATCCAGGCTCTGGATCGATCCAGACCTGTCCCAGCAAACAGAGAGCTTCTGGATCGATCCGTGGATCGATCCAGAGGTCCCAATCGATCAGTGGATCGATTGGGACGCGACTGCTTCGCCCGATAAGCGCTGGATCGATCCGTGGATCGATCCAGGCGCGTTTCCAGAGCACAGAGGCGCTCTGGATCGATCCGTGGATCGATCCAAAGCCTCCCCGATCGATTGGGAACATTCGAATCGATCGGGATCCGACCGTTGACATCGTTTATAGCTGCAGGCGTTCGATGGCTGCAAAAGAAGTTCTCCGATTCACTCCAGAGCTCTCGTCAACTCCTCCACAGTGCTCACAAAGCTCAGATCGCCAGTTCTTGAAGGATCTTGGAAGCTCTCCAAGTCAAGAGGCGGATCAAAGCCAAGAAGAGAAGCTAGGGTTAGGGTTTTGTACTCATTGTAAGCTTTTATTTCTTGTATCCTTTCCCTCTCTTCTTGTATTGAGTATTGTAGGGCTTCTCCGCCCTTGGTAGTTACCACAAAGGAGAGTTTTATTTAGTGGAGGGTGTGTGTGTTGGTGTGGATCCTTGGATTAGTCACCTCTTGTGAGGTGGATACCAAGTAAAACCAACCGTGTTAGCGTTGTGTGTTTGTTTCTGTATTTTCCGCTGCACATCTTTGAAGGAACAAGCAACGCCGAGCACCGAGCGAACGCGACGAGCTATTCACCCCCCCCCCCCTCTAGCTACTTTTGGTCCTAACAAACATCCCCCTCCTCCCAGAAGTTTTCTTTTATTTTCTATTATCCCAAGCAGTCCGAGCCGGGCACTTATCTGTTTCAAGCTCGGCCTAGTTTGGTCTTTTTTAATAAACTGCCCTCTTCCAACAAACATTGGAAAGAGAATTACTTTTTTCTTCGTATCCCGGTCGGCTTCCTTTCCGGACCAAATGGCAGGTCGGACCACCTACCTCCCCCGAGCTGAAGAAGTTTAAGATCCGACCAGACTATCTTCATGCAGCGAATCTGCTAGCCGGTCTGAAGCTAGACATCAACAAGCTCCTACCTGAAGGAGTGATGTATATATTCGGTTTGAGTCCGAGCCGAACCCCCCTCCCGAGCAGCTTTGGTAAGAACTTCACTTGTACATTTGCCTTGAGTTCTAACTGATTTCTTTCTCCTTTCCTTGCAGCAAACATCGTAATGGAGTCTGTGCTGTTCGGGATTTTGAAAAAGAAAGCGGTCGCGCTTGAAGCGGCAGCGGCCAAGGAAATGGAGCAATTGGGCATTGCTCCGGTCGGCTCTCATGAGGACGAGAGTGAAGCGCAGGTAGGGGAGTCGGCCGCTCAGGCTTCGCCTATGGATGCGGCTGGCGGTGCAACTCCTAGCATGGAACCGACCGTTCGGGAGGAAGACTCCGAACCGGAGGACGAGCTCCCGCTCGACAGGAAAAGACGGCGGGTTGAGATGCCGCTCCGTTCGGCGACCTCAGCAGTGCAAGCATCCGAGCGGACGGGCGCCGAATCTCAACGCGACAAAGTGCCATCAGTTGAGGCGCTCTCCTCCGACTGAACCCCCTCTCAACTGGATGCGCCCGCGACCCCCATTGAAGTGGTGTCGGTCTGCTCTCTACCTCCTGTACCACACCAAGTCCGCCGCTCGGGCATTCTATCTACAATGTCCAGCCCGGCTTCCGATCCCTTGACATCCGCTCACACGACTCCGGGTCGGCACCACACTATTAGGGCCACCCTGCACCTCCCCACTGAGGCGTTTATGGCCGAGTCCGATCGGCCGACAGCTCCGAAACATATGATCACCATCAAGGGGCCCCTCGCTGAGATGTGGGCAGACGCCCGGGCCCGTGTGGCCATGATACCAATCGACAAGCTGGCTGACAGTTATATGCAGCAGTCTACAAGGGTAAGCTTCATTCCTGCCCTTTTATGTAGCCTTCCCGGTCGGCCTTTCAACATGCCTTTGTATATCAGAGATGGGTGGAAGAAATTGTTGTTGCCAACCGCTTGACAATGGTGGAGGAGGAGCTGAAAAGACTGAAGAGTCCGAGCGGCCCGTCTTCTTCTCGAGGTCCCTCTTATGCTGAGCTGCAGAAGGAGCTCGCAAAAACCAAGGACCTGCTAGATGCCGAGAGGAAGAAGACGGCCGACCAAGCATACATGTTGGACCAGCTTGACAATCAGGTCAAAACCTATGATCGCAAGATTGAGCTCGCCACCACTCGGAAGAACACCGCTATCGCGTATCTGGATAAAAAGAATGTGGAAGCCCGAGCTCTAGAGCAGCGTGTGAATGAGCTGGCCGAGCTGCTAGAAGGAGAGCAGAGAGGCCGCTCGGAGGAGGTGGCTAAACTCAAGAACGATTTGAAGGCTTTGCAGGAGGCTCTTGATGCTTCCCGTGCCGCCTTCAAAGAGTACCAGGAGGTGGAGCCAGGCCGCGTCGCCGCCCTGAGGCAAAACTACATCCGCTCGGCGGAATTTGTGGAGAAGGTCTGCGACCGGCTGGTCATCGCCTTCGAGTTGGCTATCACCGCCACGGCGGACTATCTGAAGTCCAAGGGCCAGCTTCCCGCATCCGAGGTCATCCCTGCTACGGAGCATGCGGCGCTTCTCACCACCATTCCGAAGCATGTTTTCGATTTCCTTGAATGAAGTATTTTCTGTAATTCTCCCGATCGGCTAGCCTTAATTTTAATGAGTAGCATCTGTAACTTTGCCCCCGGTCGGCGAACTTTTAAATGTTTTTTGGAATGCCAACTTTTGTTCTGTTAGCCTTTTGTTGTGCTCCTTGTAACCGTGCCGACCGGTCGCTCGACCTTTTTTCCGCATGTAATTTCTTAACTTCCTCGATTGGTCAAACGACCTTCATTCTGTATGGAACTCCCGTTAGTTTCTTGTTACAAGTGTCTTTCCTAACTGCGGCGCTCGGTCTAACGATCTTCATCCTACATGGAACTTTCGTTAGTTTTTTGCTGATCGGCGGTGGTAAGCGCACGCCATTGTTTTCTTCCTTTCCTTAGGATCAAGGCTTGCTGGTCATTGGCCCTAGATGCTGGGCCTTAGTCTATCTGCGCGACGTTGTCCCATTCGGAGGGGGGGGATTATAGTCGTCAATCCGACTCTAGAGTTTAACGTCGCCGCTCGACGGTCTTCGGGCTAGGGGGTTTATAGTCGCCGGTCCGATTCTAGAGTTTAACGTCGCCGCTCGACGGTCTTCGGACCGGGGGGTTTATAGTCGCCGGTCCGACTCTAGAGTTTAACGTCGCCGCTCGACGGTCTTCGGACCGGGGGTTTATAGTCGCCGGTCCGACTCTAGAGTTTAACGTCGCCGCTCGACGGTCTTCAAGCCGGGGGGTTTATAGTCACCGGTCCGACTCTAGAGTTTAACGTCACCGCTCGACGGTCTTCAAGACGGGGGGTTTATAGTCACCGGTCCGACTCTAGAGTTTAACGTCGCCGCTCGACGGTCTTCAAGCCGGGGGGTTTATAGTCGTCGGTCCGACTCTAGAGTTTAACGTCACCGCTCGACGGTCTTCATGTTGTTTGCCGTTCGGCGAGTAACACTCACACTCTTCACAATTTTTCTTATCTTCAATCCTACAGTCAAAGGATACATACGAACGGAACGTACATAAAATGAATTACACTGGTGCACCTTTTATCCAGCATGGTACGACTGGAGGTGGTTTGCGCTCCATGGTCGATCTAGCCGCCGTCCGCCTTCATCTTCAAGGTAGTAGGCACCTGATCGGAGCTTCTTGATGAATTTAAAGGGCCCCACCCATGGAGCTACCATTTTGCTCACATCGCCGACCGACTTCACCTTCTTCCATATAAGATCACCGACCTAGAATGCTCTGGGAATTACACGCCTGTTGTAATTCTGCTTCATTCTCTGCCTGTACGCCATCAGCCGGACGACTGCTTTAGCTCATGCTTTGTCCACCAGGTCCAACTCCAGCTGCCTCCGCTCGGCATTGTCTTTATCGTAGCTTTGGATCCGATCGGATTCCACTCTGACCTCGACTGGGACGACCGCCTCGCTGTCGTACACCAAGTGGAATGGTGTTACTCCCGTTCCCTCCTTTGGGGTTGTGCGGATGGCCCATAGTACGCCGGGCAGCTCATCCACCCAGCTTCCTCCTATGTGATAGAGCCGAACCCGAAGTATTCGCAGGATCTCCCGATTGGCCACTTCGGCTTGACCGTTGCTCTGAGGATACGCCACGGAAGTGAAGTGTTGTTCGATGCCGTATCCTTTGCACCACTCTCCGAGCTCCTGACCAACGAATTGTCGGCCGTTATCCGAGATGAGTCGACAAGGGATGCCGAACCGACAGATTATATGCTGCCAGATGAACTTTTTGACCATCTACTCGGTTATCTTGGCTAGTGGTTCGGCTTCGACCCATTTGGAGAAGTAGTCGACTGCCACTAGTAGAAACCTCCGCTGACCGGTCGCCATGGAGAAAGGCCCTATGATATCCATGTCTCATTGGTCGAACGGGAAGGATACTGTGGACGCCTTCATTTCCATCATAGGCCTATGGGAGAAATTATGGTACCTCTGACAAGACAAGCAGGTGGCGACGGTCCGAGCGACATCTTCCTGTAGAGTTGGCCAGAAGTAACCGGCCAGCAAGATCTTCCTAGCCAAAGATCGACCGCCCAGATGACCTCCGCAAGATCCTTGGTGTACCTCTTGGAGAATGTACTCTGCGTCCTCCGAGCTGACGCACTTTAGCAGCGGTCGGGAGAATGCCTTCTTGTAGAGTTGGTCCCCGATGAGCGTGAACCGGCCGGCTCTCCTCCTCAATAGTTGGGCTTCCTCCCGATCGGACGACATGGCCTCCGATCGCAAAAATTCTATTATGGATGTCCTCCAATCGCTCGGGAAAGTGAGGCCTTCCATCCGATCGATGTGCACCACCAGGGACACTTGCTTAATCGGTTGTTGGAGGACGATCGGCGAAATTGAACTAGTGAGCTTGGCTAGCTCGTCCGTAGACTGGTTCTCAGCCCGGGGGATCTTCTGTATGACAACCTCTACGAAGTTGGTCTTGAGCTTTTCAAAGGCCTCCGCGTAGAGCCTGAGCCTCACGCTGTTTATCTCGAAGGTCCTTGAGAGTTGCTGAGCAGCCAACTGGGAGTCTGAAAATAGTGTCACCCGGATGGCTCCCACGTGCCGCGCGGCCTGCAGGCCGGCTATGAGGGCCTCATACTCCGCTTCATTATTGGTTGCTCGGTAGTCCAGCCGGACGGCCAAGTGCATCCGCTCTTCTTGAGGGGAGAGCAGCAGGATGCTAATTCTACTTTCGAGCCGAGTGGACGATCCGTCCACAAATACTTTCCACATAGTATCGGGCTCGGGATTTTGCACTTCGGTCACAAAATATGCCAAGGACTGTGCCTTAATCGCCGAGCGGAGTTGATACTAAATGTCGAACTCACTCAGCTCTGTTGTCCACTTGATGAGCCGCCCGGACGCTTCTGGATTTCAGGAGTACCCTTCCTAGCTGGTTGTTCGTCATTACGATGATTGTATGCGCCAAAAAATAAGGGTGCAATCTCCGCGCGGCGAGGATCAAGGCAAAAGCTAATTTCTCGAGACCTATGTAACAACATTCAACATCCTTTAGTATGTGGCTTAAAAAGTACACGGGCTGCTCTTCGCCGTTCGACTTTACTAATGCCGAGCCCACAACATGCTCGGTCGAAGACAAGTAAATCCGGAGCGGCTCTCCTACAACCGGTTTGTCCAACATGGGCAAAGAATTGAGATAAGTCTTCATCTCCTCGAACGCCCGATCGCATTCCTCGTCCCATTGAAACTTGGTAGCCTTACGCAGAATTTTGAAAAAAGGAAAGCTTCGGTCAGTCGTTCGGGAGATGAATCGTGATAGCGCCGTTATCCGACCGGTGAGGCGTTGTACTTCTCGAAGATTTCTGGGAGGAGGCATATCTTGTAATGTCTTCACCTTGCTGGGGTTCGCCTCTATGCCCCTCTCGGTCACAATGTAGCTCAAGAAACGCCCGCCTTTTGCTCCGAACAGGCACTTCTGGGGGTTCAGCTTGACCCCGTATCTTCTTAGTGTCTGGAAAGTTTCTTCCAAATTCGCATAAAGGTCTGTCGCTCGGAATGATTTAATAAGTATATCATCTATGTATACTTCCAAGTTGCGCCCGATCTGCTCCCGGAATACCTTATTCATCAGCCGTTGGTAGGTGGCTCCTGCGTTCTTCAGCTCGAACGACATTACGTTGTAACAGTAAGTGTCATCTGCAGTGACGAAACTGACCTTCTCTTGGTCTTCTCGGGCGAGCGACACTTGATGGTAGCCCTGATAAGCATCCAACATGCATATCAGCTCGCACCCGGTTGTGGAGTCTACCAGCTAATTGATCTGGGGCAAAGGGTAGAAATCCTTCAGGCAGACCTTGTTCAGATCCCGGAAGTCAATGCAAACTCTCCATTTGTTGCCTGGTTTGGAGACCAGCACAACGTTTGCGAGCCAGCTCGGGAACTGCACCTCCCTTATGTGGCCGACCTCCAAGAGCTTCTCCACCTTCGCTGAAGTCCCTTATGATGATATTCTGTTCGGCACTGAAGTCCCTCTTCCTTTGCTTTACAGGCCGAGCATCCGGCCGGACGTGAAGCTCGTGCTGCGCTATGCTCGGCGAAACTCCTGGCAACTCATGAGTTGACCAAGCGAACACGTCGCAGTTTTTCTGGAGGCATCTGATCAGCTTCTCTTTCTGGCTTGCTTCCAGGTCAGACGCTATGAAAGTAATGGCCTCCGGTCGGGCAGGGTGGATCTATACCTCCTCCTTTTCTTCATAAACTAGAGAAGGTGGCTTTTCGGTTATAGCGTTTACCTCGACTCGTGGCACTTTTCGAGCGGATTTAGCCTCGGCTCGGACCATCTCTACATAGCATCGCCGAGCAGCAAGCTGATCTCCTCGGATCTCCCCAACTTGGTCTTCCACCGAGAATTTGATCTTCTGGCAGAAGGTGGAGACGACCGCTCGAAACTCGTTGAGAGCTGGTCTCCCTAGGATAACATTGTATGCCGAAGGAGCATCGACCATGATGAAGTTGGCGGTCCGTGTTCTTCTGAGTGACTCCTCTCCCAGCGAGATAGACAGTCGGACCTGTCCGACTGGCAAAACTTTGTTACAGGTGAACCCGTAGAGGGGGGTGGTCATCGACAGCAACTCGGCTCGGTCAATTTGTAATTGGTCGAAGGCCTTCCGGAAGATTATGTTGACCGAGCTGCCTGTATCAATGAAGATGCGGTGAATAGTATAGTTAGCTATTACCACTCGAATGATGAGGGTGTCATCATGCGGGACTTCGACTCCTTCGAGGTCCCTAGGCCCAAAGCTGATCTCAGGCCCGTTCGCCCGCTCTCTACTGCAGCCGACCGCATGGACCGTGAGTTGCCTTGCATGCGCCTTCCGTGCCCTGTTGGAGTCGCCTCCAGTCGGCCCTCCGGCGATGATGTTGATTTCGCCCCTCGAGACATTTCCTCTGTTCTCCTCCTCCTGAGCGGAAGGCCTAGGTCATTCATGCGACGCCCGGGGATTAACTCTCTGCGGCTGGTGATGATGCCGCTCGGGAGATTCTCTGGCTGCCCGTCGCCCGGTCTATTGGTGCCGATTTCGCCTATCAGGTGAGGGGGATCGACAACGATAACTCCTGGGAGCGGGATGAGCGATCGGAGGGAGATTCCGACAATCCCGGGTGTTGTGTGTGGCGGATTAGTGGAGCGAGCAAAACATGGGAGTCCATACCTTCCCTTTTGGCTTGGGTTGATCGGCTGCCACCTGTTGGATGGCATGCGACCTTGTGTGCTGATGAGGGCGAGCTATTTCTGCGCAGGGTCCTCTTGGTGGCTGATAGTTGGAAGGCGGCTTCCGTTCGGCTTGAGCTGGTGGCTCGGCTGGTGCTTCCTTTTTCCTCGCCATCTGCACTTCTTCCACGTTGATGTACTCGTTGGCCTTGTTCAACATATGGTCGTAGCTGCGAGGTGGCTTTCTGATGAGCGAATGGAAGAATTCACCGTCCACAAGCCCCTGTGTGAACGCGTTCATCATGGTTTCCGAGGTGACCGTTGGAATGTCCATGGCCACCTGGTTGAAGCGTTGGATGTAAGCTCGGAGCGACTCCTTCGCGCCTTGCTTGATGACAAACAGACTGACGCTGGTCTTCTGGTAGCGTTTGCTGCTCGCGAAGTGATGGAGGAACACCGTGCGGAACTCTTTGAAGCTTGTGATCGATCTGTCCGGCAACCTTCGGAACCACCGTTGTGCCGACCCAGAAAGGGTGGTGAGGAACACTCGGCACTTCACCCCATCTGTATATTGATGTAAAGTGGCGGTGTTGTTGAACTTACTCAGATGGTTATCTGGGTCAGTGGTACCGTTATATTCCCCGATCGCGGGGGGTGTGTAGTGCCTTGGTAGGGGGTCGCGTAGGATGGCCTCGGAGAATTGCCGGTTGATCTGCTCGGGAGACAAATCCGTCCGGGGCGCCTTACCCTTCCTTGCGTCACGAATGGGTGCCTCGTCAGACGAAGAACCTCGGTCGAGGTTGGCTTGCGCGACTTCTGACGGCGTTTGGAATAAAGCCCGGTGGAATGGTATCGGGGCGGGCGGAGCTTCCACCTGAGTGCCGGTTGGACCTTTGTTCTGGCCCCATATTGAGAGCTGCTCCGGCCGGTTATCTGGTGCTGCCCGACCGCCTGATGCCGACGTTGCCTGTTGCGCTATCAGTTCGGCTTGAGCCTTTTGCTGTTGCTCGACTATCTTGGCCGCCCGCGCTTGGATGAGCACGTCTAATTCTTCGGGGGAGAGCGTCACCATGAGTTGGCGTCCAGCTTCTTCCATCGTCTTTGCTCGGATTCAAGTGTGTTCCCACAGACGGCGCCAATTTGATCCTGTCCGAGCTCTGAGTCAACGGACGCTGGGGATGTGGCGCTCTCCGCTATCCTTTGATGTTGAGGTGGACCTCCGGCGAACCTGCAAAAAAGCTGAGTCGGGAGAGGTTTCCCGGCGATGACCCTCCGACGCTCAAGTCAGGCAATGAAGAAGCAGAGTAACGTTACTGTGGCTACAGTGATCAAGATTGCATACCTTCGTCGAAGTCTGGGGGTCCTTATATAGGACCCCGGGGAGGCGTGGGCACGCTTCTCGATGCATGCACGCTTCCCCAAACATACCTCAGTAGGGTTGTGTCAGAAAAGCATGTCTGACGTCATTCCACAACCGTCCGAGCATATCCCGGATGTGACGGTGGAAGCTTCCACCATACGATACTCTGCCCACTCCGGCCGTCGACCATGCTATTTGTCGACGGCAGATGTCTCGAGGACGAAGTTACCAGTTGTCCTTTTTGTCTCCTAGCGCTCTTACTTGATCCCGGGACGAGCGGACTAGCCGCTCGGTGCTCATGGCCTCCTGGGAGGCTCTGCTCATGTGCTCGGATGGAATTGCGCCTTATTGTCCTGCGGCTCGACCAAGCGGCCTGTCCGCCCGACCCATAGCCTCTTTTACCTGGAGCATCGAAAACCCGACCCATGGTCTGGTTGTCTTCCGTCCGGTCCGGGAGACCCTTGGCCGGATGTCCGGTCGGCCGGCCACTCCGCTTGGCACAACCTCTGGCCGCTCGGCACAACCTTGAGATTGCCCCTCTTGACCATTGACCTCCACGTGTCGTTGACCTCCCGCCAACGAGTGGTCCTTCGTCCTTACCACCGGATCAACGGATTTAGCTTTTTTTTAATATATTAGATTTAAAAATTTATACAGTGTAATTTTAATTTAATGATATTTTAAAGTTGGACTATTATCGACATAAATATATAAGAAAATTCTCATACAATTGTTAATAATCTAGGTTTGGGTTCATAGTCCATTCGTTCTATAATTTATCATTTATACAAAATAATAAAGAACATTCCGAGGAAAAGAAAAGAGCGAAAAAATATCACTGAGTGATAGGAGAAGGATGTCTTCTTAGAGAATCAATGATAAAAGAGGAAAAAATACATGGAGCACTAATGAGAGAATGAATAGATGATCAACTAATTACAAAATGAGATGAAAAAAAGATATTGGGTGTATTTATCTTATATAGTTATATTATAATTAATATATAATTAAATGTAATTGCCATTGAAATTAGTTAAATAGCACTAGGGAAATTGAAAGAAGCAAAATCTAAAGCAAAATAGTTGCATTGGAAGCCATTAATGTAAAATACGGTAACAAAATAATAATTAAATAATAAGATATTTGAGAAAATAATCTTATTGGACTTTTTAGGAATTTTTTGGAATTTAATCGGAGCTCGTATGATTATGTTAAGGGGATAAATTATCGAATCAGGGGAAAGTCTGTTTAAGCTATCATATTTAAACGAAGAAATGTTTAATTTTTCTATTTATTTTCTTTTCTTGCGTTTCTCCCATGCCCTAAGCCCGACGCCACCTCTCCCTCACGCCGATTCTCCTACCTGATCCCTAATCTCCGCCGAACCCTTGCTCCCGATTCTTTTCTTCTCCCCTTCGATCCGATCATCTCCTCCTCCTCCCTCGCGATCTCACTACTGTCGGTCACCGTAGCCAGCCATGTTGCCCGGCAGACATCGCCTGATGCCGTGTCACTCGACCTCCGACGCCGACGCCATAAGGGAGTTGATCGCGCCAACGCCATTCGACCCACCGTCGACCGAGTGTCCCTCCTCCCTCTCCCTCTCCCTCTTGAGGCGCGGAGTCTTTTCCCCCCTCTTCTTTGTGATTCGTTGCAGCCCTCTTGCGGTCTCGATCCATCGCGTCGATCGTCGGCCGTCGCCGTCCCTCCTCAGTTCTTGATCGTGCCCTAGAGCCATCGCCAATGCATTGCTCTCTTCGAGTCGCTGCCGTGTGAGCATATCTCCGACCAAGAAGAGGAATCCTGACCCTAGCCTTGACCTCCCTTGTTGTCGAAGATTATTGTGGTGCTGGCCACTTTTGGTGTCGATCCCAGCTCACTATCACCGATTGATGCCGCTGTGAACCACCGTGGTGATTTCACTGTACCAGAGAAGGTGAAGGTGTTGATTTTGGGCATCTGATTGTGCCGGACCAGCCATGATTGGGGAGGGGGCTCTTTTATCTACACGGACACATTGTTAGGCATCGGATTAAGGTAAGCTATGATGAATATTGGTTTGGTACAGTATTGATTTATTCTTGCATTTGATCTGTTGGTTAAAAGGTTGGTTGGATTGTTAGGCTAATATGTGATGGAGGTGTGAGCAGTAGTGGGTATCACTAGTGATTTCCAGCTGTGGAGTATACTCGGATCATGAGCCACCAGTGATCATTATCAGAATTTGGTAAGTATTAAGGTTGAAGTTATTTTTAGGAGTAAAATGGTGGAATTGTTGTTAGATGGTTAACTAAGTATTAGATGAATTATGTGGGTTGGATTAGTGTGTTGATTAGTGAGATTTGGATTGATTATCCTGGTAATAGATCTTAATTGGAGGGAAAATGATTGAGAATGCTTAATCTATTTGGTTATGTGTTAGAGATTCAATTATGAGTTGGTTTCTCTAGTTAGGTTAATTTGGACGATAGCATAATCATTATTAGAATGTTAGAAGGATTAAACCTAATCTAATGAAGGTTATGGATTTAGTTAAACCTAACCGGATTAATGAGATTGGTTAATTGTCAAATGCGGGGCTAATAATTGAAATGGAATTAATGTTTAGATTCCTAATCAGATTAGGGTTAAGTTAACTATTTGGTTCATGATGGATTTAACTAACTAGTTCATTCTTGGCTAGTTATATCATACACTATGTGATCGTAGAGCTGAGGTTCGGGACGAGCGTCTTGACGTGGGACTACTTGACATGGTCTACGTATAAAGGCGGATACTTTTTACTTTTACTCTCTTTAGTTTTTTGGAACTTGGTGCATGAGCTATATTTTTTTGGATAAGGACTGTTTTACCTTGCCTCCACTCGTAAATATTTCCTGTGCTTGATACTTCCACTCAAACCTTTGAGATATTCATTTCTATATCCATACAGTCTCTTGATGTCATCTATGATATTTAGCAGATATTAGATACCAACCTTGTATTCTTTGATTGTTGTTTATTTATGTATTGTATTAAGCATGCTAGTTTCATGTAGCATACCTGATTCCTGTTTATATGTATATGATGACTGTTGTATTTTGCGCATCATATCATTGCATGCATGTTAACGACAAATTCTCCCTTGCGGTTGAGAGAGTCGTTGACCAGGGTCGCACGCTCGGCCACTCGAGAGAGTGGTAGCTGGAGCAGATGCCGCTTGTCCTGTCGTGCCCCCACTCACTCACTCATGAGTAGAGAAAGCTGGAGTTGCGAGCAATAGGGACTCCCGACGCAGATGTAGCTAGTTAGCTACTATGCAACTATCCACTCAGCCACTCGAGAGAGTGGTAGCTGGAGTGTTGTACAGTTTGTTGTTGGTGCAATCGACCTCCAAGGTTTTAATGTCAAACAAATATGTTTAAGTATGCTTAAGTATGGAACTTGATCAAGGGAAGTCTTAGTTGTAGGCTAGGCAAGGGTAAAAATCTTGGTATATCGTGGAAGCCAGGTGGATAGGTCTGGAGGTCTTGATCCCTGGGTAGTCGAATACTGAGTCTTAATGAGTGAAGCCAAGTGGAGAAAATCCTAGGGGGTGGTAACCTTAGGTCCTGGTGAGTGAAGTCAGGTTGAGAAAACCCTAGGGGTGGTAACCTTAGGTCCTGGTGAGTGAAGCCAGGTTGAGAAAGCCCTAGGGGTGATAACCTTAGGTGCTGGTGAGTGAAGCCAGGTTGAGAAAACCCTAGGGGGTGGTAATCTTAGGTAACGAGAAATCTTGGAGGAGTGAACTCCAAGCATGGTTGTTCGGATGATTTTTGGTCAACCGCGCGCGGTCGACCGGACCAGCGGATCTCGGTAAATCTAGGTTTAGGTTTACCATTGTATTTTATATTACTATTATTGTTGTTGGCTAATGTAGTATTGCAGGAAAAGTCTTAGTGGATCGAGCGATCAGACACTAAGCAGGAAAAGTCCAAACATGTCTGGAGGACCATGTTTGGTAGGTAAGTTGAGGTAAATAACTGGAAGAGCGACAGTGAGGTCGGGTTCCTGAAAGGAACAACCTAAGGTCGCTGATCCAACTGAAGAAACCGGGAAGGTTTCCAAGTTGAGATCAAGACAGTTCTACTGTCTTTTATACTACTCATGCATTATAATATTACTATGCTAATCTCTGTTTTGCAGGATTATTATCTAACATTGTTTTGTAGGTTCGACCCAATCGGTCGACCGAACAGGAGGATCGGTCGACCGAACCAGGTCAACTCAAAGCAAGTATCAGTTTAGACCAAAACAGAGTACAGTCCGGTCAAAGTTTGATCCGTCGACCGAACCAGAGGATCGGTCGACCGATCCATGGTGACTCAACACTGGCCAGCTCATTAGCACCGATCAACAGGAAAAGGAAAAAAGCTTGATCGGTCGACCGAATCGGAGGACCGGTTGACCGATCCAATCAGCATTAAATACAGCATTAAAAGAAGATCTCAGCTAATTGTGATGAACAGGGAAAAGATCCTGTTCGGCCGACCGAAAGGCATGATCGGTCGACCGAACCCTTAAAGAGCATTGATTGCCGGAGATCGAGCCAACGTCAGACTCCAGCCAGGAAGGAAGGGAGCGGGTTCGGTCAACCGAACACAGGGATCGGTCGACTGAACACCCAAGACACCTATAAAATGAGACTCGAAGTCTGAGGCCACAACAACTCTTCTGATAATCTAAAAAGCTCTTCTTCGCGTACGGATTGTGCTACACATCTTCAACAGCTCAGCAAGTCACTCCGTCCGGAAGTACCGACCAAGCTACATCCTACGCATACGATTGTCGGTATATTTATTTTCATATTGCACTTAAATTAAAATAAGATAGTAGGAGTGTTACTATCTTATTTCATTGTACTTATACGATCTGCTTCTTTCCGGAAATTTTGGAAAGAAGGGTTTTAGTGCTTGGCCCATAGGTGCGGTCGAGGACCGCGGGCCTTCGAGTAAGAGTCGAGCTAGGCTCCGAACGAAGTAAATGAACTTGTCTCCCTTTTTACTTTCCGCTGCACAATTCTGATTTAAAAGTAAAAGAAGAGTTTTAAAAGAAGCGATATTCACCCCCCCTCCTCTATCGCTCGCATTCGATCTATCAATTAGTATCAGAATCTCGTTAGCTCTGAAATAACTTAATCATTTTTCAAAGCATTTTAAAACTTTTTTCTTTTCTTTTAGTATATTCTTTTTCCTTTGTGTCTTTATCTTTCAAGCACTACTAATCCCAAGACAAAAGTCTTGGAAATATTTTTTTAAAATCTTTTCTTGCAAGAATGTCGATATCATATCAAGAATGACAAAGTATCTACGACCCTCCTCCGCATGATCAAGTCTAGTTCAATTCCTGGAGGCAAATGATGGAATGCTTCGTTGGAAGCAACAATTTTGACAACTGGATCGCACTGAGACAATCTTCTCAAAACTCAGAAGCAAACACAAGGGTAATTGATATTTTAATTAGTGTTTTAGCTAATAATGTTTTATATCAATTAGAAGATTACAAGAACACATTTGAGATGTGGACCAAATTGATCGAGCTTCATAAGACTCCATCGAGGCTAGAAGATCAAGGTGAAAGTGAGTTCGAATCCAAATCCAAAGAGCTATCCTCATAACTAGATCTAGAAGAACAAGACCAAATCAGCTTCATCACACTAGTGGCTGAGGAGGAGGCTGATGGATCTGAACCCGAGTCTGACCAAACAATCGAGCCTGAATCCGAAACGACATTGGTCAAGGGGGAGAATCCTAATGAGGATTCAAAAGGTAATATTTTAAATACAAATTTTAAAGAATACATAACATGTTTTAATTGCAGTGAAGAGGGACACTACAAAAATAAATGTCCGATGAACCGATCCGCACAACCGGAGGCAAAAGAGGAACCGATGCCTAGAGTCCGGAAAAGGAAGGACCACATCGAATGTTTCAAGTCCAAAAAGATGGGACACTACAAATCTCAATGTCCGGAGAGAAGACCTAAGGATTCAGGGGGAGCAATTAAGGTAAAACAATTTATGTTACATGAAAAATTGTATGATTTAGATCCTTCCTATTTGAATTGTACTATAAATCTAAAAAAGCATGAAAATCCTACCTTACTTAACAAAACTAATTTAATTAATAAAAATTTAAATAATTTAAATACAATTAAAATTGATCAAATCAATCCAAATCTTAATCAAGACCCAGATCCAGTTAATCAAAATTTATTTATTTAAGATCATTTGAATTTAAATCAAAATAATAATTATCTAAAATTAACTAATAGTAAACAGAACTTAACTAAAAATTTAGAAAGTAAAAATAAGAAATTAAACTATAAATCAAACTTTAGAAAACTAGAAAAATAAAATAATGTTTTGAAAAATAAAAATAATAAATTAGAAAACATTATTAATAATTTTATCAACTCACATAATCTAGATTTAAATTATAAATCAAAACCAAATCTAAAACAAAACTTTAGTAAACTTAATTATAATCATGTACCTTTTAATTATGAAACTAAATTATAACAATAACAATAATAATAATAATAAAACAACAACAACAATAATAATAATAATAAAACAACAATAATAACAATAATAATAATAATAATAATAATAATAAAATAACAACAATAACAATAACAATAATAAAACAACAACAATAATAATAATAACAAAAATAACAACAACAACAACAATAATAAAACAATAATATTAATAAACAATTTGTATCATGCATGACTTGTTTGAATTGTTTGAATTGCCCTGCATACTTATTTGTTATATACTATGTCATGCATCTTCTCTTAATTTAGAACGGTTAGTTAAAAAGGTTTACCAAACCCTAACAACATAGCATCGGAATGGATTGGGATGATAGTACGTCAAGGAAACTTTGTCGAATACATGTCTAGGCTGAATATGAAATTCTACCT
The DNA here is from genome assembly GCF_018446385.1 of Zingiber officinale. Taxonomy (NCBI): domain Eukaryota; kingdom Viridiplantae; phylum Streptophyta; class Magnoliopsida; order Zingiberales; family Zingiberaceae; genus Zingiber; species Zingiber officinale. Next base: position 103,596,788 of record NC_055992.1, on the reverse strand, counting down.
GGTGCACTAGACTTAGTGGATCTGACCGAAGCTACCCCAGTCAAACATGGACTAGTTAGACCAAAATTTAGTATTAAATTTTTTGGGCGGGAATAGTTTGGAAAGTCTTCAGCAAGTGGTCCACCGTTGATACAGAAAAAGGTCATATGCTTCGTCACTGAACTGAAAGTTTATCCTTAGGATGCCTGCTTGATTAACCCAAAGCTAAGTTTGAATCTAACATCGGTTCAATAACCTTTTTCAAGTTTAATCTTAAATAAATTAAATAATCAAATAATTATAATTAATTTTAAACTTAATTGAAATTATTTTAACTTAATTAAAAACTTTTTAATCAATTAATTAAAAATTATTTTAACTTAATTAAAAACTTTTTAAAACTTAAAAACTTTTTAATCAATTAATTAAAAATTAATTTTAAACTTAATTAAAAATTATTTTAACTTAATTAAAAACTTTTTAAAACTTAAAAACTTTTTAATCAATTAATTAAAAATTAATTTTAAACTTAATTAACATTTATTTTAACTTAATTAAAAACTTTTTAATCAATTAATTAAAAATTATTTTAACTTAATTAAAAACTTTTCAAAACTTAAAAACTTTTTAATCAATTAATTAAAAATTAATTTTAAACTTAATTAAAAATTATTTTAACTTAATTAAAAACTTTTTAAAACTTAAAAACTTTTTAAAACTTAAAAACTTTTTAATCAATTAATTAAAAATTATTTTAACTTAATTAAAAACGTTTTAAAACTTAAAAACTTTTTAATCAATTAATTAAAAATTAATTTTAAACTTAATTATAAATTATTTTAAAACTTATTTTTAAAAAACTTAATTAAAATTATTTTTAAAACTTAATTAAAATTATTTTAAAAACTTAATTAAAATTATTTTAAAACTTATTTTGAATCTTAATTATTTTAAAACTAAATTTAAAACTTAATTAAAATTATTTTAAAACTTAATTATTTTAAAACTTAATTTAAATCTTAATTAAAATTATTTTAAAACTTAATTAAAATTATTAAAAATATAAATTATTTTAAAACTTAATTAAATAAACTAAATTAATTATTTAACCCTAATCATTAACTAGTTTAACTTAATTAAATTAACTTAATACACTTAATTAATTCTTAATAAATCTCAACTTCAAATCTTAACTTTAATCACCAAATAAATGTTACCATTATATCAACTTAATTAATAATCTATTTAACTTACAATAATCAAAGTTTAACTAAAATTTAATTTAAATTTCAACAAACTCAAAATCAATAAAGTCATCTCACACAATTATAAGATTACCATACTTGAAAATTTATAATGGGTGAGATGCTAAGAAAATTTAAATTTAAATCGTTTTTAAATTTTGAAAACTTATAAATCTATTTTCTTAAGAAATACTTTTCAAATCTTGATTGATGATTGATTGAGTGTATTATATATAAATTATTCTTATTCACCACTTAAGTCTTTAAGTCAACCATGACCCTTAGACATGTCTAGGAATATCTTCCTTATGTATAACAAGGATATCTAAAGAGGGTGTCTGGTTAAGGGGGAGAGACTCTACTAGAGGACATATTTTTTTAAAAATATATCTTCAAAGAGGGTTTGAAAAGTTTTGAGTTTAAACATTTTTTTTTAAAAAAAATCTGAATTACTTTGCAAATTGTTTTGAACTTTTAATCACTTGATAACTAATTTTGAAAGCAAATTATTTTTTTTTGCAAAAATATCTTAAGTAATTATCTTAAGTATTGAACATTTTTAAAATTGGCTTGAAAATATTTTTTGAAAAATGGCTTACAAAAGTTTATCCTTTATATGTAGCTCAAATATTATCCTTTCAATATAACTCACAATTATATTCTCCAAACATATAGTTTTTAATTTTTTTTTGAAAAATCATAGTTTAAAAAATTATTACTTTGGAAAATTCCTTGAAAATAAAATTTTACTTAGAGGATTCCTTGTAAATTACTTGAAAATAGTCTTTGAACTTAGCTTCGAAATACTCTTTGAAAAAGATGCTTGATAAAAACTCTTTACAAATATTTTTGAAAAATATTGTTTGAAATATTTTTCAAAACAAATTCTAAGAAATTTTGCAAGCATTAAGTCTTCTATATTAGCATTAAGTCTTGAAATACTTTTTGAAGCATATTCTTGAGAGATTTTACTTAGTACATTCTTCAAAATTATTTTGAGAAAGATACTGCAAATTTACTCAATTTTTTCATGGATTGAGGCTTTTTCAAAATCTCTATGAATCATTTTTGAAAACTCTATTATACATCTTATTATTATATTTTAAACGGGTGAGGGAATACCTTAGGCATATCTTGAAAATATTTAAAAGTATTCCATCATTGTTGGTGCAAAACTTAGGAATCCTTAGCACTTAAAGTCATTTATAAAGGGTTCTTTTTGTTGTATGACAAAAGGGGGAGAAGATGGGTTTAAGTTATAAATCTAAATCTTTTTGAATTGATCTAACTTAAACATATTTGTCAAACATCAAAAAGGGGGAGATTGTTGGTGCAATTGACCTCCAAGGTTTTAATGTCAGACAAATATGTTTAAGTATGCTTAAGTATGGAACTTGATCAAGGGAAGTCCTAGTTGTAGGCTAGGCAAGGGGAAAAATCTTGGTATATCGTGGAAGCCAGGTGGATAGGTCTGGAGGACTTGATCCCTGGGTAGCCAAATACTGAGTCTTGGTGAGTGAAGCCAAGTGGAGAAAATCCTAGGGTTGGTAACCTTAGGTCCTGGTGAGTGAAGTCAGGTTGAGAAAATCCTAGGGGGTGGTAACCTTAGGTCCTAGTGAGTGAAGCCAGGTTGAGAAAACCCTAGGGGGTGGTAACCTTATGTAACGAGAAGTCTTGGAGGAATGAACTCCAAGCAAGGTTGTTCGGATGGTTTCCGGTCAACCGCGCGCGGTCGACCAGACCAACGGATCTCGGTAAATCTAGGTTTAAGTTTACCATTGTATTTTGTATTACTATTATTGTTGTTGGCTAATGTAGTATTGCAGGAAAAGTCTTAGTGGATCGGGCGATCAGACACTAAGCAGGAAAAGTCCAAACATGTCTGGAGGACCATGTTTGGCAGGTAAGTTGAGGTAAATAACTGGAGGAGCGACAGTGAGGTCAGGTTCCTGAAAGGAACAACCTAAGGTCGCTGATCCAACTGAAGAAACCGGGAAGGTTTCCAAGTTGAGATCAAGACTGTTCTACTATCTTTTATACTACTCATGCATTATAATATTACTGTGCTAATCTCTATTTTACAGGATTATTATCTAACACTATTTTGTAGGTTCGACTCGATTGGTCGACCGAACAGGAGGATCGGTCGACCGAACTAGGTCAACTCAAAGCAGGTATCAGTTTGGACCAAAACAGAGTACAGTCTGGTCAAAGCTTGATCGGTCGACCCAACCATGGATCGGTCGACCAATCCATGGTGACTTAACACTGGCCAACTCATTAGCACCGATCAGCAGGAAAAGGAAAAAGCCTGATCGGTCGACCGAACCCGAGGACCGATCGACCGATCCAATCAGCATTAAATACAGCGTTAAAAGAAGATCTCAGCTAATTGTGACGAACAGGGAAAAGATCCTGTTCGGTCGACCGAAAGGTATGATCAGTCGACCGAACCCTTAAAGAGCATTGATTGCCGGAGATCGAGCCAGCGTCAGACTCTAGCCAGGAAGGAAGGGAGCGAGTTCGGTCGACCGAACAGAGGGATCGGTCGACCAAATGCCCAAGGCACTTATAAAATGAGGCTCGAAGTCTGAGGCCACAACAACTCTTCTGATCATCTAAAAAGATCTTCTTCGCGTACGGATTGTGCTACACATCTTCAACAGCTCAGCAAGTCACTCCGTCCGGGAGTACCGACCAAGCTACATCCTACGCATACGATTGTCTGTATATTTATTTTCATATTGCATTTAAATTAAAATAAGATAGTAGGAGTGTTACTATCTTATTTCATTGTACTTGTACAATCTGCTTCTTTTCAAAGATTTTGGAAAGAAGGGTTTTAGTGCTTTGCCCATCAGTGCGGTCGAGGACCGCGGGCCTTTGAGTAAGAGTCGAGCTAGGCTCCGAACAAAGTAAATGAACCTGCCTCCCTTTTTTACTTTCCGCTGCACGATTTTAATTTAAAAGTAAAAGAAGAGTTTTAAAAGAAGTGATATTCACCCCCCCCTCCTCCTCTATCGCTCGCATCCGATCTATCATTTGTCACTTACCCGACCTCTAAACCATACAGGGGGCATGGTACAGAGGGTGGGGCGAGAGTGACCATTAGTGCATACGCTTTTATTATTATTATACCTGCCTATGTTGTTACTTTCTTATGTTTACAGTTGTTCGTTTTGCCATGTCATACATTTATACTTGTTGAGCTATATATGTATTGATCGAATGTTGTTCAACTCCAGTTTGTTGGTGCAACCTTAGGTCAAGGTTGACCTGGTTGACCCGACTCGAGGTGACTTGACTCGAGTTGTATTTTGATGTTTGACTTGGAAAGATTGTCGGTGCAACCTTAGGTCAAGGTTGACCTAGTTGAGTTGCATGTCGATGTTTGACGAGAAGAGAGTTGTATTCTTGATGTTTGACAAGAATAGGTGTTTGGGAGATTGTAGGTGCAACCTTAGGTCAAGGTTGACCTGGTTGACCTGATTCGTGAAAAGTCCAAGTATGGAGACTTGGCACTGGAAAAGTCCAAGTACGGAGACTTGGCACAGGGAAAAGTCCAAGCAGGTAGCTTGGCACGCGGAAAGTCCAAGTATGGAGACTTGGCACGGGGAAAGTCCTAACTGGGATGTTAGGCAGTGTGGAAAGTCCTGGTGAGTGAAGCCAGGCAGTGGGAAAGTCCTAACTGGGATGTTAGGCAGTTGGAAAGTCCTGGTGAGTAAAGCCAGGCAGTGAGAAAGTCCTAACTGGGATGTTAGGCAGTGTGAAAATCCTAGTGAGTGAAGCTAGGTGAAAGTCCTGGTGAGTGAAGCCGGGTAAGGAAAAATCCAGATGGATCAAGGATGATCAGACATCTGGTGTTGAGAAGGTCAAGTAGGTCAAGGGAGTGACCGGATACTTGACACGAAGAGAAAAGTCCAAGTGGGTCAAAGGGATTGACCGGACACTTGGTGAGGAGTCTTAGCAGGTCAAGGGAGTGACCGGATGCTAAGCATGATGTACCAATAGGTCAAGGTTGACCGGATATTGGTTTGGAAGGTTTGGGACTTGGTTTGGGAAAAAACCAAGCTCTGGATCGGTCTGCAGACCGATCCAGCAATACGTTTGTGTATCTGATCGATCTGGTGACCGATCAGATAACAAACAGAAGGCAAAGCGCAGTTCTGTGAGCTTACTGATCGGTCAGCATGAAGTCTGATCGGTCTCCACGACCGATCAGAGACGCAGCCGAGAGAGGTGGGATCGGTGGCCTGATCGGTCCACAGGCCGATCAGGAAACGAACAGAAAGTTGGGCAACTTTCTGTGGAGCAATCTGATCGGTCTAGGGACCGATCAGCCCAGGGCCTGATCGGTCCCCAGACCGATCAGAAGGGTCCTGGACCAATCAGGGTGGAGCCTGATCGGTCCACGATTCGACCGTTGAGTCACAACGGGTCGCTCCGTCTTCTCCGCTGGCTTTTGTCTTCACTGTGCAGGTTCGTAGGTTATAAAAGGAGATCAAGGCTTTGGTGCTTCTTTTTCCTTCTTTTTTCCCTTCTCTTCTGCTGAAGATTTGTGGGCTGCGATAAGAGCTCTGTTGAGTTCCTTCCGAAAGCTTCGCGTGAGCTTCCCCGACTAGAACAGCTGCTGCTGTTAGGGTTTTTGAAGCTGCTGCTTCATCCGGACTCCAGTCGACGAGAAAGCAAGTTTGGTAGAGTGCTTGTGTATTCTTATTGTATTTCTTGCTTATTCTTTGTACTTGTACTCCTGTTTGCTGTTGCAAACAAGTGTGGCGAGGTTTCTCTACCCAGAAGGAGTTTTTATTAGCCGGTTTTCCGGGGACTCATCCACCGACGGATTGATTGGGTTCGTCCACCTTACGGACACGCCGAGGAGTAGGAGCATCATCTCCGAACCTCGTACATCGCTGTGTTAAGGTTTGATATTCTTCCTTTCGTTTCTAGTTTACTTTTCCACTGCGCTAACGAATTGTAGGAAGAAACGAGCGATTTGGGGAGGCTATTCACACCCCCCCTCTCTAGCCAAGTACGAAGGATCCCAACAAGTGGTATCAGAGCGAGGTCGCTCTTCGCCGGATTAACACCCGAGGGAGCACAAGCTAGAGATGGATCAACTCGGAGACGACATCACCATTCCACCCTTCTACGATCGCGACGACTTCGCGTTTTGGAAGGTAAGAATGAAATATTTTCTTATGACTAATCTTGAGAATTGGAGTTGTGTCCAATTAGGTTTCAAGCCTCCGACGGACAAGAAAGGAGAAACCCTAGAGAAGAAGGAGTGGACCAAGGAACAAGTCCACCAATCCCTAGTCAACGATGAGGTATTGAAGATTTTTGAATTTTCTTTACCTAATGATGTTTTGTGTAGGATAGGTGGATACAACAATGCCAAGGAGTTGTGGAACAACTTGGCTAAGTTCCATGAGGGGAACTCCACTTCAAGCCATGAAGAGGAGTCAAGTGAGCCAAGTAGCTTACTTCATGGAGATGTGGATTTAGAAGTTGAGGGACACTCAACATCTAAAGAAGAAGAGGAGGAGGGTTCTTCTTCAAGTTCGGAGCAAGAAGAAGCTTCTACCTCCGGAAGGGATGAAGGAGAGAGCGTTCATCCATCCTCACCTCTAGGTAACTCAAGCCATTTAGTTTCTAGCAAATTGCATATAATGTGTTTTGAGTGTAGGGAATTTGGACATTACAAGAGTAAATGTCCAAAGAAGACTAAGAAGACTCCACCGGCGCCAAAGATCAAGGAAGTCGGAGTCCCAAAACGCAAGGGCAAGGAGCACGTGGTGTGCTTCCAATGCAAGCAACGAGGACACTATAGGAGTCAATGTCCAAGGGGGAGGCAATCTCACAAGGACAAAAGACCAAGCACGTGTAAAGGGGGAGCGAAGGCAAACCCTAAGGTATCCTCTAAGGTTCATTCTTGCACTTCTAATAAGATACATGCTAGTAGTCTTATTGCAATTGTCAAGAATGATAAGCATGTTAACCTTAGAAATCAATACATGTGTTTAGGTGCTAAACATGTTAACTTAGATAAGGATAATACTAGGAAGGCCAACTCTAGGATTAACTCATCTAAGGCTAAGGAAAACCTAGGTAGAAATCCCAAGAAGACTAGACACATGCCTAGGAATATCTCAAGAGAAAATGACAAATTAACACTTGAGGTATTAGAGAGGGAAAATCAAGTCTTGAGGTCAAGACTTGATAATTTAGAAAAGGCTCTTAAAAACATGGAGAAGTCATCTCTAGGGTTTAAGAGTCAAAAACCCAAGTCCAAGGACAAGAAAGGTTTGGGTCACAAACCTAAGTCCCAAGTGGTCAAGCCCACTTATCATAGTGTTCCATTCGATTATGGAACAAAGCCTAGGGCTAGGAAGACCACCACCAAGGTCACAAGGGGAGTCACCCCTAGAGTTGATCTTGATGAGTCCCAAATGACCAAGGCTTCAAAGCCTAAGAGGGTCATTAGGAGGGTTGCTAGGGAAGTCATCCCTAGTGAATATTTAGTAAACCCAATGAGCTCACATAGATATTGGGTTCCTAGGAGCATCCTCTCTACCTCATAGATGGGTTAGAGAGTGTCAACTCCGCTTAGAAGGGTAGTTAGCCCAACTTTGAGGAAATTGACACTCAAGGAGCATTTTCAAGGTTTTGTTAACCTTTGAAAATGAAATAGAATTACTAGTTACTCCTTGAAGAGCTAAATGTGCCTAATGGTGGAAATATCATTTTTAATCTTAAGTGGCACAATTTGAGGAAAACCTAGAGAAATACCATAATTGGGATTTTGGTTTCTCTTAGGGATATAAGGGCAATCTAGGATTAGATGTTAAATTAGCTAAGTGATTAAGGATACTTAGATAGGTAATCTAGGTATTTCATTTGTGCTAACTTACCATGATTGTTTGCCATATGCCATGTCATGACATCATATTTAATTTATGATCATTTGAAATGTCATGATAATGATTAGGTTATTTATATGTCATGCTTTATTTAAGTTTTCAAACTTTATGCCATGACATCATGACATTGGCACATGTTTTTACTTATGATATCATTTTATGCCATGTCATCATCTCTTGCATTATAATCAATGAAATTGATTTGAGGACAAACACAATTTGATATTGAGATCAAATTGGTGTTTAGAAAATGCATGAGAACTTAGCCTAAGATGACCTAAACTCATATCTCACATCAAAATTGACTTGGATGTGTTTGATACACTTTAGATGTGTGTGAGATATTAGGATCATGAGTTAGGATCAAGGTGCATAGTTCTTGTACCTAGATGAGCCTAATTCAAGAAATTGGGGATCATAGGGAAAGCTTATGTACAAGTCATGTACATATAGTCCAAAGATTGTGGTCCCAAATTAAAGGGTTTAAAATCATTTCAAAATTGATTTGAAAAACCTTGATGAAGCTTTTCTAGTGATAGCATTCATCATTGAGCGAATTGATACAAAGTTGAGGTAAACTTGAACTATTTCAAAGTTTTTGAACTTTGTATCAAGATTTGAAAATGGAAGTTATTTTCAGATAAAACTATTTTTCCATGATAGTATGTGGTATGAGGAATGTATCCTCAAATTTTCATAATTTTTCAAATTTTCTGTGATTTTCTAGAGGTTTCTGAATTTCGGAAGGAGAAAAATCAGAAACTTCTAATGTCAAAGTTGTGGACCGATCATAAGGGAGTCTGATCGGTCCAGGTCTGTGTGGATCGGTCACTGTGACCGATCCAGGGAAGGCCTGATCGGTCCGGTGACCGATCAGGGCGTGCCAAATGCTGAATTTGCTGAATTTCGACTGTGGTCTGAAATTTCAGCTGTGGGAGTTGAGTTTCGGGTTTCTAAAGGTTTGAAACTCTCCAAGACATTGTTGGTGCAATGGTCAAGGGGGAGTTGACCTTTAGGGGGAGTTTTACCTAATTGTCAAGGAGAGTTGACTCTTAGGGGGAGTTTTTACTCCTTAAGACTTTTGAGGATTAGTGATATGGGATTATCACTAAGTTGATTGTTGAGTTTAGTATCAAGGGGGAAATTAAGAGTTTCAATGAAAGGTATGGGACTTTCATTAGGAAGAAACTCTTGACCTTGATACTCTCCTTTTTCTTTTTGATGTGTGTCAAAAAGGGGAGAGCGTTCATTGGAGAATTATTGGAGAACCCAAGTTAGGTTATCGGGTTAACCTAAGCTAGGGGAAGAATGTCAAGGAATGTTCGAGGAAGAACATTGGAATTCTTTTTGATGTGTGTCAAAAAGGGGGAGAATTATTGGAGAACCCAAGTTAGGTTATCGGGTTAACCTAAGGGGAGAATGTCCAGAGAATGTTCAAGGAAAGAACATTGGACATTGGAAGATGGTTGGAAAACCTAAGTTAGGTTATCGGGTTAACCTAACTTGATTATGGGTTTTGTCAAACATCAAAAAGGGGGAGATTGTTGGTGCAACCTTAGGTCAAGGTTGACCTGGTTGACCCGACTCGAGGTGACTTGACTCGAGTTGTATTTTGATGTTTGACTTGGAAGATTGTCGGTGCAACCTTAGGTCAAGGTTGACCTAGTTGAGTTGCATGTCGATGTTTGACGAGAAGAGAGTTGTATTCTTGATGTTTGACAAGAATAGGTGTTTGGGAGATTGTAGGTGCAATCTTAGGTCAAGGTTGACCTGGTTGACCTGATTCGCGAAAAGTCCAAGTATGGAGACTTGGCACTGGAAAAGTCCAAGTACGGAGACTTGGCACGGGGAAAAGTCCAAGCAGGTAGCTGGGAAAGTCCAAGTATGGAGACTTGGCACGGGGAAAGTCCTAACTGGGATGTTAGGCAGTGTGGAAAGTCCTGGTGAGTGAAGCCAGGCAGTGGGAAAGTCCTAACTGGGATGTTAGGCAGTTGGAAAGTCCTGGTGAGTAAAGCCAGGCAGTGAGAAAGTCCTAACTGGGATGTTAGGCAGTGTGAAAATCCTAGTGAGTGAAGCTAGGTGAAAGTCCTGGTGAGTGAAGCCGGGCAAGGAAAAATCCAGATGGATCAAGGATGATCGGACATCTGGTGTTGAGAAGGTCAAGTAGGTCAAGGGAGTGACCGGATACTTGACACGAAGAGAAAAGTCCAAGTGGGTCAAAGGGATTGACCGGACACTTGGTGAGGAGTCTTAGCAGGTCAAGGGAGTGACCGGATGCTAAGCATGATCTACCAATAGGTCAAGGTTGACCGAATATTGGTTTGGAAGGTTTGGAACTTGGTTTGGGCAAAAACCAAGCTCTGGATCGGTCTGCAGACCGATCCAGCAATACGTTTGTGTATCTGATCGATCTGGTGACCGATCAGATAACAAACAGAAGGCGATCAGGTTCTGTGGGCTTACTGATCGGTCTGGGGACCGATCAGAGACGCAGCCGAGAGAGGTGGGATCGGTCTGTGGACCGATCCAGCTGTGGCCTGATCGGTCCACAGACCGATCAGGAAACGAACAGAAAGTTGGGCAACTTTCTGTGGAGCAATCTGATCGGTTTAGGGACCGATCAGCCCAGGGCCTGATTGGTCCCCAGACCAATCAGAAGGGTCCTGGACCAATCAGGGTGGAGCCTGATCGGTCCACGATTCGACCGTTGAGTCACAACGGGTCGCTCCGTCTTCTCCGCTGGCTTCTGTCTTCACTGTGCAGGTTCGCAGGTTATAAAAGGAGATCAAGGCTTTGGTACTTCTTTTTCCTTCTTTTTTCCCTTCTCTTCTGCTGAAGATTTGTGGGCTGCGATAAGAGCTCTGTTGAGTTCCTTCCGAAAGCTTCGCGTGAGCTTCCCCGACTAGAACAACTGCTGCTGTTAGGGTTTTTGAAGCTGCTGCTTCATCCGGACTCCAGTCGACGAGAAAGCAAGTTTGGTAGAGTGCTTGTGTATTCTTATTGTATTTCTTGCTTATTCTTTGTACTTGTACTCCTGTTTGCTGTTGCAAACAAGTGTGGCGAGGTTTCTCCACCCAGAAGGAGTTTTTATTAGCCGGTTTTCCGGGGACTCATCCACCGACGGATTGATTGGGTTCGTCCACCTTACGGACACGCCGAGGAGTAGGAGCATCATCTCCGAACCTCGTACATCGCTGTGTTAAGGTTTGATATTCTTCCTTTCGTTTCTAGTTTATTTTTCCGCTGCGCTAACGAATTGTAGGAAGAAACGAGCGATTTAGGGCGGCTATTCACACCCCCCTCTCTAGCCGAGTACGAACGATCCCAACACAGTTTACTTATTGATAGAATGTCTTTACCTCACATGATACTTTGGTAGCGATGAACAGTTCAGTAGTCGATTGGTATTACTCCTGATCTTCTATTACCTAGCCTAGGATATGGTTTCAGGCAAGAGCATATATTACGGTTTTATTTTAGTATTTGCTATTCCTCTTATGAGACTGTATATCTTTGGCTCAATCTCTATTTGTATATTATGTTCATGCACCATCTTTCCTTTACCCGCTGAGTCTCAGCACTCACCACCCCACAAACTGGTTTTTCTTTCGCTAGGTAGCAGGTAAATGAATCAAGGATGCTTGGAGAGTCCTGGCTGCAGGTCCTACATCACATTCGAAGACTACATCGGGTTTCGTTTATTCTTTATTCATATTTTTTATTTGGTGTTATATTAATTCGATTATCTTTTGGAGTTTATTATGTGGAGTTGAATTTTATGTTGTTGTGGTTGTTGTATAAAGCCTAGTCAGCTAGCAGTGTGTTATTTTAGTTCGTATGAGATTTCTTTATCATTTTTCTATTGTGTTGGTTTATAGTACAACCGAGTGGGTTGTTTAATATATATATACAACTACGTGGTTGTGTTTATTTTATTCCAACCGAGTGGGCTGAGTATATAACTACGTGGTCGTCTATATATTCCAGCTGTGTGGGCTGATGGTTATATTGTATGAATATTCTTGTATATATGCTTCATATTGTCACCGTTACAAAGGAGATTATTAGTTAGAGCCCTAGAGCCAATCATATGATGATTGTTGTATGGACTCGATGTATCATATTTCTATATACTTATAAAGACATTTTTTATGGTTATTATACTTACTTGTATTGGTGCCAAATAACTAAGTGTAATATCGTCCTTGAGTAGAAGGTTCTTATCTGTATCAATAGATTGGTTGAATCGATAGTGAGATGATATAGAGAACACCACTCTTAATCATTCCTAGTCAAGTATTAACATTCAGGGACAATGTTAATGCGTTGAGACTAGCATGTAGGTCAACTTGATGACTTGATCTCACATACTGAAGACCCGCCATGAGAAAGTATCATGGATCGTTATATGAGTGTCATATACTTTCTCATGTGACTATTAGTATGACTATGAGTCCTTGGACCTGAAGTCACCATGGTTCCCTATATAAGGAGTTGCATACTTTGACTTCGTCAAACGTCACCCGTAACTAGGTGGACTATAAAGGCAATTACTGGGTATGTAACAAATTATGTGGAGGGATGTGAGTGATGTAGATGAGATCTATCCCTCCTATATGACGGGAGTGACATCATGATTCTTGATAGAGTGAGACCACTAAGTGCATGACCATGCCCAAATGAGTCAATATAAGATATTGAGCTTATTTGATTAGAGTGAGTCTACTTGGAGTTCGAGATATAAATTGATTAGAGGATGACACGGTCTATACCTCAGTTGATCAATTTAGATGTCTAGGATAGAAGGACAATATCATATATTGTGAGAGTCACAATTAGTAGTCACAAAGGTGATGTTGGATCTCAACATTCTTGTAACTTGGGTAGTAATGATGTGTTGCTAGATACCACTCATTACTTATGTTTCTAAATGAGTTTAGGAGCATTGCCAACGTTACAAGAACCTATAGGGTCACACACAAAGGACAATTAGATGGAGATTAGCTTCATATGATGGACCAAGAGGATTAGGTTCATATGATGAACCAAATTGGATTAAGAGTAATCCAAATTAAACTAATTGAGTTGGACTCAATTTGATTCATGTGTCCAATGAGTCTAATTTTGATTATGACTCGTTGAATCAATTTAATTCAATGAATAGAGATTCATTAAATCAAATTGACTTGAATTAATGGTTAGATTTGATCAACCATGGGAGATAAATGGGTCAAGTTTGACTTGACTTGAGAGGGAAAATGAAGGGTCAAGTTTGACTTGACCAATTTCCACCTCATTGTGACTTGGCATAGGGTCGGCCAATGATGATGGTCCACATCATTAAGACTACATCAAGTGTGTGTCACCTCATGAGGGAGACCAAGAGTCATGACTCTTGGTATTACATGGAGGTATATAACCTCTCATAAGGTGGCCGACCACTTGATGGTGAGTAAAGCAATTGTGTGCTCATTGAAGTTTTCTTCTTCCTCCTCTCATTCTCTTGTTCTCTCTCTCTCCTCCATTGCCGAGCCACCCAAGAGTGCTAGCACACTCTAAGTGGTTCTTCTCTACCTTTTGTCCGTGTGGATACATATAGAGGGGTGTTCACTTGACACGCTACGAGATCCGACAACTCTTGGATGAGCGGGATAAGCGAAGGGCTTCGCTACAAAGGTATAATCTCTACCATGTAGATCTAGTGTAGATCTAGGAGGAAACTATGTATATGTTAATTTTTATCTTCGCACGGATCCGTGGCAAGAACTTCGGGGTTTCTGCAATGCAAAAAGTGGTTTTTGCGACTCGAAAGTTCTAACAGAGATGCTGTCGAAATTTTATCGGTAGGGACTCTTCTGGGGTGTGACAAGTAAAATCTGAAGCAAAATCTAAAGAGCACTAGATCGAAGCAAGCCAAATATGGAGTAAAATATACATGCATGCCTAATATAGCCTGAGAAGTATAGCTATTAAATGTAAATATTAGGTATTAAATCTATTTTTTAAAATAATAATGGATCCTAATAAAATTAGGGCCCTAGACATACACTACAAGAAAAATTAGATTTTACAACACTTAAAAGACAACGTTTTTTTTTAAAAAAGCGTTGTCTTTTTTTTTTAACAACGCTTTTAATGAAAAACGTTGTCTATCTATTTATTTTCTAACTAATAGACAACGCTTTTTTAAAAATCGTTGTCTATTAATGATTTTTATGGGTCAAAGACTATTTTTAAAAAACATTGTTTATTAATAATTTTATTAGTCTTTAAACCACCAATTGATATTTGACTAAAACTTTTAACTTACCCAATTATTTTTCCGCAACACATCCTCCCACACGCAACAAAGCCTCACGCCGAAAACAAAAAACCCTCCACTCGCCGAAACCTAAATTAGCAATCTGGCCTCCTAACTCGCGATCTCCTTTCATGCAGACTCCCTTCGCCGAAACCACTGTCCCTAAGCTCCATCTCCGTCTTCGTCAACTTCTTGATCCCAGCACAAGCGCAGGAGGAGGAGAACCAATGTTTCCGCCCCCTTCCTTATTCGTCTCCATCCTTGCCTATCTTTGGGTACAAGTAAGCGATTGAGTGCAAAGCTGCCTCCTTGGTAGGTTTCAGGATCGGCTCCCCCTTTGGCTGTGCAAGTTTTTTTTAGGGCAAGAGGGAGGTGTACATGAGAGTAGAAGATCATGGAGTTCTGGACGGAGTTCTTGGTGAATAGTTGGGGGGCATCAACGGCATGGTCAGGGTCACCTTCAGCTATCCACTCGACACGCTTCGTATCCGCCTGCAACAGCCACCGCCGACTCTCGCTTCCTCAAATTCCTTTGCCCTTGCCCGATGATCCATCTCGGGCATCGACCTCCTTCGTAGAATCGTCGCTCGGGAGGGCCTCACTATGCTTTACCGCAGCATGGTCGCGCTGCTCACCTCCGTTTCAGGTACCCATCCTCCCCTTTCTCTGATTAGCTTCAAGGGAACTAGATCGAATGAAGTTCAGATCCAAGTAAGCAGTCCCTTCTCTTAGCTTCAAAACATTGAAAGCTAAGAGTTGAGTTGGTTCAAATGGATTGGCATTGGCATTGCTATCGACATCAGCATAATTGATACATTTTGATCAGACGTTGTAGGAGTTAAAGGAGTGTGGGTGGTGATGGGTTTGACAAGGTAATGCTCAAAAGGCTGATTTTGTCTTGTTCTTTGGTGAAAGTGTTAACTGAAGTTGGAGGATCAGGAAGTGCTGGAGCATTACTGGCTGAAGGAGGTGATGATGCCTCCATGCTTCCTGCTATGGAGGAAGCTGTAACATCAGTTCCATTTCGAGAGCCCAAATGATCACTGGTTGCAATGGAGCTGTTTCTAGAATTTGGTGGATTGACTTTGGAGTTCCTGCACAAGCACAGACAAGTTTTTAACCAGTCTTTTTTCTTTCTTTCTAAATATGGTAGATTAGCTACCTAAAACTAACCTGCGAGCTGACTGAGCATAATCATCGTCTTCGCCTTCCTCTTCCTCATCATACTGACTAGCAGACTGAGGCACAATTGGAGTTCTTGGAAGGGATTCAGAGACTTCAGGTTTTGTAGGTTGAGGTGCCACAGGGTCCCTTTCGATCAACTCAGATGCACCAGCTTGCAGAGGTGAACCAGAAGCAATAGCATCGTGCTTTGCAAGTACATTTTGCAAGTCATCATTCAATTCAAGGCCTTGACCTAACAACTCCTCATCCCTGTGAACATGGCCAAGTACAATTTAGATAGTTTGGGCATAAAATTCTGCTAGAAGATGAAATGAGCCAAAGGAAGTCAACATATGAAAAAGGAAAAAAGGATCAAGTTCCACAATTGTCAGAAGATGATATGAGAAGTGCAAGGTTTGTTAAGTCATTGCAAATGATGAGGATTAACAATGTCAAGAAGTTACAGAATAAGGAACAATGATCAAAGTTGACCAGAGAAGCTAAGAGAATAGTTTATTTGGATTTTTTTATGTGGTCCATGAGAGTTTGCGTTTGCCAAAAGGATGGGATTTTTTTTAACTCTGGTATTTACTTCTAACACAAGGATTTTCCATGTGTGTGGAACTGTCTTAAAGATTTACGATTTATTTACAGGTTCTGGGAATTAAGAGGAAGATGTTTGCTAAGAAGCGCTAAGTCGAGAAGGCTTTAATGAAGAAGACATAAGCTTCCTATACATCTCTCTAGTTTCTGAGTTCTTACTGATGTGTCCATGTTGTTGTTATTGTCTTTCCAATTTATAATCAGTTCATAATCGTGTGGTGCGGTCGAAATAATAGGCTAGTTTTAGTGGTTAGAGACAATGAAGTTTTTTGTTTTGAGCCTAGTTTCTTGAAACAAATTCATAGTTGTATTTAATGCTCAACTATATAAAATTGTAAGCAATAGAACTAATTCTTTTTTCAGTCCAAAACAACAAAGAAGATTGTGTTGACACTTCAATGCCAGAGCTGTGAGCATTATTCACGTCATCCAATAAAAGTTTGTACTGATATTCTACCTCTCTATCCTTTGTAATTTTTCCACCTATAGCTAATATCTATTTTGTTCTCTTAGAGATGCAAGCACTTTGAGATTGGAGGAGACAAAAAGGGCCAGGAACTTCTCTCTTCTCGTTTGTTTTTTTTTCCAAATTCTAGGTGATGTTATGTTCTTATTTTCATTGAATATGATAGTCATTGATGTTATGAGAACTTGATTTATTTCATTTATCTACATTTCCGTGATTACAGGAGCAGCAACTACATGTTATGTGGCATTGCATCCGAACCTCAGGAGTGTGACTGGAAAGTACTTCGACGAAGAACTATCAAGAAAGCTTTGGTATTTAAGCGAGAAGATGATTAAAGTCAATGAGTAAAGAGAATTCAAGTTATAAGAGGATAAGTAGCATCTATCAAGATCCTTTAAGTTCATGTAATAAGATGTAGATGATAAGACTAGTTTTGAGTATCTTCTAATTAAAATTTCTTTGTATGCGAGTAATTATGTTTGTTATAGAAGTGTAACGATGATAATTTATATATTTATCTCAGTTGTTTATTTAATAATATGTTGTTGATTGAAGTAGATTAATTTTCATTTATCTTTTATTTGTCTTTGGTATTAAAAGATAATAGTTTAAAACTTCTTGTATTTTGCTAAAAAAAATAACACTTTTTTATGCATTGTGAAACTGTTGTCTTTACTAAAAAAGACAACGCTTTTTATGTGATGTCTTTAAAAAAGATAACGCTTTTTAAGTGTGGTCTTTAACAAAGACAACGCTTTTTATGCGTTGTCTTTGCAAAAAATGACAACGCTTTTAAAGCATTGCAAAAGCGTTGTCTTTACTACAAACGACAACGTTTTTAAAGTGTTGTCTTTGAGCAGACTTTTAACAACAGTGCTTTTAACAACGCTTTTTCAGCCACATAGACAACGCTTTTAAAGCGTTATCTGTTAACTTTTTTCTTGTAGTGATAGGTCTTAATGGCCTATGCCTTGAGCCGGGCCTGACTTAATTAATTGTTGCTGCTACTTATTTTAGAGTTTGAAAATACTCCTTTAATTGGTGAATAAGTTGAACCCCTATTGCAAATTAGTCAAATATTGAAGGAATATATCAAGACTCAACGGATCATCTTTTTGACTTTTTGCTAAGTTAGCCTCTATCGAACATGTTACATGTCGCTTGGGGGAACCACTTTATTCGGGTAACTTTTAATGGGTTGGCTTTGTGCGCGTGACTCTATGTCTAGTGTGAGACCTTAGTGAGCTGATTTTGCTGAAAGAGACTAATAAGTGGTTAGAAGAGAGCCAAGGCACACTTTGACGTGATGAATCCAACGTTAGACAAATGAATAGAGAAAAGAACGGAACAAGAAAATTGTAGTGTCAACCAATAGAGAAAAGAATGGAGCAGGAAATTGCAGTGTCAACCTACTCCTTTCATAGAGTGCTATCTTATATAGACAAGAAAATAAAGAGCCCCTTCATTTAGGAAAGGTCTTGCCCCTCTTCTTTATTTGGTATCATCATTCCATGTCATTGTATTTATAACCAATCCTGCCTAAAAGCGGTGGAGATGACACGTTGGCAAATGATTCTATCGTTGACTGAAAGAAGACTCTAGGATGGAGAAGTGATGTCACTTGACACTGCTTCCTACGCACACTACAAAGAGAACAAAAGAGAGCGTTAAAGCAAAAACCAAGGAGGGGGTCGCTGGCCCAGATACTCCGACGCTCAAGTTCAGTATCATAGCTGAACGAAAAGTGGAGAAGAAGATGAACATTAGATGCATGCGTATTCTAACATTGTGAAGCATACCTGGCCAACAGAGAGGACCCCTTTTTATATTAACTCTCAGAACCTCGTAATTATAAGGTGTCAAAGAATGTCTGATATCAGAATATATTAAGTAATGGAATGTGTACAACCATCCTTCGAGGAAGGTTCTATTTTATGCACATGAACCATCTTTTATAATCCTTGTATTAATGAGCCGACTGAGAATGTCAGATGTCAGAATATGCTAAATAATGCTAGGCAACATAAGTTGTACAAACATCCTTAAAGGAAGGTTATGTTTCATATATATGCCTTGGTGGAGGAATATTTTCTATCAAGTAGCTATTATTCTCTGATAGGTTGTTATGACTCCGTGACAATGTTGTCTCCTATAGGTAGTCTGACCAGTCTAGAGGCCGACTGACTATATGCTGGGAGACTAATAAGAGAAGTGGGGAACAAAGTCCCTTAAGTCAGACCTGTTAGTATGTATACTAAAAACCTAGCTTTTTGTATGAACATTTATTTTGAAATGAGAATCACATTGGTCAAATATCTGTATTTAGTTAAATACAGTTATCCATTTAATTTATATTGTAGATAACATGGTGTGTGGTGCCACACAGAAGATCATGTTATCAGTTCCTTATAAATTATAAATAGTAGTTCACAACCAAGATGAATTGAGACAAACCATTGGAATGGTTGTAGTACAATTTGGTATTAGTTTATCTTGACTATAAAATTATACTAGTACACTATGTGTATATTGAGCATGATCATTTGAGGTTGTTTCTTTTTATACTGACTGCATAAAAGAACAGAACCTCTGTTATTATGGACGTGCGTGCTCTTAATCCCGATATAATAACAAGTACATATACTTAGTATTTATTTCTTTGATTTATCAATGGGTAAGATTTATTCGTTAAATCAATAGGCCCGATAAGTTGGGAAATAATATTATTTATATAGTGTGTTGTTGATTATAGAAGGAAACTGTGTCCTAGTTATCTAGGTTGATAATGTCCCCTTGAGGAGCTCATAAGGATTATCATGTAAACTATATAGGTGGACTTAGTCCGGCATGATAATGAAGTTGAGTGGTACTACTCTTGGAGCTAGATATTAATTAAGTGGGTTGTCAGTAACTCATTTAATTAATGAGCATTCGATATCTTAAACATAGGAAGACTAATGCACTCATGATAAGAAGGAACCCATAATGTAATATGGGATTGGTGCGGTAGTTTAATAATGACTCTTTAGTGGTATGAGTTATTAATGATGAACTTGAGTTGGACGTTCGGATCGAACACAGGAAGCTCAAGTTCATCAGGAGGCCAAAACCAATTCCTCCTTTAGGTCCCTGTTGTAGCCTCTTATTAAAAGTCTTTTTATCCAATCAAAGCTCAGCTTCTTACCCAAGATAGGGGTCGGCCACATCCTTGCTTGGTGCCCAAGCAAGGGCCCGACCAAGCCCATTTTAGTGTCCAAGATGTGGTCGGCCAAGCCTTGCTTGGTGACCAAGCAAGGGGTCGACCACTAAAGAAATAAAAAGAGAGATTTTAATTTTTTAAAATATTTCCTTTTATAGCAATCTACAAAGGATTAAAAGAGATATTTAAATTTTAAAATCTTTTCTTTTTTGAAGTCATCCACATAGTTTTAAAAGAGAGTTTTAAATTTTAAAATCTTTCCTTTTTTGTTGCCATCTATAATGGTTTTAAAAAGAGAGATTTTAATTTTGATAAAACTTTCTTTTTTTTGTAACCATGATTTAGAAGAGAAGTTTAATTTTAAAATCTTTTCTTTTTGTAGACATCTACAATGTTTAAAAGAAAGAGATTTTAATTTTTTAAACTTTCCATTTATAGCCATCACAATAGGAAATTTAAAAGAGAGAAATTTTAATTATTATTAAAATTTTCTTTTATGCCATGACCAAGGATTATGAAAGAGAGGTAGAGGGTGCCTTATGGGAATAACACATCTCCATATTTCTCTTGTTCCCTTAGGGCTGAAACCTAAGCTTTCCCTCTTCTCTTTTCCTTGGTGGTCGACCCTTCTCTCTTTCTCTTCTCCCTTTGTTTTCTTCTCTTAAGGCCGGAGGCACATCAAGCCCCATCTTCTTGCGGCCGGTTTGCTTGGAGGGGAAGAAGAAGAGAAGGAAGTTTCCTATTTTGGCATTCCTTGGGTGGCTGAAACTTGTAGGCAAAGAAGAAGGTTCGGGTGGATTTCATCTTGGTAGATCATCGCCCACATGACGTCCAAGAGGAGGAGAGGAATACAACAGAAGATCAAGAGATCTTTAGCTGCAAAAAAAGGTATAACTAATTATTTGTTTCCGCTGCATAATTAGTTTGTGTTCTTTGTATGGATCCTGAAATACCAACACAAGAGGCCATCGATTTTGTGTTTCGATTTTGTGTTTCTATTGTGGTCTCTATAGTTAAACCTAAGGTTATTGTAAGAAGTTTAAATATTCAATTTCTTTGAAAGGGTTTGTCTAGGAAGTGGTGGATGATCCCATACCCAAGAAGGTCGAGTGACTCGCCATGTTTAACCTAGAAGTCACTATTTGAAATAGATATTTAATCAACTTCTGTAATATGGTTTAACTTCTAAAGAACACATGAGTTGAACTTGGAGTAAAAATGTTAAGTTTCGTTTCCAATCCAAGTTTAACTTCTGAAAAACAACTTGGATTAAAAATGTTAAGTTTCGTTTGTAATCCAAGTTTAACTTCTGTAGAGCACATGGGCTGCTAGGAAAAGTTCTGTGCTTGTACAAATTTTTGTACAGGGGAAACAGAACGGAATTTCGAAGAGCACCCAACATTTGGTATCAGAGCTAGTTTTCTGCCTCTGTGTGTTTGGTTTTCAGTTAAATTATGCACTTTTCATACATAAATTTAGGCAGGATAATAGTAGGATGTGCAAATAGATTAACTCTGTGGTTGCAGACATCCTAGTTCCAACTATTATGTCCCTATTGTGTTTGTGTGATTGGACCCTCGGGCATGTCGAGGGCATTTTATGTGTGTGCATAATTGTAATTATTAAATACAGCAGGAGTTGTATTAGTTTTAGGATTTTACATTCTGTTCGATCTAGATTACATGTACATTCCCTTGTGGAATATAGGACCGATAAATGTAAACTTTTATTTTTATCGCGGATCGTATCCTTACGAGATGTAGTGTTATTTGAGGACCAGAGGCGCAGCGGAAAAGAAAGCAAGATAGACGCGATGACATGACTTGTTGGCGGCGGCTAGGGTTGGTGGCACACGGAGGACAACTATGGATGAGGCCATAATAGTTGGAAAATTATTTTTCATATTTATTGCCTTTTATGCTAATGTGTTGTGTGTGTGTGCATGTTAAAATTCCTCGTTTTAAATAACTAAAGTGGGAGAGGATTTATTTAAATTTCACGGTCTACATTACTGGTTTGTAAGTGATGCATTCAAACTTGCGCGTTGACTTTGAGTGCCTTCCTCCACATCGAATGAGTTTGTTTATGGATCACTAGATCAAACTTCCTTTATGGATGATTATAGAAAATTATTTAGGTTTTTGTGATCTTCTCCATCTGAAGGGGCACAATTCTAATTAATGGACTAAGTATCAAGTAATGGTATACACTTAGGCGCATTTAATAGTATCCTCCCCATCGAAGTCACTGCTATTATTTGTGTAACCGAAGACAAACCAACTATTAATTTTATTTGTTATAAAGTTAGGTTGACAAGATAATAAACTTAATGGGTAAAACCTCCTCTTACAAATATTTGAATTTGTATATGTCCACACTATCGTGGCATACAAAATTCACGGTATTTTGAGGTGTTGGTGAATTTAAATGATATTGTTTGAGGAATCAATATTATTTTAAATTCTAAAGTTTTGATTAAATATTTTGTGATTCTTAGGATTTCAAATGGCTTTCAATCCTCTTGCTGTTATATTGAAAGAAAACAAACTTACTGGTCCCAATCACATTGATTGGAAACGAAACTTGGACATTGTCTTAACTGCTGAAGGATACAAGTTCGTACTTCTTGAGGTCTGTCCGAGCGTGTCTGATAAGGATTCTAGTGAAGAGGAGATAGAGAGACAAAGAAAATGGGTCAAGGTAGATGAGATGGCGCGGTGTTATATTTTGGCTTCTATGTCAAATGTGCTGCAACATCAACATCAGGCCCTACCCACTGCCTATGATATGATGCTCAATCTCAAGGAACTATTTGGACACCAGAATCGGGCTGCTAGACAGGAGGTCATGAGAATCTTAATGACGACCACCATGACTGAGGGGACAGTCGTAAGGGATCATATCCTTAAGATGATGACTCATTTAACGGGTTATCCTCGCAAAAATGAGAACAATATAGGTATATCTTATTCATTAGTTGTCGAAACATATTTAGCGGTGTTATCTACCGATACCTGGTGTGTAGATATGGGAGCCACTGATCATGGCTGCAATTCATTACAGGGGTTCTAGGAAATCCGACGACTACATGAAGGGGAAATCACCGTCTATATGGGTAATGCTACGAAAGTGGCGGCTGTTGCAGTGGAAGATGTTTATTTATCCTGTGATATAAATAAAACATTGATTTTAAAAAATTATCTTTATGTACCAAGTTTTAGAAAGAACTTGATTTCAGTTTCTAAACTATTTATGGATGAATATTCTGTTTCTTTTGGTGACAAAGTAGTTGTCAAGAAAAATAGGGTAGTTATATGTTTTGGTACGTTGGTTAACAATTTGTATATTCTAAATCCAATAACTCCCGCGATACAACAATAGGAAATTTAAAAGAAAGAGATTTTAATCTTTCCTTTTTAGAATTACTAAATTCATTTTGGGGATATGCTCTGGAAACAGTAGTGTGCATTCTGAACTTGGTACCTTCTAAGTCAGTACCCTCTACTCTCACAGAATTGTGGAATGAGCGTAAGCCTAGTCTGAAACATATTCGGATTTGGTGTAGTCCAGCACATGTGCTGAAGGGAGACACTGATAAGTTCGAATCACGTACAGAAGTTCGCTTGTTTGTGGGTTATCTTAAAGGAACGAAAGGTGGTTTATTTTATAGTTCTAAAGATCAGAAGGTCATTGTTAGCATCAATGCCCGATTTTTAGAAGAGGACTATGTAATGAACCACAAACCCATGAGTAAAATTGTTCTTGAAGAAATAAGAGAAGACATGTCTACCTTAGTACCAACGGTACAAGATGAGATACCACAAGAAACTGCAACACGTATCACAAATGATGCACAATTACAAGTAATGTCTCGTCGTAGTGGGAGGGTTGTTAGGCAACCTGATAGATTCATGTTTTTGGGAGAATTTTCAGACTTGATCCCTGGTGAACATGAATATGATCCCTGGGCATATGATGAAGCACTCCAAGATAAAGATGCAGCATCGGTCTATCTATGGACTGAAGCAAGCTTCGAGATCTTGGAACATCCAGTTTAATCTTATGGATTTATTTAGTGTCCAAATGAGTCTTGTGTATACAAGAAGAGTGATAGAAATGTGGTGGTATTTCTTGTACTATACGTAGATGACATTTTGCTCATTGGCAACAATGTCAAAGTGTTGTTAGACGTAAGGGTATTGTTGTCCAAGCAGTTTGATATGAAGGATCTGGGAGAATGTGGACATATTCTTGAAATCAAAGTAATAAGGGATCGCAAGAAAAGAATGTTGTGCTTATCCCAAGCTTCATACATCGATACTATCCTAGCTCGTTTTAGCATGCAAAACTCCAAGAAAGGTTTTCTACCTTTTCGGCATGGAGTATCTTTATCTAAAAAGATGTGTCCTAAAACATCAAAGGAGATAGAGGACATGAAGGCAGTTCCTTATGCTTCGGCTGTAGGAAGCCTAATATATGCAATGATATGTACAAGACCAGATATCTGTTTTGCCGTGGGCATGGTTAGCAGATATCAAAGTAATCTAGGACAGGGACATTGGACTGCTGTAAAACATATATTAAAGTACCTGAGAAGGACTAGAGATTATATGCTGGTTTACCAGGCAGATGGTTTGCTCCCTATGGGTTACACGGATTCTGACTTCCAATCAGATAGGGATAATAGTAAGTCAACCTCGGGGTATATGTTTACTTTAGGAGGTGGAGCCATAATATGGAGGAGTGTTAAGCAGAAATACGTTTCGGACTCCACTATGGAAACTGAGTATGTGGCAACTTCTGAGGCAGCCAAAGAAGCTGCATGACTCAGAAACTTCTTGATGGACTTAGATGTGATTTCTGATTTGCCCAAAATTATCATAATTTATTGTGATAATAGTAATGCAGTAGCAAACTCAAAGGAACCACGAGCACATAAGGCAAGTAAACACATTGAGCGCAAGTACCACCTAATACGAGACATCGTAAAATGAGGAGAAGTTATTATCGCCAAGGTTGCATCAGCAGATAACCTGGATCCTTTCACTTAGGCCCTTCAGGCGAGAGTTTTTTATGGGCATGTTGAGGGGATGAGAATCAGATGTATGTCAGCATATATGACAACATAGTCTTTTAGTATAAGTGGGAGATTGTTATGATGTATACTAAAGCGTATCTTTTTGTATGAACATTTATTTTGAAATGAGAATCACATTGGTCAAATATTTGCATTTAGTTAAATGCAGTTATCCATTTAATTTATATTGTAGATAACATGGTGTGTGGTATCACATAGAAGATCATGTTATCAGTTCCTTATAAATTATAAATAGTAGTTCACAACCAAGATGGATTGAGACAAACCATTGGAATGGTTGTAGTACAATTTGATATTAGTTTATCTTGACTATAAAATTACACTAGTACACTATGTGTATATTGAATAGGACCATTTGAGGTTGTTTCTTTTTATACTGACTGCATAAAAGAACAGAACTTCTGTTATTATGGACATGCATACTCTTAATCCTGATATAATAACAAGCACATATACTTAGTATTTATTTCTTTGATTTATCAATGGGTAAGATTTATTCGTTAAATCAATAGGCCCGATAAGTTGGGAAATAATATTATTTATATGGTGTGTTGTTGATTATAGAAGGAAACTGTGTCCTAGTTATCTAGGTTGATAATGTCCCCTTGAGGAGCTCATAAGGATTATCATGTAAACCATGCAGGTGGAGTTAGTCTGACATGATAATGAAGTTGAGTGATACTACTCTTGGAGCTAGATATTAATTAAGTGGGTTGTCAGTAACTCATTTAATTAATGGACATTCGATATCTTAAACACAGGAAGACTAATACACTCATGATAAGAAGGAACCCATAGTGTAATATGGGATCGGTGCGGTAGTTTAATAATGACTCTTTAGTGGTATGAGTTATTAATGATGAACTTGAGTTGGGCGTTCGGATCGAACACAGGAAACTCAAGTTCATTAGGAGGCCAAAACCAATTCCTCCTTTAGGTCCCTGTTGTAGCCTCTTATTAAAAGTCTTTTTATCGACTCAAAGCTCAGCTTCTTACCCAAGCTAGGGGTCGGCCACATCCTTGCTTGGTGCCCAAGCAAGGGCCTAACCAAGCCCATCTTAGTGTCCAAGATGTGGTCGGCCAAGCCTTGCTTGGTGACCAAGCAAGGGGCCGACCACTAAAGAAATAAAAAGAGATATTTTATTTTTTTAAAAAATATTTCCTTTTATAGCAATCTATAAAGGATTAAAAGAGAGATTTTAATTTTAAAATTTTCCTTTTTTGAAGTCATCCACATGGTTTTAAAAGAGAGTTTTAAATTTTAAAATCTTTCCTTTTTTGTTGCCATCTATAATGGTTTAAAAAGAGAGATTTTAATTTTGATAAAACTTTCTTTTTTTGTAACCATGATTTAGAAGAGAAGTTTAATTTTAAAATCTTTCCTTTTTTAGACATCTACAATGTTTAAAAGAAAGAGATTTTAATTTTTTAAACTTTCCATTTATAGCCATCACAATAGGAAATTTAAAAGAGAGATTTTAATTATTATTAAAATTTTCTTTTATGCCATGACCAAGGATTATAAAAGAGAGGTAGAGGGTGCCTTATGGGAATAACACATCTCCATATTTCTCTTGTTCCCTTAGGGCCGAAACCTAAGCTTTCCCTCTTCTCTTTTCCTTGGTGGCCGACCCTTCTCTCTTTCTCTTCTCCCTTTGTTTTCTTCTCTTAAGGCTGGAGGCACATCAAGCCCCATCTTCTTGTGGCTGGTTTGCTTGGAGGGAAAGAAGAAGAGAAGGAAGTTTCCTATTTTGGCATTCCTTGGGTGGCTGAAACTTGTAGGCAAAGAAGAAGGTTCGGGTGGATTTCATCTTGGTAGATCATCACCCACATGACGTCCAAGAGGAGGGGAATACAACAGAAGATCAAGAGATCTTTAGCTGCAAAGAAAGGTATAACTAATTATTTGTTTCTGATGCATAATTAGTTTATGTTCTTTGTATGAATCCTGAAATATCAACACAAGAGGCCATCGATTTTGTGTTTTGATTTTGTGTTTCTATTGTGGTCTCTATAGTTAAATCTAAGGTTATTGTAAGAAGTTTAAATATTCAATTCCTTTGAAAGGCTTTGTCTAGGAAGTGGTGGATGATCCCATACCCAAGAAGGCCGAGTGCCTCACCATGTTTAACCTGGAAGTCAATCTTTGAAATAAATATTTAATCAACTTCTGTAATATGGTTGAACTTCTGAAGAACACACGAGTTGAACTTGGAGTAAAAATGTTAAGTTCCGTTTCCAATCCAAGTTTAATTTCTGAAGAACAACTTGGATTAAAAATGTGAAGTTTCATTTGTAATTCAAGTTTAACTTCTGTAGAGTACATGAGCTGCTAGGAAAAGTTTTGTGCTTGTACAAATTTTTGTACAGGAGAAACAGAACATAATTCCGAATAACACCCAACAAGACCGACTCTTTGGCTGACCGTCCATATCCTGAGAGTTGCCTTAACACTGAGAGATGGGGAACTATACCCTATGAGTTCGACCGATACTTTGGTCGACTGACCATATGTCGGGAGTTGTATTGTAGAATCAGGGAGTTGGGCACCATATGCCTGACTGTTGTAGGAACCGACCGAGTTTATTCTATGTGTGTTGACACTGAGTGGGGCACTAGACCCTTAAGTCGGATTGAAACTTTAGGTCGATCGACTGTATATTGAAATTTGTATCATAAGAATGAGGAGCTAAGTCCCTTAAGTTCGAATGGATGTGAGACCGATTGACCGTATACTGAGAGACTTGTCCATAAGATATAAAGAACTATGCCCCATGGCCCCGGTTGGGTTAAAGTTCGTCTGGATTCGTACTGGGAGCCTCACTTCTGAAAGGTGGTTCATCCGGATACATGCACCCTTACTTTGACCGACATCTCACATTTACTTTAACTGTTACATCATCTTAACCATCAATTTCATATTACCTCTGGGTCCACTCACAACACATCGTATTAGTAATCAACACACCCTTCCCGACAATGCCCCTTATTACCGACAAAGATAACTGACAAGCCTTTTGATCCAATGTCCTTTCCGCAACTGATGCATCCTTGCTTTGCCATACTTGAACCAACTTTACTAAATTGGTGGACCAAAACTTGAACTAACTCGATCGAATCTTTGTTGAACTTGGAAAAGTTATTGTAATTGACCTAATCCGAGATCATCGTAACCCACTCCGACTCAACTCGGGTGCAATCGAGATCCTATGTGACTCGGAATCTATGTTGATTGGATCAAGGATCATGTTGAATCTATATTGATTGAGTCAAGAATCTACCACGTGCAACCCCTTACTTAACCCCACATCAATAATATAGTTATAAGTGAATGTGCTCAACATCAACTATACAAGAAGAGTAACACCCTTCAGGATAAAAGTTCAAACTCCAAATGAGTATACCACAGCACCAATTATATAAGAGCAAAATCATGGGTTCATGCAATATAGTAACAAACCTTAGTCAAGAGCATAGATAGACCCTTAAGAGTGAAGCCACAACCTCAAGATAAAAGTTGAACTATAAGCAAAATTTAAAGTCACATTAATTTATTTAATTTGGAAATTCCATCTAATTTCCATATTACATGAATTTTAAACATTACATCACATTATATTTAAAGTTTAAATAATTTAAATTTGAAATCAGAGCACCATTCCATTGTCGTCTAGTCCGGTTAGGATACCTGGCTTTCACCCAGGCGACCCGGGTTCAAATCCCGGCAATGGAATTGTTTTTCTTCATTTTGCTATAAAAGTCCAAACTCTTGCTTACCAGATTTGTTCTCGAATCGAAACACATAATTCTTGTAATAATAAAATTGTTTTGTCAGAGAACTTTAAAAGTTTAGTTTAAATTCTATCCTGTTACAAGTCCTTATGGTTTTACCCGAAAAACCGTTTTTTTTACAAAATAGTCCTTGCGATAAAACTTGTTTCCTTTTCGGAACTCAATCGGGACGTAAATCCCTTGAAGAAGTGGACGCAATCGATGCAAATAATCTGATAAGGCAGCGAAGCGAACTCATCAGTCATCGTCCCCAAAACCAAACCCTCATCACCGTCGGCTTCTGAGGAGGAGGCGGCGACGACAGCGGCGAAGAATCGAGCAAGGTGATGACTTTCTGCTTCTCTCCAGCAGCTCCTTCCTTTGCCCAACTCCACTCCTCCTCTTCCTTCCCTCTACCTCTCGCTTCCTCGACCTCATGCAGGAGTAAAAGGAAAAGCTTCATTCCGTCCCACCCCCTTTCCTTTCCCCACTTCCTTCATCTCCATCGGCATCTCCACAAGCCACTCAGCGTCTCCCTAGAAGACCACCATATCTCCTCTCCTCCTTCTCCTCCATCTTCGCATCCATCGCCCTTCAAGAACTCCATCTGGGTCAACCCCAACAGCCCTCGCGCCTCCCGCCTCCGCCAGCGCTCCTCCGATTCCCGCTACGCCCGCCTTGCCCTCCTCGCTGCCTCCCTAGACTCCTCCGACCCTACCGATCCTTCCATCTCCGCCGTCCTTGCCTCCTTCGGCAGCGCAGCAACCGTGCAGGACGCCGTCATCGTCCTTAACAGCATGTCCAACTCCCATAATGCCGTTCTTGCTCTTCGTTGGTTCCAGCGCAAGATCGACAGGGAGGTAGTTCTCTACAACGTCACGCTTAAGGTTCTTAGAAAGTCCAAGGACTTGGTGGGCGCGGAGGGCCTCTGGGGGGAGATGCTGGAAAAAGGAATTAAGCCGGATAACGTGACATTCACAACTATGATAAGCTGTGCCAGGTTCTGCAACAAGCCCGAAAAAGCAGTCGAGTGGTTTGAGAAAATGCCCGAGTTTGGATGCCACCCAGATGATATCACCTACTCGGCCATGATTGATGCTTATGGTCGGTTGAATAATGTGGAGATGGCTCTTGAATTGTACGACCGTGCTCGTGCAGAAAAGTGGCGGCTTGATCCTGTGACTTTTGCGACTGTGATTAGGGTATATGGCATTTCAGGTAATTTTGATGGGGCGCTGAATGTGTACGAAGAGATGAAGGCCCTTGGTGCTAAGCCTAATTTGGTTATTTACAATACGTTGTTGGATGCCATGGGCAGGGCCAGAAGACCATGGCAAGTCAAGACTATTTACCGTGAAATGTGTAGCAAGGGGTTGGCTCCTAACAGAGCAACATACTCAGCTCTTCTGCGAGCATATGCTAAAGCTAGATATGCTGAAGATGCGCTTGACGTGTATAGGCAGATGAGGAAGGAAATGGAGCTTGATATTATCTTGTACAACATGCTTTTGTCAATGTGCGCTGATGTTGGTTCAGTTGATGAAGCAGTGAAAATTTTTAATGAAATGAAGGAGCTATCAAATGCCTGCAAACCAGATAGTTGGAGTTACTCGGCTATGATAACTGCATACTCGTGCAGTGGAAAAGTTTCTGAGGCTGAAAGCATGTTGAATGAAATGTCAGAAGCTGGGTATCAGCCAAATATTTTTGTGCTTACATCTCTAATCCAGTGCTATGGCAAAGCTGGAAGAACTGATAGCATTGTTAAAGCATTTGACAAACTTCTAGGTTGGGGGATCAAACCTGATGATAGGTTATGTGGCTGTCTCCTGAATGTGGTAGCTCAGACGGCAACAGAAGAACTTGGGAAGATTATTGGTTGTATTGAAAGAGGAAATACTCAGCTGGGTTCTTTAGTAAATTTGCTGGTTGACGAGGCTTGTGACAATGATACAGTTAGACAAGAAGCTGTACTACTCTTCCATAACGTGAGTAGTGAAGTAAAAAGAGCTTATAGTAATTGTTTGATAGATCTCTGTGTAAACCTCAACCATTTGGAAAGAGCGTGTGTGCTTCTCGACCTGGCAATTCAACTTGAGATATATACAGATCTTCAATCTCGATCTGCTACACAGTGGTCCTTATATGTGAAGGGTCTCTCACATGGAGCTGCTCTAACTGCATTACATGTTTGGATGAATGATCTAGCCAAATCCTTACAGAATGGAGAAAACTTGCCTCCATTACTTGGTATCTTCACAGGGCATGGAAAACATAAATATTCAGAAAAAGGGTTAGCATCTGTTTTCCAGTCTCACTTGAGAGAAATCTGTGCACCATTTCATGAAGCACCAGACAAGGCTGGATGGTTTCTAACCACACAACTTGCGGCTGAATCATGGTTGGAGTCAAGAAACTCATCTTACAAAGTTGCTGCTTAGGATACACGGGTAGATAAATGAATACTCGAAATGATATTTCTGTTATTGTTTTTCCTTGATTTTGTAGTCAATGAGATGTTAGTGCTGATTTCTAATGCATGCAAAATTGCTAATAAATACTTCCTGTTTCAATGAATTCTTTTGCTTGATTCTGTTGTCCTTAACTTTCGAGTAGCAGTTACACACTTTGATGAACTTGAGATACTCATTATATTGTTTTGAGAGACCCACATGTAGATCATTCAAAGGACTGTGCCTTGACTTTGCATAATTGTATTTCTCGTATATATATTTTTAAAACTTTTAAATATAACTGTTAAATTGTAATATATCTAATTTAATCATCAAACATCATTGAAAACTTCATATGTAAAATGCTTAAAATGTAAACAATTATTTTTTTTTTTAAAAAAAACTATTCTGCCTACAACTGGTGCTGCCTTTCTCTGGCCTATGCCTTGGGTCCATAGTGTGTAGTCATTATGTCATGCTTTGCATATATACATATATTTATAGATATATGCACACCAATCATGGCCAATGTGAACCATAACTTTCCGCTTATATATTGGTAGGCCTGTTTGACATCCTATTAAGTGACGAAGATCTTTGGAAGAAGCCTTGCACCCTCACCTCACCTTGCAGAGATGGAGAAGAGAACAATGCATTTTAAATTGGGGAAACAAAAGATTGTAATTGGTTGTACATGAGGTCGAGGAAACCTCACTGTTGAGGATTGTTGACCTGTTCTGTATGCTATTCCCAGCAGAATGATATGTTCTTTGCCAAATGACACATAATGATTCTTCAAATAAAGATCTTGTTGACAACTAAAAGAAGGTGAGAATGGAGATCACTGCAAAATTGACAGAGGTGTAGTGCGGATCTTCCAACAGATGACTCAACCTTGCTTCATGCATCTCCATTTTATGTTTGTGGATATCCCATCTTCAACTCTAAAGCACCCTTGCTTTGTCTATTCTTTTGCAACTTTATCAATTTTTTCTACTAGCTCATATATCTTAACTTATAATCTGGTGGTCTGTTTCTGAAATTTGATTCAGGATCTTTACTTAAACATCCCTCATGTGATTTCTGTAAGTGTTCCATAGCTGAAAGCGCCCCTACTTATGTTATATTGTATGGTAATTATAGATTTGATGGGTGTTATTTTCCCAGGCATATTAATTATCAAATGATTGGCATGCATCCACTACGAGCTCAAATGCTATCTCCGTCACGACTTGGATAAATTATTTCCTTATACTGCTCATGATCTGATCTGTTTTCACTTCTATTTTAATATTCTAGCTCACACAAGCCAACAATAATTGTTTTCTATTTTCTTGCTTCAAATGTTTGGCATCCTATATTCATACGCTCAGTATGCCTTTTGTAAGTGCTTCACGCAATTTTTTATTAGTAATGTTCAATGATAATTATGTGCCCATGAAGTGCTTATTGCTTTAGAATTTTCCTCCTCTAAAGCAGTCTGTTAAAATATTTCCTACCCATATGAGAAGACTAGAACAGTATCGGCTATGTTGGAGCATGTAACTAATGGGATAACTAAATTCTGCAACATAGCCGATACAGATTTTTTTTTTCACAATAGATAACTGCAAAAGCAGAGCTAGTCTCCTTTTTTATCCATTTTTACATGTTTGTCTAAATCTGATCAATTCCATCAAAGCATGAGTAGTGATCTTTGTTCATTTCGCAATAGTTGGATGCATTTAGGCTTATTGATGAACAGTGTAGTTTAAACTTAGCACTCTTTTCAAGTGCAGTATTACAAGTAATTTTCTGCCAAAATTTCTTTCCAAATTAAAGTTGTTATCAATCAATTCAAGTTTAACTTATTAACTTGTTTTAGGCTAGTATTAATTTCATCTTTATTTCATTGTTCCAGCAAAAGATACATATGACTGGCCCTACCGTCTATGAAGACGATTCACCAATTTTCCTTTCTATTACTTTACTTCAAATACAAAATTCAACATGCTCGGAACTCAACTGTATGTTATACACAATAAAAAGATTAAAAATAGAGAAGGGAAGGGACAATCTTCTCTATTATGATGTTGAAATTGTACATTAGAATCACCAGATACAACACGCTATTAGATGTCATGTTCAAATTCTAAGCTCTGAATTCATATGATGCTTCAAATCACTTTGGAAACCTGCAGAACTAACCATCATGTTTTTAGTAGTGAAGCAAGATTAAATAACACACATTCACAACCTTAGTTTATTGATGATCTCAACTTTGGCATGTACTTATGAGAAAATAGAGAGAAACATTACCATTTAGATCTAAATTTATATCAGTGTGCTTAAGTGAATGTAAAAGATGGAAAAAGTGAGCTACACACCCTCCGAAATCAAGTTTTACCTACCTGATTCAGATGTCAATATTATGCTTGTTGTTCTCTAACTTGATCATTTCCTTTTCTCGTGCATTTCTCCTTTTCTTCTTGGATTCCACTTCTACAGCCTTCGTTAGCACATCAACCTTCCTTAGGAGAAACTGAAATAAAAGAAATTATTTTCATTAAGCAAGAACACTTATGCATTAAACCAAGTAGAATGAACTGTTCTATATAAACCTTGATTTCCTCATCTTTCATGATCAATACATTATCCTTGTCCTTGTGAGATTCTTTCAAGTTTATAACTTTTTTTTGCAGTTTGTCATAAAGAAACCCAGACACCATATCTTCGTAGCCATTTTCTTGGTTCTCATTTTGTGACTTGCTGTCTCCACATTTTTTTTCATTAACCTCATGGTTGACCTGGTTTCTTCCCATCATAACATCATCTGCATACCTATTGGACCTGACATTTGTTTCTGCATTTTCCTTCCCAGTGTCATTGAATGACCTGCTTCTCAAAGCTAGTGAATTTTTTTTCACAACATTTGAGTTTAAGCTCACCATTCCTCGGGCATTATCAACATCTCCAGAATTTAAGTTAGGCTTCTGCAATACAGTGTCATTGTTGGGTGCATGAGAAACCTTTTTGAGGTCCTTGGGCGATGCCAATTCACACTTCTTCCTCTCACAAAGGTCTCTTGTCTTTTCTGGAAGACTTGAATGCTTCATGCACTGTTCCAACGTCTTCAGCCTCAAGCTTAGTTTCTCCTGTGATATGGTAGGTTGGAACTTATAAAATACTGATTATTGTCAATTTAGACTAGAACTGATTGATAAGTTTTTTACCTTAAGTTGAGTCTCTGCCTTTAATGTTCTTCCTGCTAAAGTTAACTTATCCTTTAACCTCTGTATCTCCCCCTACAATTGTGCATGCTAAGAGCTATCAGGGGAAATCATATTATTACCAAAATTTTGTGTTAGCAATGGAAGCGCACACATGTTAGGAACTATGTTGTTGCAATTGGACAGGAAAGTGTTCATAGATAGTTTCTGAATAGAACTTATTAAGAATATAAGATAATTGCCATAGAAATTAGCAAACCTGCAAAATTCTCCTCTCTTCCAACCACTGCTTGACAGGTATGACTTTGTCTCCATCATCCTTCCACTCATTTGCTGCTGCTGTAGCTATCCTACCTGCCGAAACTTTAACTCTTGCCAGTTCTCTCTCAACCATCCTTTTCTCCTCCTATACATTTATTGATCCTCTAAAAATTTAGCCTCCAGTGGAGAACTACAGAATGCCAAATTGCAATACTTAATGTACTTAAACCTACATTTATCTCAGAGATCTTGCGCTGATAGTCCCTTATCGCATTGGCACTTGCACCACCAGCTAGAATATTTTCCTCAAGCTCATGAATTGTTTTCATAAGTTTTTCCACTTCAACAACTTTCTTTCTGTAAGTTTTCTCCAGAATTTTGTTTTCTTCCTGCAGAAAAATATCATTGAGCCCGGTTTGATGCTTGGTTAATTTGCAAAAGTAATAATTTAAAGATAGGAAATATGCCTGGCAGATCTCTATTTGCCTTTTCAATTCGAGATTTTTGTTTTTCATGACTTCTACATTCCTTACTTGTTCAAGTGCATTATGCAGAAGACTTTCCGCTTCCACTAGTGCTGCCTCTTTAGACTTTGTCAATCTTTCCAATGCTTTTATATCCTCTTGAAGCATTACAATCTGCATGTGATTAGTATGTAAAAATCCATAATCGGGTCATGCTTCTGGAATTATAATGTTCAGAATATTGAAAAACCTACAATTTAGTCATTCCTCCCGAATGCAGTGTGTTAAAGAATGGTACCTCATTTCTGTATTGTTTGATGTCTGACTCAAGTGGTGCTATGAGAACCTCGATAGGGGTGAGTTCCTCATCCTTTTGATTCGCATATACCCTTCTTAAAATTGCTTCTGCAGAAATTTGTGCTGCCAACGCCTCTTTTGTCTCGTTGGTTAGTTTTTTGATGTCAAGATTCTGCAATGTAACAGATGATGGGTTTGTCAGCCAGCCAAGACACTAATCACTCTTCAAGATTTTTGTATGTAAAATGTAATGATTGAGGAAACCTTCTGTTCAAGCTGTTTCTCAGTGATCCCTAGTTTTTCATCCATTTTCTTCAGTTGGTTGCTTAACTAGAGAACATGAAATAGAAAAGGTTAGTACAAACTCAAAAAAGGTTGGTTGTGGTTATCAATTGTCTTGTTTTCTTATTCTCTACTTGCCTCCATAATGGCCTTATCCTTCAAGATTTCAGTTCCCTTCAAGGCTTTTATTTCATTTTTAGCAAGTCCCAACTCCCTTTCCTTCTCTGCAGGTTAAGCTCAGAATTTAGTCAAGTCGGTTCAAATGAATTTATGCAATCAAACTCAATTGCTTCATTGATGTTATTGTAGGACCCAACTTTCAGATAATGCCAAATGATCTTGCAGAAACTAAAGTAATTTCTGTTGTTTACAATAAGAAAAGGACAAAAAT
Source organism: Zingiber officinale (assembly GCF_018446385.1). Taxonomy (NCBI): domain Eukaryota; kingdom Viridiplantae; phylum Streptophyta; class Magnoliopsida; order Zingiberales; family Zingiberaceae; genus Zingiber; species Zingiber officinale. The sequence goes on along the minus strand of NC_055992.1, from coordinate 103,560,683 downwards.
AGCCCAGAAGTAGGACCCCCTGTTCCGACAATAGCATAACGGAGACTTGGTTAGTAATGGGATCCATGAAATTGATGCTAACTAGAACTGTTGGAAAGAAAATGATTGGTAGTCAATCCACTTCCTTTTATCCTTTGTACTGCTTTGATGTTATTGAAACTGAATCATTCGGATGAGAAACAAGTGGACGGGAACTCATGCAGATACTTTTCTTTCATACAGGTAAGCCCAACTATTGTGACAAATGAGTAAAATTCTGAGCCAGTCTGAATTTTACTTCAAAAACTCTGTTATTAAGAAGGCAATTATGATTATCAAAAATTACATTGGATTTCATCCAGAAAGAATAAAAGTTGGCATCATTTGTTGTAGGTTGAAGCGGCTTGCTGAGGATTCTAGCAAGTAACCTAGAATCTAAACTTTTATGAATCATATATTTATGTTGAAGGTAGTATGCGAATATGTGGGGACTGTCATTTTATCTCTAATAAAAGCTTTCTCTGTGTCATCATTGGAAATCGATATTTAGAATTTATCCTGTCAAACTCAGACCCCACTAGTTTGATCTTTATATTCATTCTTAAGCTTAGGAAATTTGGCACTTTCTATGAGTATGAACTAAACTCTTTCCGCAGCAAGGCAATTTTCCGAGTTCAAGAAATCCAAAATGGACTTAGAAAAATGAGCTGTGTAATTTGTATTTCAGAATGCCCATATTCTTCAATGAGAACTGGACCTTTTGAGCAGGAAATCATGTTTGAGCAACTTGGCTAAGATCTAGAAGTAGAAGAGTAATTCGTGAAGGAAAAAAGTTTGAAGGACAAACGTACCCAAAATACTATTTTGTAGCCTGTTGAGCTCAATTATTACAGGGTCAGAAAGACTCGCAAAGAGTTCCTTGGCTCCTGCTGCATCACCCAAGCTGCCCATTGTACAGCACACTTCACTTCTTCAAACAGATCTTTATCCCCTTCTTTTACTTCCAGAGAAGACCGCCGTGCCAAAAACTGGAGGATTCGAGGCAATTTATGATGGAGGTTATCTTGAGAGACAGCCATTCTCCAGGAGGAAATCCACCGTAAAGAAGAAGAGAGACAATGGACAGAATTGACACATCCAGAGAATGAGCAGCTGAAAACGGCAACAACTCAGCCTGATTGATAACTATCATTTTGTAGGTACATCTCCTCCATCACCATTTGTTATTTTCTTTTATCACTAAAAAATAGCTTTTAGCGTGTGGATTTGACAACATGCCCCACAAGATGATACAGTCTTCCAAGACAACGGTTTTGTATGGGTATACTTTTGTTGCTGATAGATATTAATCAGAGTTTGCGTTAAAAACAAAGGAAAAACCAAGTATCGATCTCTTGTAAGAGAATTAAGTGGACACACCAATACATAGAGTGTGCTCGATTTGCATCATACTTGTTATATTCTTTTTCTTGTTAATCAAATTATAAATGTGTGAATGTTGCAAGGAAAGGCAGAAAAAGAAGTTTCAGCAGAATTATGTAGTCGGCACTGTTTCTTTTCTTGCCAGTTGCGGATTCATTGAACCACTAAGCATGTTTTATCAGGGTGGTTTGTTCAATCAAAGTCAGTAGCCAACAAGCCATGTTCCCCTGTTCGCACGTAGCAGAGCAAATAAACCCGGGTACGATTAAGGTTGAAGTGACTTTAAAAAGATTTTTTTGATACAGAAAAAAAGGCTCAGTTCTTAGCTTTGAAGAATTATTTTCCCTTTGTGTTTTTTTCCCATTGATTTTATTCTTTTGTTCTTCTTAAAGGAGGATAAATGCTTGATCACTATCCAAAGCAACATTACTGTCTTCTGCTCCTTGAATCCACATTGCATTTGAGAGCCACACTTTTTCCAACTAAAACTAGATTGTGATATGAAGATTATCCAATAATTCAGTGGTTCTTTTATATATATATATATATATATATATATATCATAATCTGTGTAGTAGGTGAACACGCGGTTCAGAAAAAAACTTAATTAATGGATCATGGGATTCATGTGAAATGTCCTTTTGTTTATTATTATCATTGCTTCTTTGGATTCACAATTACACTCTTTGATTGTGTTCTTGAACAGGTCAAAATGAGACATCTGAAAGGAAAGCTTACAACATGTGATCCCTTAGTCAAAATGACCTGTGGCCCTTTGATTTGGACCAGGAGCAACTATGGAAGTGTGTGGATTACAAGGTTGGTGAGAAGATGACACAAAGTGGATGCTTTATTAATTTTTGTTTTATGAATTAAGATCAAATATGAAATAGATAATCCTATTGGACTTGGATTGTTCTATAATTATTTGTGTTTATTTGTTTTTCTTCTACGGTAAAAGAAATGGCAGCCTTTATTCTGTACTTTTGCAAATCTTTACTGAAATGTAGTTATTATGATTATGATTCATGTGTAAAATAAAGTAGCTCCTGTGGGTTGGCGTTGATTCAATAGATTTTGGTCCATTTCCAAGTTCCAACTCGTGTAAAATGATTATGATTCGTGTGTAAAATAAAGTAAGATGGAGAGTTCTTCAAAACAATATTGACGAAGAGAACAATAGAGAATTATATTTGCAAATCTTTACTGAAATGTAGTTTATTTGGATTATTATATTTGACTGGAAAAATATTGTAACTAATAAATAGATAATCTTCGCAACAATAAAATGCCCTTTTATGAAATAATGTATTTAAGGATCAGTCCCAGTTTCGTGGGCTAATTTTTTTTTTTTTTTTTTTTTTGTGACAATAGTATAATGGTAGAGTGTCTTTTCGGTTTTTCAAGCATATCTAAGTATTAAGTTTTAGTTTTAGTAAATTAATAAATGAATTTATCTTAATGAGTACTTGATTTAAGAATACTAAGTTAATGGATTATTTGTTTTTATAACTTTTTAATTTATTTTAATGGTAAAAATTGTTATAGGATTGAACTAATCAACATGAATTAGATAGATGAGATTGTTGGTGTCAACAATGAAAAAAAAAATTTAATTCGCCTAGTTCGCATGACCACCCTAGATTTTCCTATATATTTGGCTTGACTAGTTTTCGTCTAATTAGTTTGAATTATTTGGATTGTTGACTTGGTTGACCTGATTCAGTCATTCTAATAATTCATTATTAAAAAAACTGAATTATTCATAATTATTTTTTGGTAGCATATGGGCTTTGTGGCTCGAAAGCCCAAACCCAAGCCCAATTTTCATTTGTTCTTGGTTAATTTAATAATTTGACTTTCCAAAGAAAATCAACTCGATAAATATGTCAGATTTTGTAAAGCATAGTCTAATTTATTTATTTTTTAAAACAAAAATTTAATATCTTTTGCAATGTCAAACTTAATCATGAGTCACGTAAATAATCTCTCATAAATATAAGAAAAAACCACCTACAATAAAATTAATATGATTTGAAAGGTGTAATTAAAGGAGGTTAAGTTTTTTATTTGATCGTCGAGTGCGTTTTTTGATTTATCCTGATGACTGATAATAAATTTTCATGAGATTAAATTGGTCACCTCCGGAATAATCAATAAGGTTAACTGATATTATTAATTTTTTTTTATTAATAAGAATTTTGTGCACCAAATTATTTTATTTTTTAACTTACTCTCTAATTATTCTCTTTCTTTGTCTTAGTTGTAGAGATGATCATGGTACAAAAAGAGGATGTGATGATGAATAAGAAAGAAAATAAAAGACAATTCACTTATTTGAAAAATGGAAATACACATTGTTATAAAAAAGGGAAAAAAATCAAAGAAAACAAATTAAATAAACAACATTATTAGGCTTCACAATTAAATAAACAATATTATTAGACTTCACATCCCAAGTTTTTATATATGGTAAAAGATAGATTCATTTACTTTTAGTATCTTCATTATTAATTTATTTTTAGATAATAAAGAAAATAAATTATAGATGACTACTAATAATATAAATGGTCAAATATAGAAGAAGACAGCTCGAATGCGCCATTCACATCCCAAGTTCTCAATTGCAGTAGTAGTGGTCGGCAACACGATATCATCTTCAATATTAATTTCGTAAAAAAGTTCTTAAAATATTAACAAAGTTAAGAAAAATTAAATAAATAATTAAAAGCAAGTTTTGATTGTTGCCATATTTAGTTGCGTGATGTGTCAGCCGTTTGAAGTGTTCAAGCTACGAGTTTGATTCTAAATGAAAACGTGCTATTATTTAACACAAACCTCGATATATTTTAGAAAAAATATTGAAAAGAGATTTTATAAAAATACTCTTAGTTATGTGTATAATTCACATCGTGTATTTTCATGATTTTAAAATATTTTAAAAGTCATTTAAACACGAATAGATATTTGAAGACGAAATAAAATTCTCCTGTAAATATATTATTCTCTTTTATAAACGCAGCTCTGGAATAACGACGGCTTCTACCGTTATTATACGTAGCCTTTAATAAAATTGAATGAGTCAGGTACATCAATTTATTCCGCATACATTAATCGTACGTATTCGTACGCCGAAAGAGCGCTTTTTTAACCTGCGCCGCTTCCTTCACCGTGGCGTCCGACGGCTGATCGCCAAAGATCGCGTTTTTCTCCCTGCGCAGCGCAACTCAATAGAGAGCGAGAGAGCGAGAGGGCGGACGGGAGAGGCGAGCGACGCTTCCGAGTTCCGACCAAACACTGCGCAGATGGGTATGCGTTCGCTCTGCCCTCGTTGGATCGTTGTTTCTCGTTTCTTGTTGGGAATTTGGTTTCCCTTCGTGGCCTCGACCGATCCCTTTGTTATGGCTTGACTTCCAGCCAGTTCTGGTTGGATTCGAGTTGCTCGCGCTGCAGGATTTTTTTTCTCCCTTTCCCCTGAAAATTTTCTGTCTGGATTCCTATTTTGTTTGAGTTTCCTGCGGGTTTTGTTTTTCCGCTTGTTTGTTCGCTTTTTCCCTTAGTATATTGCTGTTTTGTTGCGATTTTGCGTCGAATGCGTGCTTCCTTGATGGAAAAGAAGGAGCTTTTGAACTGGCCGTGCAGATTTACGCGCGGATTAGGCTACTAATTTCTCGAAATTGTAACTTCTTATGTAGATGGAGATTCGAGTTCTTCCTGGGACAGTGACGATGAATATGAGAAATTCATCCGAAGAATGAACCCTCCACGGTATGTAAATTCTCTTACATCTAGTTGTCGCTTTTGAATCTGGAATTTTCTGATCCTTTCTTTCTCTTGTTAGGGTTGTTATCGATAATAATTCTTGCCCAAATGCTACGGTTATTAAGGTAATCTATGATCTTCTGATACCCTGCTGGTTTCTCCTTGAATGAACCTTGGTGTTTGTGATTTATGATATCTTGGTTTTGTTCTTTGCAATTGGCATAGGTCGATAGTGCAAATAAATATGGAATCCTTTTGGAAGTTGTTCAGGTCCTTATAGACCTTAATCTCATTATCAAGAAAGCTTATATCTCATCTGATGGAGGGTGGTTCATGGATGGTATTTCATTGGTTTAACAGCTCCTCTAGCTTCCTGATTCTTTTGTGATTTATGCTAATTGGATTTGTTCTTCTTGGACTGTTGCAGTTTTTAAAGTGACAGATACAGATGGTAAAAAAATTGAGACTCAAAAACAACTGGAAAATATAAAGGACTGCATCAGAAAAGTATACTTTTTGCTCCATCTTCATGTTCTCTCTTATTGTGGTATGTGCCCAGCAGCTGACATGGTCTAATTCCTTGTTATTGTAGTCGATAGGGGAAGGTTCTTTTGAACCATCACGAAGTAGATCTGTAGATTTCATGCCTTCGTCCTCTGATCACACGTCAATTGAGCTAACTGGGGCAGATCGCCCTGGCCTGCTCTCTGAAGTTAGTTCAGTTCTCACTGATCTAAAATGCAATGTGGTGAGTGCTGAGGTGTGGACGCACAACGCTAGAGCTGCAGCAGTAATGCAGGTGACCGATGAGGAGACAGGTTCTGCTATTACTGACCCCCAAAGGCTCTCTAAAATCAAACAGCTCCTTTGCAATGTTCTAAATGGAAACAACAGCCATAGGAGAGCCAAGACTGCGGTTTCAATGGGTATCACCCACAAAGAGAGGAGGCTGCATCAAATGATGTTTGATGATAGGGATTATGAGAAGTCAGATGAGGACAATGAGAATGAGCATTGCCGACCAAAGGTTACTGTCGTTAACTGGTTTGACAAGGATTGCTCTGTTGTCACAGTGCAATGTAAGGATAGGCCAAAGCTTCTTTTCGATACAGTTTGCACTTTGACAGATATGCAGTATGTGGTTTTCCATGGAAGCGTTGACGCAGAGGGCCCAAAAGCTTATCAGGTATCTTCTGTTAAGGCTTTACTTTGTGTTTAGTACTCACACACACACAAAAAAGACTTTGATGAAACAGTGTGATACTAATTGCTATATGTTCCTACCATTATGAAGGAGTACTGCATTAGACATATAGATGGTTCCGTGGTTAACTCAGAAGCTGAGCGTCAGCGAGTTGTTCAGTGCCTTGAAGCAGCCATAGAGAGGAGAGTGTCTGAGGTGCAACTGATTTACTCTAATATGCAGTTTAAGTTTCACATACCATTTGATTATAGTTGTGTTTAGAATTACACGCATCTATGTTGCTGGCCCATGTTTCAGCATATGACATCCTATATCACCTAGTGACATTTTCATGATACTTTTAGTCTTCCTCCTTGCTCATTTTCCTTCTTCTATTTGATACTTCCAGGGTCTTAAGTTGGAGTTGTCTACAAGCGATCGAATGGGTCTGTTATCTGATGTCACGAGAATATTCCGTGAGCATGGCCTAACAGTCACAAGAGCTGAAGTGTCTACAAGAGATGGTAAAGCTATCAACACATTTTACGTCCGCGATGTTGCTGGTAATTCAGTTGACCCAAAGACCTTGGATGACATACGATCCGAGATAGGGCAAACAGTGCTACAAGTGAAAGGCAATTCTGATGAACTTAAATCTCCACAAGAGTCTTCTACCCGATTGCTCTTTGGTGGCTTATTCAGGTCAAAATCACTTTATAATCTTGGATTAATTAGGTCTTACACTTAGGTTTGTTTGTTCGTCCACTTGTGTACATAATTGTTCGCCGTTGCTTCATCGAGCAAAATATGCCCACTTTGGTATAAGGAATACAAAGGGAACAAAATGAAGCACTCGTTGTAAAAATGTTACAGCTGGGTGCTTGGATCAGCTTGCCGATCCATATCATGTACATACGAATGTTAATATCAATGCATAACCAAAGTTCATTTCTGAATTCTCTTCGTATGGATCAAATTGTGTCTCACATTGTAAACTACAATATGCAAGCCTTATACAATGTGTCTCGCATTGGATCAGCTTGTTAACTGTGAAATTTGACAAGTTTGTTGCAGCGAGGTACGTGAGTTTATTAATCTTAGTCTCTCCAAGTTACATTCGAGTCTGTCTAGATGCATTCATCTTGTTCTTTCTTCCTACTTTCCATTGATATCCAAATTTCCTTGATAATCACAATCAAAGAAACTGTTTCTGACTCAAACCCCAGTTCCCCACATGCAATCTCGCCATGGATAATGCAACATCCAGGAATTGCTTCTCAAAATCCAGAGCTAGATCTTGACCACACCACGAGCTATTGGAAGACAAGTGGAGTCCAATGACTACTCACATCACAAAGAATAATTGGTGGCGTGGGGTGTGACGCTGTAAACAATATGCAAGCCAACCAAGCTGGAGCCAATCAAAAGAGGAGAAGGTGATGGCTTTTGATCTTGATTCAGCCCAGCTGAGCACATTATCGTGTGTCTTGTTCTTTTCCTAGGTGTGTCCCATAATGACATGAACTCTATCGCATATAACTACTCTTTTATCTCAAACACTCAGCTAAGCAACTGAAGAACAGAGGTCCCATTGGGTCCTACGTCTCCTTGTCTCCTCTGCAATCACTCACTTTTCTTCTAGATAACAAGGTGAATCAAGTACTCAGGCTTCACATGCCTGATGTCCTCTGAGTCAGTCTTCATTCACATGAGATGATGATGCATACCAACTGACACCTATTATTGAAGGCTTAGTAGTTTTTTTACCAACAGACTTTTTCAGGAATCTCCATGAAAAATAACAGGTCTAGAGGGAAAGGGAATGAAGGGAATCATCTGATGCAAGCAGTGTCAGTAAGTCCTTTTTCACCACATACTCTTAAGTTGAAGCTGAGTTAGATAAAACTGAAGAATTTGTGTAAATGGAATGTGATGCTGAGGTATTTCCTCAGTGCCTCGTGGTCAAGAAAATCAATAATCTATCCAGGGGCGGTCCTGAGAAAAACTACGCTCGGGGCAAAACTATAGATTTGACCATTTGGGCCTTCCCTCTTGCATGAACTTAAAAAATCAAATATATATTAAAACAATTAATTATATATCATAATCAAAGTAAATAAAAATATGTAATTAAAGAAATTATATTTTAGAGAACATTTTACATGATTTCTCGAAATAACTTATTCAACAATTAATATTATTTAAAATGTACTCTTCTTGTATTTTTTGAAGCAAAGTCATCAATTATATCGTCATTTGAGATATCCTCCAATATGTCCTTTTCATGCAAAGGATCGTTAAGCCATTCAATCTCTCTCGACTCATTGTAGTTCTCAAATAAGATTTCAAAAATTTTAACTTTGAAAAACTCCTTTCAGCTAATGCTACAGTCACAGGAATAGTCAGTAAAATTTGATAAGCAACCACGACCATAGGAAAAATATCCATTTTCAATGCAAACTCTAAAATTTTAATGGTCGTCCAAGATTTATTTGTGTCATATGCTTCCAGAGGTAACATCTCTTGCAACATTTGTAATTCCAAAAGTAGATCATATGCATCAATATCAGACAGATCATCCTTTTTTAGAGCAGATTCAAGATTCACACAACATTTTCTCAAATCATCTCACAACATTTTCTCAAATCATCTTCATCCAATGCCATTAACTGTTCTCCATCGAACAAGAATCCAAACATCTCTTCAAAAGTATTCAATTGTTTAAACCTACTCCTCAACTCCATAAGAGCAAGATCTACCACAACAAGAAAATAATCAGTCCTAAAGCATTCTTCAGCTTTTTGTGGTTCTCTTTCAGTATTAGCAATCTCATCAAATTATCTTTTTCTAGAAGTTTGTCGTCGCTCAGGAAATACAGGATCAACTCCTATATTGGAAGTAATTTCTTTAGCAGAATTTATGGCTGATGCAAATCCTTTTCCCTATAATTCTCAAAAAAAGAAACAAGCCCTTTCAATTGTTTCACTGCAACATCAATTTGCATCGTTTCAGATTGTAAGGATTTACTGACAGAGTTTATGTTGTAGAGAATATCATACCAAATTACCAAGCTTAACAAAAATTCAAAGCTGCTAAGTTCATGTGTTGCTAACAATCTAGCATCCCTTGATAATCTTGCATCATTAGTTAAATCAACTATCTTAAGTAAAGCTTCTCTGATTTGCCCAACTTGTGATTTAATGGATTTGACACTTTCGATATGACTTTCCCACCTTGTGGTGCACAATGACTTAAGTGTCAAATTATCCAAATAATCAAGTAAAATACTCCAACGTTTTGTAGAATTGGAGAACCCTGTATACATGCATTGACATGCTCCAAAAAAAGATTTTTCTTTAACACAAGATTTTGCTATATCACAAATCACCAAATTAAGACAATGACTACCACATGACATGTAAAAGGCTCTCAGATTTATATCAAATAATCTTTTCTGAATGCCTTGGTGTTTTCCTTTTATATTAGAACCTTTTGTTGGTTGATCCTAGGAAGATCGTACCGGTTCCACTGTATAAAAATTTTGTACAAGTGTCGAACCTTTCCTAAACAATCTATTGTCTTCTTTAGAAGTTAAATTAGGAATTGCAAACGGAACTTAATATTATTGATTCCAAATTTAACTTATCTGTTCTGAATGGTTTAGACTTGGATCGCAAGCGGAACTTAACACTATTGATCCAAATCAACCTATGTTATACATTTAATTAAATATTAATTTTCAAAATTGGCTTCCATGACTGCATGACGAGGCACATGACCTTCTTGGGTATGGGAGCATCCACCACCGCATAGACAAAGCCTTTTAAGGAAAGCTAATATTTAATTTCCTTATATAACTCTAGGTTTAACAAAAAAGAACAATCGAATCACAAATTCGAAAAATAAAAGAAAAGAAACACAACTTCGAATATCTAATCTGAAAATCTAGAATCTAATGCCTCTTGTGTTTGGTATTTCCAAAAATAACTATACAAAGAAAACTAGTATGATGCGGAAAACAATTATTAGTTATACCTTTCTTTGTAAGTAAATAACCTCTTGATCTTCTACCGTATTCCTCTTCTTATCCCGGACGTTGTGTGGGCAACGATCTACCGAGATGAGAATCACCAAAGCTCCTTCTTCTCCTTGCAAGATTCGGCCACCACAAGTACTCCAAGAATAGATGTGGTTCGACCACCACCATCAAGCTCCAAGGGATGTTTCCTTTCTCTCCTTCTCCAAGCTAGAATCCGGCACCTTCAAGCTCCATGAGATTATAAGGTCCGACCAATGAAGAAGAAATAAAAGGAAGAAGGAAAAACAATAGGGCCGACCACCACCAAGGAGGAAAAGAGAGGAAGAAAAATAGAATAGAGTCGTTCCTTTGAAGGCACCTATACCCTCTCTTTTATAATCCTTGACCTTGGCAAATAAGGAAAGTTTAATAAAACTTTCTTATTTTCTTTGCCATGAAAAAGAAATAATTAATTGATAAAATCAATTTTCTTTTCTCTTATTAAAGTGGTCGGCCACAAAGAATTCTCCATCAAGGAAAGTTTTTATTCATAAGAATTAAAACTTCCTAATTTGTTTCCGGAAATTTTTAATAAAAATTTCTCTAATAATTTTTCCCTTTAAGGTGGATTATAAAAAGAAATTTTATAAATTAAAATCTTTCTTTTAAACATGTGGATGATTTCCAAAAAGGAAAGTTATCTCTAAAATTAAAATATAGTTTCAATCTACAAATAAAGAAAGATATTTATACTTTTCTTAATATTTTGTAGAAACTTATAAAAGAAAATATTTAATTTTTAAACTCTTTTTTAAATCATGAACATGGTTAAAAAAGGGAAAGTTTTCTTAAAATTAAAATCCACCTTTCAATCTACAAATAAGGAAAAATTTCAAATCTTTTGTAGAAAGCTATAAAAGGAAAGATTTAAATTTGAAACTCTCTTTTAAAACCATGTTATCCACATAAGAAAAAATTTAAATAAAATCTCTTTTATATTATATGTGGCCGGCCACACTTAGCTTGGACTCCAAGCAGGGTCGACCACTAATCTTGGCTCAATCCTTGGGTCTTGGCCGTGTTGGTTGCTACTCGGAAAGCCTAGAGGTTCCACTGTACAAAAATTTTGTACAAAGGTCTGAACCTTTTCCTAGCTACCATGTGTTCTTTTAAATTAAATTTTGGATCGACTGCGGAACTTAACACGTTTGATCCAAAACTTAATCTATTTGTTCTTTTAGGTTTTGATTTGGATCTCCTGCGGAACTTAACACGTTCGACCCAAATCACCTTAAGTTATTAATTCCATTAAATATTAATTTCCATAATCGGTTCCCAGTACTGACGTGGCGAGGCACATGACCTTCTTGGATATGGGAGCAACCACCACCGACTAGACAAAACCTTTTATAGAAAGCTAATATTTAATTTCCTAAAATAACTTTAGGTTAACCGAAAAGAACAATCAAATAACAAGGAAAAGAAAAACAATAAAAGAACACAACATCGAAAAACATATTCGAAATTCTAGAATCGTAAGCCTCTTGTATTTGGTATTATTTCCAAAAATAACTAGTATGATGCGGAAAGAAAAATTACTAGTTATACCTTTTAGAAAGACCTCTTGATCTTCTACCGTATTCCTCTTCTAACCTCGGACGTTGTGTGGGCAACGATCTTCCGAGATGAGAAACCACCAACCACCTTCTTCTCCTCCTAGCTAGGTTCGGCCACAAAAAGCTTAACCAAGGATGAAGAACAAAACACCAACCAAGCTCCAAGAGATGCTAGCTTTCTCTCCTTCTTCTTCTTTTTCTTCTCCAAGTAGTATCCGGCCGCCACAAGAGCTCGAAGCCTTTGAGAGTTTCGGCCACCACAAAGAGGGAGAGAGGAAGAGGATGGCCGGCCACTCCAAGGAATAAAAGAGAGAGAGAAATAATAGAGGTTGTGTCTCATGAAGGCACCCTCACCCCTTCTTTTATATTCCTTGGCCTAGGCAAATTAGGAAATTTAATTACAATAAAATTTCCTTAATTCCCTTGACATGATTTAATTGAGAAAAATAAAATAAAATTCCCCCAATTAATCTCTAATGGTCGGCCACATTAAAAGAGATAAATTAGACAAGTTTTAATCAACAATTAAAACTTCCTAATTTGTTTCCGGAAATTTTAAAAATTAAAATTTCTCTTTAAAAATCTCTTCATGATTGATAAAAAGAAATTTCTATAATTTTAATTTTATCAACATGTGGATAATTTTAAAGAGAAAATAAAATATCTCACCAATCTACAAATAAGGAAAGAGATCTAATCTCTTTCTTTAATCTTTTATAGATATTTTACAAGAGAGATATTTTAATTGTAATTCTCTTTAATAAATTATTTCTTCCACATAATAAAAATTAAAATTAAAATTCTTTTTAATTTAATTTGGCCGGCCCCCACTAGCTTGGGTTCAAGCTAGGGCCGACCACCCCAATTTATACCTAGGCCAGCCCTAGCTTGGTTCCCAAGCTAGCTTGGCAGACCCCTATTGGTGGGTATAGAAGGTGGGTATAGGTGGGTATAGTACTCTATAAATAAGAGGCTACGATAGGGACCGAGAGGAGGAATTGGTTTTGGTCTCTCGATAAAATTAAGCATCCCGTGTTCGCCCCGAACACATAACTTAATTTTATCAATAATAATTCATTCCACTAGAGAACTATTATTGAACTACCGCACCAATCCCAAATTACATTTTTGGGCTCCTTCTTATTATAAGTATGTTAGTATCCCCGTGTTTAAGATATCGAATGTCCACTAATTAAGTAAGTTACTGACAACTCATTTAATTAATATCTTAGTCCAAGAGTAGTACCACTCAACCTTATCATCATGTCGGACTAAGTCCACTTGCAGGGTTTAACATGACAATCCTTATGAGCTCCTCTTGAGGACATTATCAACCTAGTATCTCTAGGACACAGTTTCCTTCTATAATCAACAACACACACTATAAGTGATATCATTTCCCAACTTATCGGGTTTATTGATTCATCAAACTAAATCTCACCCATTGATAAATTAAAGAAATAAATATCAAATATATGTGCTTGTTATTATATTAGGATTAAGAGCACACACTTCCATAATAACTGAGGTCTTTGTTCCTTTATACAGTCAGTATAAAAGAAACGACCTCAAATGGTCCTACTCAATACACTCTGAGTGTACTAGTGTAATTATATAGTCAAGATAAACTAATACCTAATTACACTACGACCTTCTAATGGTTTGTTCCTTTCCATTTTGGTCGTGAGCTACTGTTTATAATTTATAAGGTACTGATAACATTATCTTCTGCATGTGACACCACATACTATGTTATCTACAATATAAATTAATTGAACAACTACAACTAAATGTAGACAATTTGACCAAATGTGATTCTTTATTCATAATGAATGTTTACAAAGCTTAGGCTTTCAGTATACACTCCAACAATCTCCCACTTATACTAATGACTGAACCTGTATCTTCTCATTCCATTCCCTCACTCCAATGGTCAAGCTTTCGCCGGAAGGGCCTTAGTGAAAGGATCTGCCAGGTTATCCGCTGATGCAATCTTGGCGATGACAACTTCTCCTCGCTTCACGATATCTCGTATCAGGTGGTACTTGCGCTCTATATGTTTACTTGCCTTATGAGCTCGTGGTTCCTTCGAGTTTGCAACTGCACCGCTATTATCACAATAAATTGTGATAATTTTGGGCAAACCAGGAATCACATCTAAGTCCATTAGAAAGTTCCTGAGCCATACTGCTTCTTTAGCTGCCTCAGAGGCTGCTACATACTCAGCTTCCATGGTTGAGTCCGATACGCATTTCTGCTTAACACTCCTCCATGAAATGGCTCCACCTCCTAAAGTAAACACATAGCCTGATGTAGACTTACTATTGCTCCTATCTGATTGGAAATCTGAATCCGTGTAACCCACAGGGAGCAAATCGTCTGCTTGGTAAATTAGCATATAATATCTAGTCCTTCTCAGGTACTTTAATATATGCTTTACCGCAGTCCAATGTCCTTGTCCAGGGTTACTCTGATATCTGCTGACCATGCCCACGGCAAAACAAATATCAGGTCTCGTACATAGCATTGCATACATAAGGCTTCCTACATCCGAAGCATAAGGAACTGCTTTCATGTCTTCTATCTCCTTTGATGTCTTCGGAGACATCTCTTTAGATAGAGTTATTCCATGCCTAAAAGGTAAGAAACCTTTCTTGGAATCTTGCATACTAAAACGAGCAAGGATTGTATCTATATATGAAGCTTGGGACAGACACAACATTCTTTTCTTGCGATCCCTTATCACTTTGATCCCAAGAATGTGTGCAAACTCTCCTAAGTCCTTCATATCAAATTGTTTGGACAACCATGCCCTTAAGTCTGATAATATCTTGACATTGTTGCCAATTAACAAAATATCATCTACGTATAGTACAAGAAATACCACCACGTTTCCGTTACACTTCTTGTATACACAAGACTCATCCGGACACTGAATAAATCCATACGACTGGATTACTTCATTAAACCGGATGTTCAAGACCTTGAAGCTTGCTTCAGTCCATAAATGGACCGATTGAGCTTGCACACTAGATGCTCTTTGTCTTTTTCAATGAACCCTTCTGGTTGCTTCATATGGATGTTCTCTTCAAGACTTCCATTAAGGAAAGCTGTCTTGACATCCATTTGCCAAATCTCATAATCCATATGAGCAGCAATGGATAAGAGTATCCGGATAGACTTAAGCATGACTATCGGTGAAAAGGTTTCCTCATAATCGATTCCCTCTTTCTGAATGTACCCTTTCGCAACAAGCCTAGCTTTGAAGGTTTCTACCTTCCCGTCTGTCCCTCTTTTCCTTTTGTAGATCCACTTGCATCCAACGGCTTTTACACCATCAGGTGGTTCTACAAGCTCCCAGACCTTATTAGAGTACATAAACTCTATTTCAGAATTCATTGCCTTTTGCCAAGATCTTCGCATCTATATCTTGGAGTGCTTTCTCATGTTCGTGGATCGGGTTCATGTTTACAGGATCAAGTCCAAGACTCTCCCAAAACATGAATCTTTCAGCTACCTTACAACCCTCCCACTACGACGAGGCATGCGTGGTTGTGTATCATGTGTGACACGTGTTGCAGTCTCTTGTAGTACTTCATCTTGTACTGTTGGTACTGAAGTAGACGTGTCCTCTCTAAGTTCTTCTAAAACAACTTTGCTACTGGGCTTGTGATCCATTATATAGTCTTCTTCTAAAAACTGGGCATTGGTGCTATCAATGACCTTATGGTCTTTAGGACTATAAAATAAACCACCTTTCGTTCCTTTGGGATATCCTACAAACACGCAAACTTCTGTATGGGATTCTAACTTATCAGCATCTGGTTTCAACACATGTGCTGGACTACCCCAAATCCGAATATGTCTTAGACTGAGTTTTCGCCCATTCCACAATTCTATGGGAGTAGAAGAAACTGATTTAGAAGGTACTAAGTTCAGAACGTATACTGTTGTTTCCAGAGCATATCCCCAAAATGAATTTGGTAATTCTGAATAATTCATCATCGATCTAACCATCTCCATAAGAGTCATGTTCCTTCGTTCTGCTACACCATTCTGTTGGGGTGTTCCAGGTGCAGACAATTGGGATTGAATCTCGGCCTCTGATAAGTAATTCCTAAATTCTCCTAAGAGGTATTCGCCACCACGATCAGATCGTAGTGTCTTGATACTTTTACCTAGTCGTTTCTCCACATCAGCCTTGTATTCTTTGAACTTGTCAAAGCACTCGGACTTGCGGTGCATTAGGTAAATATATCCGTATCTTGAATAATCGTCTATAAAAGAGACAAAATATTCAAAACCACCTCTTGCCTGGACAGACATAGGACCACACAAATCAGAATGAACCAATTCTAACACTTCTTTGGCTCTATACCCCTTGGCCTTGAACGATCTCTTGGTCATTTTACCTTCTAAGCAAGATTCACAAGTTGGAAAATTTTCCAACTCTAATGAACTCAAAAGTCCATCGGCTATAAGCCTCTGAATCCTACTTAAGTTAATATGACCAAGCCTTAGATGCCAAAGATATGCTTGGTTCATTTCCGAAGGTTCTTTTCTCTTATTAGAGTTAGAAGATGAATTATAAATTTCCATGTTTTGCTTTGTGGAAGAAATTGGATTTAAAGTATACAAATTGCCAACTAATGCACCATAACAGATAATCACTTTATTTCTTTTAATAACTACATCGTTACTGAAAGAAACTGAATATCCATCTAAGAATAGTTTAGAAACTAAAATTAATTTCTTTCTAAAACTGGGTACATAAAGACAATTTCTTAAAACCAAATTTCTATTTCTACTAAAAGATAAGTAGACGTCTCCCACTGCAACAGCCGCCACCTTAGTAGAATTGCCCATGTAGACGGTAATCTCTCATTCAGTTAGTCGTCGGATTTCCTGGAACCCCTGCAGGGAATTGCAGACATGATCAGTGGCTCCCGTATCTACACACCAGGTGCTGGTAGATAACACCGCTAAACATGTTTCAACAACTAGAGCATGAGATATACCTTTGTTGTTCTGATTCCTACGATGACACACTACAATAAAATTGTTAAAAGACAACACCATAAAGACAACGGTTTTAAAAGAAACTGTTGTTAATTTGGTTAAAGACAACGGTTTTTGACAAAACCGTTGTCTTTGAGCGCCTGAAAAAAATAAAAGACAATAGTTTGTAAAACCCGTTGTTGTTGAGCGATTTTTTGTAAAATCAACAACACCTTTTACAACAGTTTTCTAAAATTGTTGTCTTTAAGCGTTTTTTTAGGGGTCAAAGACAACAGTTTTAATAAACCGTTGTCTTTGACTTTATGCTTTCGCCGTTTTTCTCCTTCGTTGTTTTTGTTGTAGCAGTGATTTGCTTCCCTCTCTCAGAAAATTTTTTGGCGCTCTATTTTCCCCCCTTAACCTACCCGAACCCTAAACCTCTCCCCTCATACGATCTTTCTCCTCATACGGCTGCGCGACATGGCGCTGAAACCAAACCTTGATCCCTTCGGGGACTTCATCAACAATCTGCGACTCCTTCCGCCGCCATCTGCTTCCCTCGATCAACCCCCTCCCCTACTCCGTTGCCGGCGTCATCAAGGACTAGCTTCGTGAGTCTCCTTCTTCTTTCCCTCTTGTAGATCTGAGGTTTTAGGTATGGATGGCGGTAAAACTCAGATCTGAAAGAAAGATCTGGTTTTCCCTTTTTGATCGAGTTGCCCCTCGCTCATGAAGCTTGACACCCTTCTCTCTCTTGGCTACGTTCTCAGCTCCGTGACCAATTAGGAGCCCCCTCGATCGCCGAGATGGACCGTGGATCGGCAGCCCAAAACTCCCGCCTGGTGGAGGAGGTGTTCCGCGACATCAAGGGCCGGCGAGCCGCCATCATCAGGGCGCTCACCACCAGTAACTCCACTCTGCTTCTTTCTTCTTTTCCTTTCTCAACGATGTTATCGTCATTGACCTTCTGTTGTTTCCTGGTTATTCGCCTGTGCAGATTTCGAGGACTTCTATCAACAATGCGATCCCGGTTAGTAATTCCACAATCTTAGCTGCTAGTAGTCAACTTGGTTTTTGAATTTCAAGTACTTGGGAGTTTTATCTCAAATGGGGTACGGTGTGTTGGGAGGTGCTTATGGTGCTCTAGCTTCAAGGTTTCAGCAGGTATAAAGTACAACATGCTTCTTTAAGGAAAATGCGAAAGGCTCATTGTTTTACTGCATTATTTGCCTTACCTTTTGTTTCTCATATTTCTGTTCAGAGGGTTTTGCATATCTCATTTCGCCTACTTTGCAGTCTATGGCTTATGGAAGGGGACAGATCCCTACTGGCATGACAATGGTGCCCATGGTCTTACCCGATGGACGACTTGGATATGTGCTGTAAGTGAGCTAACAATTGTTTCAACAGATAAACATTCTCGTGGTGTAACAAAAGCTCTTTGTTTTTTTGTCTTCCATATGTTTTTTTGTCTTGTTTTGCAACTAAGATTGTTAAATCATCAATACATTCTCCATTTATCTTAGGCAACAGCCTGAAGCACCTGTCTCAAGACCGCAACATGGGGGAAAATATGGTGGCAACTCAAGTGGAGGTCAGAACAATGACAGTGGATGTGGACGCAGATATAAGCCATCCTAAGTCATTTTGGTTCTCTCTTCTAATTCCTGGATTTCAAGCTGTATTGATTGGATCCCTATGAGTTCAACGTTAATTTAAGTAGCTTACTTTTGTTACCTACTGTGTTTTCACGTTTTGAGTCAGTTTCACCTACACAGTTGGAAGAGCATGGTTTTGAAAGCATGACTATCCGGGATGTTCTTGCAGCTAAGGGGAAGAATGTTGATGGTTCCTAGTTGTGGTGTACAACTGATGACACTGTTTATGATGCTATCAAATCTGTAAATGGCCATTATGTCAATCTTGTTTGGGATTACCATCCAGCTTTAAATAGTTTTAACTGATGGCTTATGCTCTACTATTTCTAGATGACACAACACAATGTTGGAGCTTTAGTGGTGGCGAGACCCGGAGAAGAGAAGGCAATTGCTGGAATTGTTACTGAGAGAGGTAATTGGTTGCCCATGTTTGTTTTTGTTGGTTGTGAAATGGTATTAAATGTGCTCATGGGTGCATGGATAAAGCTAAACATTTATGTGAAATCATAAGATATTTTCCAATTAGTTGGTAAATTTCTCAATTCTATGGCTGCTCCAGTAGATTCAACTGGGTAGATGATTTTCAGATGTTCTTCGGTAGCTTCAATTTTTATAGCAATCTTTTTACAACTGAGTGTACGCCAATGTGAAGTTTTAAATTTCAATTAAGTTAAAAATTATCTAATTATCCTGAAAGTTATTTTCATGACATTTTGATAATCACATTGTCTCAAACACAATCATTTACTTGATGCAAATCAATTGTGTGATGGTCCAATGTGTGTGCCAGTTCTCTCTAAGCAGCATATTTGTTCTTCACCTCTTCAAGACATTAGGGAAATAAGTTTAAGACAATTTTAACATCCTACAAGAGCAGTTGATTAGCAGATAAATTTGGTCTTCACCTCTGTTCAATATCTTTTTTGAAAACTAAGAACCAGTTTTGATAATGGTTCTTTTATGCAATTATACTTGCCGTGCACATTACTTGTGTTCTTAACGATTCCTTCTTCTTCAGATTATCTCTGGAAAATGATTGTACAGGGAAGATCTTCCAAGTCAACTAAAGTTGGTGACATCATGACTGAAGAGGTAAATTTCAATCTCAAGTTGTACAGACAATGTCTGAAAATTTTGAATTGAGTAGAAGTATTATTTCAAGATTTTGTTATTTTGCTTCCAATCTGATGCCGATTCTTTTCCTATATCCAGAATAAATTAATCACAGTGACTCCAGATACCAAGGTTCTGCAGGCAATGCAACTGATGACAGGTTTCTTTAGCAAGATTTTGTCGACAGATTATCTAAATCAATTCAACTAGTTAATCTCTCAACATGTATTAAACTGCTGGTTTCATGCGTTTCAGTACAACTTTGTTGGCTGTTTACTAGGACCACGTGGGAACTCCTTAAAAAGAGTTGAAGCTTCAACTCAATGCAGGGTTTATATATGAGGTCGAGGTTCAGTGAAGGATTCTATAATGGTATGTGGATATCATGTAATATTTATCTTAATGAAAAATGAGTATATTCCAATCTCCCAAACCTTGATGTATTATCCTCACTATTAACTTTTTAAGGCCTACCTACATAAAAAATAGATCTTTGTCTTTATGTTTGAAGGTAAAATAATCCATGTTTTTGAATGTGATATGGGTTTCTCTTCTCTTGTTTCTGCTAGAGTATGATGTTCTTTGTACAAGTTACATCGACATTAAGTTAACCGTGCATTTTAGAACTTATGTAATTTTCGATATTAGCATCCTATAATATGTCCTAATTAATGGATTGCTATTATCAACTCAAAAGCTAAGGTGCATTATTTCTTGTCTTAATACTCAAGTTTTCTCTCCTTTTTTTGAACAGGAAGAAAGCTTATGGGATAAATCTGGATATGAACACTTAAACGAACCGCTGCACATACTATTGGAGGCAGAATTTACACCAGACATAATTGATGCTCGCTTAAACTAAGCTGTTGCCACCCTTGAAGATCTTCTGAAGCTTGTGGCAACAAAAACTTTCACCTAGGTTGCATCCTCCTCATTGTTCTACAAGATGTCGACGCGAATGTTATTATCGAAACATAGTCACTATTCAAACTCCAAATCTTGCAGGATGAGTCAATGGACTACTATAAGAAGCAACAGCTCAGGGAGTTGGCCATACTCAATGACACGTTGAGGGAAGAGAGTCCACAAATGAGCCCACAAACGTTCAGGGAGTTGCCCCACAGGAAGCAGTTGTAGATGGAGTTTATTTGTTTATTTGTATTGGGATAAATTTTATTTGAATATGAGACATGGTTCTTCTTTTATGATTATAATTCTTGTATAAGTAACATTTTGAATTACATTGATATGGGGAATATTCTTTCTTTTGTGATTATAAGCTTTTATTATATATTTATATTGAAATATGATATATTAGTATTAAAAGACAATAGTTTAAAAGACAACGATTTAAAATTGTTATTATTGTTGTCTATCACCCTAAAAGACAACGGTTAAAAACCGTTGTCGTAGCCCCAAAAACTGTTGTAATTGATAGCAGCGTTATTAAAAGTGCTCTAAACAACAACGGTTTTAAACCGTTGTCTTTTCATTCAAAGACAACGGTTTTAAACCGTTGCAAAACTGTTGTCGTTTCATTCTACGACAACAGTTTTAAACCGTTGTCGTAGCCCCCACTTTTAACAGCACTGCCAGTTACAACGGTTTTAAAGGGCCTACGACAACGGTTTTTAACCGTTGTCTTTTAATGTTTTTGTTTTAGTGATAGTCCGCCTTCCAATGCCCTGACTGCTTGCAGATGAAGCACTTGCCCTTCGGCTTCTTCACTCCAGCTTTAAATCCTGTACTCTGAGATTTATTCACTTTCTTTGCTGAGCCAGCTTATTTCTTCTTCTTATTTCCTCTCGGTTTAGAAGTAGAACCATTTTCAGCATAGTGAATTTGAGAATTGTGACGAAATAATCCTTCTGCCGCTTGAAGCTCTGTCAGTAGTTCCCCTAATGAATAAATCCTCTTATTCATATTATAGTTCAGGCGGAACTGCTCAAAACTTCTAGGTAGCGTTTGGAGGATCATATCGATCTGGGTTTCCCCATCAATTTCTGCTCCAAGGATCTGTATCTCGTTCAGATAAGCCATCATCTTTAGGATATGATCCCTTACAGGAGTACCCTCTTGCATGGTGGCTGTCATTATCTTTCTCATGGCTTCTTGCCTAGAAGCCCTATCCTGATGACCAAAGAGTTCCTTGAGATTGTTCATAATATCATAGGCTGTTGGTAAATCTTGATGCTGATGTTGCAATACATTTGACATTGAAGCCAAAATGTAACACCGCGCCATCTCATCTGCTTTTACCCATTTCCTATGATATTCAATCTCCTCTTGGGTAGATTCACCGATGGGTGCTTCAGTACAAATTTATAGCTTTCAGTAGTAAGAACAATGTCTAGGTTTCTTTTCCAATCTATGTAATTAGGTCCAGTAAGTCTATTTTGTTGAAGTATGATGGATAGTGGGTTGAAAGTCATCCTAAGAATCACAAATAACTTTTGGTCAGAACTCTAAATTTAGAATAATATTGATTCCTCAAACAATACTATTTTAAATTAACCAACACCTCATAACACCGTGAATTTTGTATGTCACGTTAGTGTGGACGTATACAAATTCAACATTTGTAAAAGAAGGGTTTTAACCCATTAATTTTATTATCTTTTCAACCTAAATTTTTGACAAATAAAATTAATAGTTGGTATCATTTGGTCACACAAATAATAGCAGTGACTCCGATGGGGAGGATACTATTAGATGTGTCTAAGTGTATACCATTACCTGACACTAAGTCCATTAATAAGATTATGCCCCTTCCGTTGGGGAAGATCACACGCTCTTAATTAACTTCCTATAGTCATCCAAAAATGGAAGTTTGTTCTAGTGATCCACAAACAAACTCATCCGTTATGGAGGAAGGCACTCAGAGCCAACGCGCAAGCTTGTTTGCATCACTTACAAACCAGTAATGGAGACCATGGGATTTACTTAAAAATCCCTCTTCCACTTAGTTATTTATAAATGAGGAATTTTAACTATGCTAGCCTACTAAACTTGTAAACTAATATGCATATACAGCACAATATAAAAGCAATAAATAGAAAATCTAATTTTCAACTATTATGGCTTTTATCTCTAGTTATCCTCCGTGTGTTGTCATCCTAAGCTGCTGCCATATTTGGCTAACGCCACCGGGTCTAGCTGTCGCATCCATCTTGCTCCTAGTTCCGCTGCGCCTCTGGTCCTTAGAAGGTTCCACGCTTTGCAAGATTCGATCCGCGACATAAATAGAATTTTACATTTTTGATCCTATATTCCATAAAAGGAATGTACATGTATCTAGATAAAAAATAAAATTCTAATAAAACTAAATACAGCTCCTGCTGTATTTTAATACAATCATGCACACACAGATAAATGCCCTTGACATGTCTAAGGGCCCAATCACACACATAATAACTAAAAGCCATAATAGTTGGATCCTGCATCCACAAAGTTAGCACATCCTACTATTAACCTGCCTAAATTATGTATGACA
Organism: Zingiber officinale; assembly: GCF_018446385.1. Taxonomy (NCBI): domain Eukaryota; kingdom Viridiplantae; phylum Streptophyta; class Magnoliopsida; order Zingiberales; family Zingiberaceae; genus Zingiber; species Zingiber officinale. Next base: position 103,537,441 of record NC_055992.1, on the reverse strand, counting down.
TGTGCATAATTAAACTAATACCAAATACACAGAGTCAAAACCCTAGCTCTGATACCAATTGTTGGTTGCTACTCGGAAAGCCTAGAGGTTCCACTGTACAAAAATTTTGTACAAAGGTCTGAACCTTTTCCTAGCTACCATGTGTTCTTTTAAATTAAATTTTGGATCGCCTGCGGAACTTAACACGTTTGATCCAAAACTTAATCTATTTGTTCTTTTAGGTTTTGATTTGGATCTCCTGCGGAACTTAACACGTTCGACCCAAATCACCTTAAGTTATTAATTCCATTAAATATTAATTTCCATAATCGGTTCCCAGTATTGACGTGGCAAGGCACATGACCTTCTTGGATATGAGAGCAACCACCACCGACTAGACAAAACCTTTTATAGAAAGCTAATATTTAATTTCCTAAAATAACTTTAGGTTAACCGAAAAGAACAATCAAATCACAAGGAAAAGAAAAAAACAAAAGAACACAACATCGAAAAACATATTCGAAATTCTAGAATCGTAAGCCTCTTGTATTTGATATTATTTCCAAAAATAACTAGTATGATGCGGAAAGAAAAATTACTAGTTATACCTTTTAGAAAGACCTCTTGATCTTCTACCGTATTCCTCTTATAACTTCGGACGTTGTGTGGGCAACGATCTTCCGAGATGAGAAACCACCAATCACCTTCTTCTCCTCCTAGCTAGGTTCGGCCACAAAAAGCTTAACCAAGGATGAAGAACAAAACACCAACCAAGCTCAAAGAGATGCTAGCTTTCTCTCCTTCTTCTTCTTCTTCTTCTTCTCCAAGTAGTATCCGGCCGCCACAAGAGCTCCAAGCCTTTGAGAGTTTCGGCCACCATGGTGTCGGCCTTTTGCATGTCACAAGGCGCTCCAAATTAATAAAGATTGGAACTCATTTAAATTAAAACTAATATTGTAGTAACGAGTCCCAAGTCGTATTTTTCCAAGGTTAACTAGTGAATGTGTGTATATCCTAGAATTAGTTCCAATCAAAGTATTATATCACAAGATCAAAGAATAAGATCTAATAATATTCACTCTCATCTAAACATGATCCATTTCCTTCTCATCAAATAAGCATCAATTAAATTCAGATTTAAATGCACCATTGAATCAATTAACATACCTTCTATTTAAAGTCACAATAACAAAGTATTCCAAGCATTCTACACTCACCTTCTCAGAAACAATTTGAATCTCAAGTTGAGCATTCATCATCATAGCATGTTCACAGTTACAACAATCAAAAGTTAAGATCAAGGAGTTTTGATATAGGAATGGATTAAAGGCAAATAAAATTATGAAACTTCAAATCTAGATCAGATTACAGAAATTAAGAAGCTGAACAAAAATTTGGATTACAGCAGTTCATCAAGATCAGGTTAGCAAGTAGAATTTCAGAATTGGGATTGCAAAGAAGAACAAACAGAAATTAACAAAATCTGAAGTAAGAAATATAGAACAAAGATTAAAACACAATCTAAACTATCAAATCTTCAAATCTGAGCATGTTCAAGCAAAATTCTAAAACAAGATAAAGAAATCTAAAACCCTAGCATTCCACAATCCGAATCCAAACTCAACCTCCTCCAATCTGCTGTAAAACCAACAGAAATGCTCTCGGAACCCCTATAAGCATTCAACAACAATCAAACAAGCTTTCTTCTATTACCAGGAGATGTTCATAGCTCTGGGAAACCTCCTCTCAGCTCACACCCGCCTGGTAATCTCATCAACCGAGAATCAGAGCAAGAATTCTGTGGATTGCAAAACTAAGTCGATTGATCAGATCTACTTAGCTTCACTTCGGAATGGAGATCGGAACAAGATCAGAAGCTCTCAGGAGACCTCCCTAGAAGCTCTGGTGGATGCGAAATTCGTTGATCGAGAAACCTCCCCTCAGGAACGCGGCGGCGGACAGAATTCAAGTCGCCATCGGGAAACCTCCTTCAGAGCTCTCTGGTCATCGGAAGATGAACGCCGGCAGCTGGAGATCGTCGTCGTTGAAGAAGAGGAAAAACTGGATCTGATTTGAGGAATGGGAGCGTCGGCGCCGCAAGGAAGAAGAAGACACACTGTAGCTCAAAATCGCGAAGCCGAGCCCAGCTACTGTAGCTTCTCACGCAGGTTTTTAAACCTCCTCAGTTCAGATCCAACGGCTGAGATTCATTTGGGCTAGATCAACGGTGGAAAGTCATCCAAAATCCGATCTGAATGTACTGATGTTGATCTAGGGTCTGGATCTACTCTCCTGTAGGTCGGATCGATCAGATCATCACTGGATGGTCCAGATCAGCCCAGTCTTCAATGAACGGTCCAGATTAATCCGGCTGGATCAATGGCTGGATGAACTCAGATCTGGATCAAAACTTCTGGATCTTCATAAATGGCTCAGATCTGCTCCCCTTTAAGTTGGATCGGCCAGATCTTCAACGGATGGCTCAGATCTACTCAATCTTGGATGAACGGCCTATAATACTCCGATGCTTGATCTTCTTGTTTAGCCCTTGATTTGAGCCCAAATGCAGCCTGATCTGATCGGGTCCATGACCCTTTTGATGCCTACAAAATAATAAGCAAATATTAGCATCAAATACCATGAAAATAGACTAATTTGCAATTAGGTCCAAAATTGATACAAAGTATAAAAATGTAGTGTAAATGTGGATTCTATATATGAAAACTACATCAAACCATGATTGTGTGAATGAGAATAGTATAGTAAAATCATGGTTATCACACCACAAAGAGGGAGAGAGGAAGAGGATGGCCGGCCACTCCAAGGAATAAAAGAGAGAGAGAAATAATAGAGGTTGTGTCTCATGAAGGCACCCTCACCCCTTCTTTTATATTCCTTGGCCTAGGCAAATTAGGAAATTTAATTACAATAAAATTTCCTTAATTCCCTTGACATGATTTAATTGAGAAAAATAAAATAAAATTTCCCCAATTAATCTCTAATGGCCGGCCACATTAAAAGAGATAAATTAGACAAGTTTTAATCAACAATTAAAACTTCCTAATTTGTTTCCAGAAATTTTAAAAATTAAAATTTCTCTTTAAAAATCTCTTCATGGTTGATAAAAAGAAATTTCTATAATTTTAATTTTATCAACATGTAGATAATTTTAAAAAGAAAATAAAATATCTCACCAATCTACAAATAAGGAAAGAGATCTAATCTCTTTCTTTAATCTTTTATAGATCTTTTACCAGAGAGATATTTTAATTGTAATTCTCTTTAATAAATTATTTCTTCCACATAATAAAAATTAAAATTAAAATTCTTTTTAATTTAATTTGGCCGGCCCCCACTAGCTTGGGTTCAAGCTAGGGCCGACCACTCCAATTTATACCTAGGCCGACCCTAGCTTGGTTCCCAAGCTAGCTTGGCAGACCCCCTATTGGTGGGTATAGAAGGTGGGTATAGGTGGGTATAGTACTCTATAAATAAGAGACTATGATAGGGACCGAGAGGAGGAATTGGTTTTGGTCTCCCGATAAAATTAAGCATCCCGTGTTCGCCCCGAACACACAACTTAATTTTATCAATAATAATTCATTTTACTAGAGAACTATTATTGAACTACCGCACCAATCCCAAATTATATTTTTGGGCTCCTTCTTATTATGAGTATGTTAGTCTCCTCGTGTTTAAGATATCGAATGTCCACTAATTAAGGCTACGTTTGGTTGGGTGTAATGTAATCTAGATTGTAATGTAATCAAATTTGTAATGTAATGTAATGTAATTTTGATTACATTACTACGTTTGGTAATGTAATGTATGTAATCTTTGATTACAAAGGTGATTACATTCTTTTGTTTGGTGCCCATTATTTTTTATAAGGAATGTAATTCATATTATTAAAAAATGACACAAATATCCTGTGACCTCTATCGGCGGTCGCCACACCTCTGCCAGAGTTTGCGGTAGCCATCGGCTACCAACGGCCGGCGATCGGCGGCCGCGGTCGGCTGACAACGGCGGCGGCTGGCGACCGGCGGCAGCCGGCGACTGGCGGCGACCGACGGCGACTGGCGGCGACCGGTGACCGGCCGGCGACCGGCGACCAGCGACCGGCGACCGGCGGCCGGCGACCGGCGGCCGGCGACGGCCAGCGGTCGGCGACTGGCGGCGACCGGCGGCGACCGGCCGGCGACCGGTGACCGGCCGGCGACTGGCGACTGGCGACGCCCGGCGGAGGCCGGCGGCGGCTGTCGACCGGTGACGGCCGACGACGAAGGTCGGCTACCGGTGGCGGGCGGCGGTCTACAATAGACTAGGGGTATATTCGACATTTAAACTTTGGTGAAACAATGACCTCGTAATGTAATCGGATTACATAGTATTTGCTTTGTAATCCAGATTACAAATCTTCACTACCTTTTGTAATTCAGATTACATTACATTACAACTTTTAAATCAAACCAAACAAAATAATCGACTTTGTAATGTAATCTGGATTACATTACAAGGTAGATTAAAGGCTACCAAACGCAGCCTAAGTAAGTTACTGACAACTCATTTAATTAATATCTTAGTCCAAGAGTAGTACCACTCAACCTTATCATCATGTCAGACTAAGTCCACCTGCAGGATTTAACATGACAATCCTTATGAGCTCCTCTTGAGGACATTATCAACCTAGTATCTCTAGGACACAGTTTCCTTCTATAATCAACAACACACACTATAAGTGATACCATTTCCCAACTTATCGGGTTTATTGATTCATCAAACTAAATCTCACCCATTGATAAATTAAAGAAATAAATATCAAATATATGTGCTTGTTATTATATTAGGATTAAGAGCACACACTTCCATAATAACTGAGGTCTTTGTTCCTTTATAAAGTCAGTATAAAAGAAACGACCTCAAATGGTCCTACTCAATACACTCTGAGTGTACTAGTGTAATTATATAGTCAAGATAAACTAATACCTAATTACACTACGACCTTCTAATGGTTTGTTCCTTTCCATTTTGGTCGTGAGCTACTGTTTATAATTTATAAGGTACTGATAACATTATCTTCTGCATGTGACACCATATACTATGTTATCTACAATCTAAATTAATTGAACAACTACAACTAAATGTAGACAATTTGACCAAATGTGATTCTTTATTTATAATGAATGTTTACAAAGCTTAGGCTTTCAGTATACACTCCAACAGGCCGGCCCTAGCTTGGGTTCCAAGCTAGCTTGGCCGACCACCAAAGAGTGGGTAAGAAGGTGGGTATAATTCTCTACATACAAAAGGCTACGATATGGACCGAGAGGAGGAATTGGTTTTGGTCTCCCGATGAAAATAAGCTTCCCGTGTTCGCCCCGAACACACAACTTAATTTCATCAATAATAATTCATATCACTAAAGAATTATTATTGAACTACCGCACCAATTCCAAATTACATTTTGGGCTCCTTCTTATTATAAATGTGTTAGTCTGTCTGTGTTTAAGATGTCGAATGTCCACTAATTAAATGAGTTACTGACAACTCACTTAATTAATATCTTAGTCCAAGAGTAGTACCACTCAACCTTATCGTCATGTCGGACTAAGTCTACGTACAGGGTTTAATATGACAATCCTTATGAGCTCCTCTTGGGGTCATTCTCAACCTAGATTACTAGGACACAGTTTCCTTCTATAATCAACAACACTCACTATAAGTAATATTATTTCCCAACTTATCGGGTTTATTGATTTATCGAGCTAAATCTCACCCATTGATAAGTCAAAGAAATAAATACTAAATATATGTGTTTGTTATTATATTAGGATTAAGATCACACACTTCCATAATAACTAAGGTCTAGTTCTTTTATCAAGTCAGTATAAAAAGAACTTACCTAAAATGGTCCTACTCAATACACTTAGAGTGTACTAGTGTAATTTATTAGTCAAGATAAACTAATCCCTAATCACACTACGACCTTATCGACGGTTTGTTTCTTTCCATCTTAGTCGTGAACAACTGTTTATAATTTATAAAGAACTGATAACATGATCTTCTGTGCGTGACACCACACACCATGTTATCTGCGATATAAATTAATTGAACAACTACACTTAACATAAATGTAGATATTTTTGACCAATGTGATTCTTTATTTCAAAATAAATGTTTATAAAAGCTAGGCTTTTAGTATAAATTCCAACAATCTCCCACTTATACTAAAAGACTATGCTGCCATAAATGCTGCCATACATCTGATTCCCAACCCTTCAACATGCCCATCAAAAGCTCTTGCCTTAAGAACCTTAGTGAAAGGATCTACAGGTTATCACCTGATGCAGTCTAGGTGACAACAACTTCTCCTCGTTATACGATGTCTCGTATTGGGTGGTACTTGCGCTCTATTGTGTTTACTTGTCTTATGGACTTATGTTTTTTCGAGTTTGCTACTACACCACTATTATTACAATAAATTGTAATAATTTTTGGACAAACTAGAAATCATATCTGTAACGCCCCGCCCCTCCTGCTAAGGAGACGGGGGTTACTTACACATATATATACATACATACTTACTACAGCGGAAGTCTTATTTATAAAACTTAGAAACATTTCTTTTTTTTTCCTATATGAATCAACGTGACTAATCACCTGGACATATAGAAATCACATAGCATACTTAACATGATTTGTAAGTCATAATGCCCAAACACAAAATTAAATGTCATGGAGTCATAAAGCAGTAACATAACTAGGCATGGTTCTTATTAAACAAAAGCAGGTCTTTCTCCTTTAGCCAGGACACTACCACACACATCCTTCCAGCCCCTCCTGCTGCTCCCCTAGTTCATCCATTCCTTGCCTTTATCTGTAGTACAAGAAAGTAAGCTGTGAGCACTCATGGCTCAGTAAGTTCCTTTCCTACTCATAAAAACCGTATGACATATATCAAAATCATAAGACATAACACATGAAGGCAATTCATTATATCATGCAGCATATCATAGCATATCATAACATAAGTGTAAAGAAGCATGGCATAACATAACAAAATCATCAATTTCACCCTGACATATCATAACATCATCATAAATATCATGGCATAATCATAAGGTATATGCAAGGTAAATTCCTAACCATGTATCATGAAAACATATGCAATATGCCCTTTGAAAACTTATAATATACATACTTAAACATAATCTTAACATGATTAGGGCCCTGGCTTGTACCACATACATAAATGCGCGCGTCCTATTTAGGTCCAAGGTAGCAAGTCTTGAACCCTACAAGGCATACATACTAGGCCCGTTTCTTAGTCCATCGACCTAGGGGCACTTAGGAGCCCATCCCTAACGAGGCCTGTTTCTTAGTCCATCGACCCCGGGGCGCTTATGGAGCCCACCCTTGGTACAAGCCATACATAAAGTAAAATAGCATGTTCTTACATATCATGGTTCTTATCTCTTCTTGTACATTATGTCACTTATCATATCATACCATATAGACTTTTGAGCACACAGCTCATCATAATGGTATGTAAAGATTTGGACACACAGCACATCATATATTTTATGCATAAATTGGGCACACAGCACATCATATATTTCATGCATAAATTTGGGCACACAGCACATCATATATTTCATGCATAAATTGGGCACACAACACATCATATCCTTCATGCATAAATTTGCACATAGCTTCATCATAAATAATACACACCATAGCATAAGGGTTTCCATCATGTATAGATCATAAATGTGCATAATTAAACATAGAAGCATGGAAATCTTACAATCATGGCATATAAGATACATGGAAAACATAATTCGATCTCTAACCCTAATATCTCTTTGTGGCCGAACCATATAGGTTAGGTTTATGGTGAAAACTTCATCCCAACATGTGAACCCTAAGCAAGCATCACTTCTTATACCATAAGAACTATCATGAGCAAGTTTAGGTAGAGTTCTAGGTTACTTAGACTTACAACTTATCATGGCCGAACCCTATCAAGCATGCATTGGGTTAAAGACTATCATTCAAGCTTGTGAACCCTAAACAACTTTCATAGCAAACATTTCAAGGAATAATATGAGCATGGTTGAGTTAGGTTCTAAGTTTCCTAAGTCCTTTATCATGTATTGGCCGAAACTTGTAGGGTTTGAAATTAGGGTTCAAGTGCCCTAAAAACATGAGAACCTTAAACAACCTTCATAGCAAATATATCAAGGAATAACATGAGCATAGTTGAGCTAGGTTCTAAGTTCCCTAAGCCCTAGATCTTGATGTGGCCGAAACATGTAGGGTTTAGAATTAGGGTTCAAGTGCCCTAAAAACATGAGAATCTTAAATAACTTTCATAGCAAAAATAACAAGAAATAACATGAGCATAGTTGAGTTAGGTTCTAGGTTCCCTAAGTCCTTCATCATGACATGGCCGAATACTATAGGACTAAAAATTTAGGTTCAAGTGTCCTAAAAGCATGGAAACCTTAAACAACTTTCATAGCATATATATCAAGGAATAACATGAGCATAGTTGGGTTATGTTCTAAGTTCCCTAAGCCCTAGATCTTGATGTGGCCGAAACATGTAGGGTTTAAAATTAGGGTTCAAGTGCCCTAACAACATGAGAACCTTAAACAACTTTCATAGCAAAAATATTAAGGAATAACATGAGCATAATTGAGTTAGGTTCTAAGTTCCCTAAGTCCTAAATCATGAAGTGGCCGAATGATATAGAGCATGAATTTAAATTTCCTTACAACAATAAACATGAGCCCACTAGATTAGCTACATGTCATTTCATCAAGGAGATCATGAGCATCTTAGATTTTGCTTTAAATTCTCCTAGGCTTTTAAAAAAAATCCAACATAACCGAACCTTCATGGACATGAATAGAGTTTAACTAAACATATAATCATGGCATATCATAATAGTTTCATGACTTATCTTAAGGAGATCTTGGCATACTTAGTTTTAACTTAAAGCTCTCCTAGGCCCTTAGTTTTTACCATGGCCGAATACTCATGGATCTAGGTTTTGCCAAACATTTTTAACACAGATAAATCCTTACCATAAAATACATGCTACAAGAGAAATATTCAAACATATTAAATCTAGATCCTTTCATTCTCTATATCCTTCCTTTGATCTTATCTTGGTTAGAATTCCTTCATGATGTTTTCTTAGCTTTCTCTTTCTTTTTTATATGCAACCGAATCTTCATAGCAAAATAAGAGCTATTGTACCACAGGTGAGGGGAACTTACATCCTTTCGCTTGTGGTTTTCCTTAGAGAAAAAGGTGTTCTAGTGATAAGGAAGGTGGAAGCTCTTCTTCTTGTATCTTCTCTTGTTTCCTTTGCTTGTAAGGGCTAGAACTTGAAGTTTCCTTCTCGGTAATTAGCTTTCTTGGAGAATAACTTAACTTAGAAATTGGTATGAGGAGGGGAAAGGAGTTTCTTGGGTTTGGTGAGAATGGAGAAGGAAGAAGGAGGAAGAAGAAAATGAATTAAATCCCTTTGTTTTCTTCTCTAATCCTATTTATCCCTTGCCAATGAGACATGTCCCCATTCTTTCCCCCAACTCCTCTTTTCCCTCACTCCATTAATTCCCACGAAAATAGAGAGGGGAAGGGAAGTAGTCAATCCTTCTTTTGCTTGCTCCCTTTTCTTAACCAAGAGGGAAAAGGAGGTAAGCAACTTGGTTTTCTCTTGCTCTTTTGCTTAGTTTTCTTTTCTCCTTTAACTAAATTTTTCATTCCTTTTATTCCAATTATTTCTTCTTATCATAATGGTTATCATTCATAAATCTATCTCCATCATTTGTGGGAGGTTTAAGGTTCAATCCTTGACCTCACCTCTTCTTATTCTATATTTTTTTCTTTTTGTTTTTATTTTCCTTTTTCTCTTATTCTTTTCATTTCTATGCTCTAAGGAAAAAAATAATATTCATACACCTATCTTATAATTTCGTGGGTGTTACAATATCTAAGTCCATCATGAAGTTTCTGAGCCATACAACTTCTATGATTGCCTTAGAGGCTGCCACATACTGAGCTTCTATGGTGGAGTCCGAAAAACATCTATGCTTAATACTCCTCCATTGTTATGGCTTTACCTCCTAAAGTAAACACAAAATCCTGAGGTCGACTTACTATTGTCCCTATCTGATTAGAAGTCAAAATCCGTATAACCCACAGGGATCAAATTATCTGCTTTGTAAACTAGCATATAATCTCTAGTCCCTCTAAGGTACTTTAATATATGCTTTACGACAGTCTAGCATCCCGGTCTTGGATTACTTTGATATCTGCTAACCATGCCTATGGCAAAATAGATATCCTATCTCGTGCATAACATAAATTAGACTTCTGATAGCCGAAGCATAAAAAACTGTCTTTATGTCTTCTATCTCTTTTGATGTCATCGGAGACATCTCTTTAGATAAAGTTTACTTCATGTCTAAAAGGTAGAAAACCTTTCTTGGAGTCTTGCATGCTAAAACGAGCAAGGATTGCATTGATATATGAAGCTTGGGATAAGTAAAATATTCTTTTCTTGCGATCCCTTATTGCTTTGATCCCAATAATATATGCATTCTCCTAAGTCCTTCATATCGAATTGTTTGGACAACCATACCCTTATTTCCGATAACACTTTGATATTGTTTCCAACTACTAAAAATATTATCTATGTATAGTACAAGAAATACCACCACGTTTCCATCACACTTCTTGTATACACAAGACTCATCCGGTTTTTTAATAAATCCATAGGTCTGGATTACTTTATTAATCTGAATGTTCCAAGACCTTGAAGCTTTGCTTCAGTCCATAGACTGATTGAGCTTGCACACAAGATGTTCTTTTCCCTTTGCAATGAACCCTTCTGGTTGCTTTATATGGATATTTTCTTCAAGACTTCCATTAAGGAAAGCTATCTTGACATCCACTTGCCAAATCTCATAGTTCATATGAGTAACAATAGATAAAAGAATCCGGACAGATCTAAGCATGGCTACCGGTGAGAAAGTTTCCTTTTCCAACAAACCTTGCTTTGAAAGTTTCAACCTTCCCTTCTATCCCTCTTTTCCTATTGTAGACCCAATGACTATTACACCATCTGGTGGCTCTACAAGCTTCCATAATTTATTAGAACATATATATATATTCTAATTATGTATTCATTTCTCAAAGATGCTGCATCTTTATCTTGGAATGCTTCGTCATATGTTTGGGAATTAAATTCATGTTCTCCAGGGATCAAGTCCAAAAACTTTTCCAAAACATGAATATTTCAGGTTGCCTAACAACCCTCCCACTATGACAAGGAACTTTCTGTAATTGTGTATCATCTGTGATACGTGTTGCAGTTTATTGTGATAATTCATCTTGTACAGTTGGTACTAAATTAGACGTGTCCTTTATTATTTCCTTAATAATAAATTTACTTATGGGCTTATGGTTTATTACATAGTCCTCTTCTAAAAATCGGGCATTGGTACCAATAATGACCTTCTAATTTTTAGGACTATAAACCTCCTTTCGTTTCTCTAGGATAACCTATAAACAAGTGAACTCCTGTCCAATTTATCAGTGTCTCTCATGTGCTAGATCATCCAAATCTAAATATGCTTCAGACTAGGCTTACGCTCATTCTGCAATTCTATGGGAGTAGAGAGTTTTGACTTAGAAGGTACTATGTTCACTTCTGTTTCAGCTTCGGACACTCGTTCTTGTAGTGACCCTTTTTGTTGCATCCGAAGCAGGTCACATTCTTTGGTTTGATAGTGGAGTTGATCTTCTGTAGGTCTTTTCTGTTGAAGTTCTTCTTTCTCCTGGTAAACATTTTTCTTACCAAGTTCACCAGGCGTTCTTCGTCTTCTGAGTCTTGGTCTGACTCACCTTTAGATTCAGGAATGATTCTTGACTTTTCCTTGGAGGGACCTGCAAAAAGAGCAACACCTTTCTTGGTTCTGGCGTTAGTTTGCTCGTGTAGCTCAAGTTCACAAAATAGTTCATCTAATTTTAACTTTGAAAGATTCTTCGAAATCTTGTAGGCATCCATGATGGATGCCCACAATGTATTTCGAGGAAACGCGTTTAGGGCGTACCTTATTAAATCGCGGTTCTCCATTTGGTGGTCGATGGCATGAAGCCCATTGAGGATGTCTTTGATCCTCGCGTGGAGTTGACTCGCGGATTCACCTTCCTGCATCTTAATGTTAAATAATTTATTTAGAAAGAGATCTCGTTTGGTTACCTTAGCGTCGCTCGTTCCCTCATGCAGTTCGATGAGCTTGCCCCACAGTTCTTTCGCATTTTCGTGTGGGGCCACTCAGTTCAACTCCTCCTTTGTTAGCCCGCATTGTAGTGTGTTGAGCACCTTGAAGTCGATCTGAGCTTTCTTCTTCATTTCCGGATTCCAATGTTTCGGGTATATTGGGTTTTTGGAGTTGTCGACAAGCACCTAGTAGCCTCTGGTGGCGCCAAATCACTGGTCAAAGTCGGTCTTCAAGTATACTTCCATTCGTTTCTTCCAGTATGGGAAGTCGTCGCCACTGAATAGAGGAGGTCGGACGGTGCTGTAACCCTCGGTCTGGGCCCTAAATCCTGCACACAAAGAGACAGAAAAAAACGGATCCCAAGACTTGGTCTTGAATTTAGCAGTGTGGGAGAAAAAGAAATATTAAGACTGAATTAGTGTTGCACCAATTCAGATTGGTTTGCTACGATAAAATGCTTCCAAAGAGGTAATTGTACCAATTTGGAATATATCGAAAAAACTGAAAGCTGAAAGAAATAAAATAAAGGTTTCACCTCCTTTGTCTGATTGGTGGTTGTACCAAATCAGAGTAGTACCTACTCTGATACCACTTGTTGGATCGTAGAATTCGCTAGAGGGGGGATGAATAGCGATCGTTAAAAAAAATCGTTATTAAATCAAGTACGCAGTGGAAAAATAAAATGCACAACACTAACACAAACCAATTTTACTTGGTTCGGAGCCTTTGTTGACTCCTACTCCAAGGCTCGCACGTGAGAGTGATTTTCAGTGGGCAATCACTAATAGTTCGCAAAAACGATTACATAATAAGTACAGGAACTATGAAAAGAATACTGACAACAATTGAAAAAAAAATCGAGCCGTAGGTTGTCGGAGAGGCTTCGCAGCATCGCAGAAACAGAGCAATCGTAGAAGAAGTTGTTATCTGTAGCTCTGGAGGAAGGCTCCTTTTATAGGAGTGCTCCGGGCACCCGGATCCCTTCCGGGCTCGGACCATGACGTCGGCCCGACCAATCAGCGCGTTCCACGTTTGCGATGAGATAGACTTTTGCCTTCTGGGGGCCCGAACCACCATTTTCCAGAAACTCATTTCCTGCAAGAAAATGTTAGTCCGAGGCAAATAAAAATTATACTACCCTACAAAATAAATTGTTAGTACAATTATAGTAAAAAGGGTAGTGAGTAGATTCTGTCTCACCGAGACCAGAATCTAGTCACGATCCCAACTTAGATTCCCGAAATGATTCTAAGTTGGATCGACGCTTACTGTTCCCTTGAACGAGGAGCGCGTCCTCACCAAGTCACTCCCCTCTAGTGACTTATCTTAACTTACCTGCCAGACATCCGGTGGCGGACTTGGGTTGATAAAATTCTAACCTAACCCACTTAAATTGTTTGACGGAACGAGCCAACCCGATGAACCTAACCCAAATTGACGGCTCTAAACATCACTCATGATCGTGCACGAGCAATTAGGCATGGTATAAACTGACCAACTAAATACAAATGAATTCTCCAAATGGGATAATGAGCCCAAATATGAAAAAGAAGGCCATTCAAAGGGCCCAATTACTCTTTAGATAAGCCTAATAAGCTGGCCCAGCTCGTCCAGTTTTGGAATTAAAAGAAAAAAGACAAAAGAAAAAAAGAAAAAAGAAAAAGAGAAAGAGATCAATAAAAAGAATTAAAAAAAGGTACACATGGCGAAACGCTTGCAAACGTGGCGAGGTCATTATCATTTGACGTATCATAAAAAGAGTAGCAGCTTGTGTATTCGCGCTCCCGTCGACTTCTAGAATCCGAATTCCTGTCTCAGAGCAGAGCAGAGCAGGGCAGGGCAGAAGTAACCCTAGAGCTCTTCTGCTCCAATTTCTCCGCCTTCTCATCGTTAGGTATACCCTACTTTGGTCAAATCCTTTCTGGAGGAGATGAGGTGGGAGGTGGTGCGTGCGGACGCGAGAGGGGGAGAGGCTTCCGACCGGAGGAGTGCGGAGGCGAACGCGGGCGCGATTTGTGGTCCTGGCGTCCGGTGGGGCCACAGCTGCAACGCCGTCCAGGGAGGGCGGTTCTTGTATGTCTTCGGCGGATACGGCCGCGACCGCTGCCAGACCAACGATGTCCACGTGTTCGACACCGGTGGGTGATGGCTGACTTAAGGGTTGATTGTTGCCTGGAGCTCTCTCTCTGCTCTTTCTCCATTCTCTGATTCTTTAGTCCTTTTCATATGCTTCTGATCTTGATGCTATAGTCGGATGCTTTGTGCCACTCGTTAACTGACTGTATTTTAGTTGGTGCTTACGACGACAATACTTGAGGACTAGGCAATTTTGTTTATCAGTTGTAGTTCAGTCAAATACGATTCTAGATTTCTAGGGAGTTATAAGGTTCCATTCACTTTGTTTTGTTGACTTAGGGAGACTGATTGATTGTTATATGCCGCTTTATTTTGTTTGTTCCCTGTGTTTTGTTTCTTTTTGCTCTATCAGCATTTAAAATTCTATAAGTTATTCAGGGTTTAGTATATAAGAAGTACCACTTGAATCAATAGTCAAGATTCAAGAATGGGGTGATTGTTATTTGCCAAATTTTATAGACAGAGCTAGAGCGTTTCATTTTTAAGTATTTATCTGTTCAACACTGTAGTTTCTTTTGCTGGTTTTTTTCTTTAAAATATGCAGGTGAAAAAACATTGTATTGGAAAAAAAAATCTTAATTACATGGTTGCTCACTTTCTGATGATTGTTATTAGATTTGTGTTTTACAGGTTCTTGTTATACCTTTTCTGATACATTCTCATCGTACCTTTTCCTCTTTTTTTTTTTTTAAAATGATAACTTGACATCTGTACATTGTTAACATCACAGTTAAACAATCATGGAGTAAACCCACATTGAAAGGTATTCCACCCTCACCAAGGGACAGCCACAGTTGTACTACTGTGGGTGATAAGCTGTTTGTCTTCGGGGGAACTGATGGAAAGAACCCGCTCAAGGATACACATATTTTGGATACATGTGAGCATACTAATTTATATGATACTTTGGATGCAAGTGCCATGATACATAATTTTCTTCATTAATCTTCATGCACAGTGAGGTGGTCATTGCTTCAGTGTGTTAAGATTAGTGTTTCTGGATCCTTAATTCCAATGAAACACATGCTGCATAAGCATCATTTGCCCTTCATAATTATTTTTAAACCTTATTATTGTTCATGCTACTAATAAGACTGTAATCCTTCAGTGATGTTCATTTTGTCATCTTGGTTATTTCCTTTTTCTGTAGCATCAAACACTTGGATTTTGCCAAATTTATATGGTGAGGGACCAGAGGCACGGGAAGGGCATAGTGCTGTATTTGTTGGCAAAAGGCTTTTCATCTTTGGTGGGTGTGGCAAATCTGAGACTAACGAAGAGAAGTATTATAATGATACTTACATATTGGATATAGGTATGAAGTTTACATGTTTCTTTTAAGGCTACTTTGAAATTATTTTTATCATCTTCTTCTGTATGCTCGTTTCTGATTGATTTCACTGTAAACTGTAAAGTATAAGCACTGAATTGATTAAATCTCTTATGCATTCATTGCTTTTTATCTCCATATAGAAACAGTGTATAAGAATCACTTTATCTTATTAAGAGATGCTCATTCATGTTAGATTAGGTAGCTACTGGTCTTTCCATTTTTAAAGATGCTTCTTATGTGAAGCTTATAGCATATTTGTTTTCCATATTATTCCTGTCAACAAAGTCGAATCATCGTCACATGCTTTCAACACATTCAAGGTCACTAAATGTGCTAATAGTCAATATCTAAATTTTATTTAATTGTCTTTTTTGTCACTAGAGAAACTAAGTTGGGAACAAGCTGTAACTTCTGGCTCTCCGCCTTCTGCCCGTGATTGTCATAGTTGCTCATCATGGAAGAACCAAATCATAGTCCTTGGTGGCGAAGACTCTTCTGGTTGCTATTTGTCTGATGTTCACATATTAATTGTAGGTATATCTCCTGTAATGATGTTGCAAAGTCCAAGCTATCAAACCCAGAGATAAGTTCGCCATTAGTGTTTTTTGGAATTAGCGATGTACTTATGTTACTATGATTGCATGACACAGTATTACCTAATGAACATTATGACATTGTTAACAATTTTTCTATAGTAAATTGTGTTGCTTTAACATGTCTGGCAGATCTATAATCTCAACAATGTTTGAATAGCAATATATGCTTATAGTTTCATCTAAAAAACTGAGCTTACATTTTTGGCTCTGTTAAAAAATCACTTCATGTTACAAACATCCTGTAAAAGGTTAAATTTCAGCCTGGAGAAGCTTTTGTTGTATTGTCTGCTATATTGTGTATAAACTTTATCACTATTGTTCCTTTTCTGCATGTGGAAATAATGTCCTTCATTCTCTATGCACCTAATGGTGACACATTTTCACCTCGAGCAGACACACTTGTTTGGCAGCCAATGAAGACTTCTGGAAAGATCTTTCCACCACGCGCTGGGCATACAACTGTGCCACTTGGGAATGATTTATTTGTTTTTGGTGGTTTCAGTGATGCTAAAAACCTTTATGATGACCTTTATGTCCTAAACCTGGGTGAGTGAATTATTGAATTTATTCTTATTAACACACTGTGTTTAGGATAGCTAATCCTTCAAATTTATATTTTCTGCAGGTACTAAGAACGTTCATTTCTCTTTACTTGGATGTGGTTGAACTTTTAGATAAAATGACAGTTGGCATTATTTGGAAATAGTCTTAGATAACTTGTTAAGATACTGTTAGTTCATTCTGGTATTGCCCAATCATCAATATGGATCAATAGCGCGCAAACATGTCAGTGTGTTAACATGCTTTTCAAAATCTCGCGTCTTGAAATTTGTTGTGGGCAATGTATTATGTGAA
Organism: Zingiber officinale; assembly: GCF_018446385.1. Classification (NCBI taxonomy): domain Eukaryota; kingdom Viridiplantae; phylum Streptophyta; class Magnoliopsida; order Zingiberales; family Zingiberaceae; genus Zingiber; species Zingiber officinale. The sequence continues at coordinate 103,520,237 of NC_055992.1, read as the reverse complement.
AAAAGTCAGTTGCATTCTTATTTGTATTATCAAAATAGTTGAGGCCAAAGCATTTCAGTTTACAAGCTAATGGTTAGGGGCCATTTTTTTTTTCTTCAAGCATCTACTTTTATATTATCTCCCTTTGCTTGAGATTATTTGAGAGGTTTGTCATATACTCTTTTTGAAGCTCATCTCATTTTGAAAGTTATGATTTCAATAGAAGGGAAGTTTTTCATTTGCTAATGGTCTCAGTTTGCATAACAACTTCCACTTTATTATAAACATAGTGCCCTTGCCAACTAAGTCCTCAGCAGTTCAAACAATAATCCATTTCTGTCATTTGTCTATCTAAAAGGTGTAGCCATGCTAATATTACAAGGTCTAGCATAATTAAACACACTGGCTTTAAGATTATAACAAGCTGTATGAAGACTTGACTCTTATTGTTTTTGTAAATTCAAGTCTAAGCTTTTATTAGAAGAAATTTTCTTTTGGGTTGGACTAAACTTTCTTTTGGTGGATTCTAGAGAAACAGACTTGGAGCAAAGTTGTACCAGATAACCAAGGTCCCTGTGGCCGATTTTCTGTTGCTGGAGAATGCCTAGATTATAGTAAAGGCATTATTGCCTTCCTAGGTGGATGTAATGAATTTCTGGACGCACTTGATGATATGTATTACTTGCATACAGGTTTGATCAATATATGTACATAATTTTGGCTGTTTTTTCCTCCCATCTCAAACAAGATTCCATATAGGATTTCTGCATCAGTGATTTCTTGGATTTCTTTTTATAATGCATTAGAAGCATTTCATTTCGATGTGCCTTATAGATGGAATTGTATTTAAAACTAGTAAATATACTATCTCGATGCATTTTTTTTCCCCAAGTCATTTACTATTTGATTTCTTGTAATACCATGTATGCCAGTGAATGGGTTATATGATCAAAGACTGAAGAGGCCTTCCATAAGGAGAGAGTTGAGGAAAAGGTGTCAGCAAGAAGGTCTTCTCAGTCCACGAATACGAAAAGATGATAAATTACTGAAGCACCATGTAGAATATGATTTGTTGAACCATCCACAAAAAACCAATTTGGCTGGTAGGACTTTGTATGTGATTTTCACACTGCTTTTAATTCTAACAGAATTTTCACTTGAAGCAATTTGTTTTGTGTTTTTCAACTAGCTGGTTGGAGAAAACATAATTCTTCACTGTGAGATATTGGTGTAGGAACCTTGGTGGATGTTTAACATCATTTAACTTTGCTCCTCCGTGGAGCCTTACATTTATCTCTGAATAATGCTGTAGCGCTTAGCAATGGCAATTACTTGATCATCTTCTCCTCATACTTTAGGCACCTTAGAAAAAAGTAATGAATATAAGTTAACTGAATCCTGACATTAACTTTCTATTTGTATAATGAATATGGAGCAGAAAAGTTGTATATCAAGCTACAGTCTGATTGTATGACTAGATATTCATAAGTAAGGTACTTTTTTGCAACTATTGGGTGTTTACTTAGTATGCTGTGAGGTTACACTGTTTTCCTTCCAGTTAACAGTCTTGAAAAGTTGTTCTTAAAAGCTTGGAATCATGTACATGGATTAGTAATGTATGTTTCCTATTATCAGCTCAAATAATATCTCTTTAAAAAGCATGCTTCTAACTCAATAAGAGTTCCTTATGAGGCTTCACTATATCCTGGACCCAAAGCAAAATATTGAAGTCAATCAAAAGTTTGATGCTTTGTTTGTTAAAACTGCTTAACTTTTATTGAACTCCCACTCATGCATTTGCTGCTACCCAGGCAAAAAAGTATCTGATCAGATGTCAGCTGGAGAGGTCAAATTTGAAGCTAGAGTTATAAATGTAAACAGATTCGGATATGCAATTGAAACAACCATTGATGGAAAATTGCTCCACGGCATGCTGTTCTCCAGCACATCAAATATTAGCATAGATAATCATACTCATTACAAGAAGTATGAAATTGCTTTTTGGTCCAATTTTTAGAGCTCCAAATTAATCCTATTCTCTTTATTGGTGAATTTGTTATGCTTCTGACAGAAGAATGGTTGATGACAACGTGAGCAATCAGGCAAACTTGAACCAACCTACTGGTGCGACCAATATATCTGCTGAGAGAGAGAGAATATCAGATCCGGAGCAACCTGATAATCCTCATGTTGAAGGGCCAAAACTTTGCAGCCCATCTGTTGAAATTTTTGGTTCAAATTTGACCAATATAACTCCTTGTGGCAAGGTATATCAGTCAGTTTAGAATAGCATCATATGTATCCAATTTTAGTAATAAGATATTTACTGATAGTAGTGTAAAACTGATAGTCTACAAAAGTCATTTTTATGAAAACAAATTGTCATTTTTATAAACTGATCATCTACATGTATCCATTTTATGACCTAGTGTTTGCCTTGAAGAGTATCAGCTTCTTTCATAGGGGGCACCCCTATTAGTTTAATATGCATGAATGAGATTTTACTCTTCGATTGGTATCTTCTACTTTATGAATTATAAGGCTTATTACTGATTCAGCGGTGCTTTAATTTGTCACTCAATGACTGAATTACTCGGATATTGCTACTTTTCCCAACTATACTGTGCCTTGAGTGGAAGTTCTATTTGAATTTTGGTCGCCTTCATTTGATGCATGCATTTCCATATCCATAATCATGTTTATCCATCTTTGTTACAAATTTATTTACAAAATTTAAGGAATGGATCCAGTGTGTCGTGGATACTATCTATCCCAATGACACGAGTGCTTAATCATTTACATGATACAACAACTATTACATGATCTCAGTCATGGATGCTTAAAACTACAGTTCAAACATGATCTAGAGCACTCAGCACGAGCCCAACATCACATCATTTGGTTATATACTTGAAATATATGTAAATCAAACTAACACGTGTACAATTGACAATCTTCATATGCAAAGGCTAGAGTTTAACTTGTCTTAACCTATTTACAAATTAATTGTTTTTTTATGTCAATACTGTAATGATATGAAAATTTTATTTTAACACTTTCTTATTTACACTCCATCCCGAAACAATAGTATTCAATGTTACATTGTTAGTCCTTATTTTCCTGCTGTTTTATGTATATCTTAGGTTTTGATGAGATACATGTCTAGGTGTTTTTTAGATTATGGTGTATACCCAATAGAACTTCTTGATTTGGACTTTGGAATTTATGATTGGTTTTTCAAAAGAGTTTTGGTTCTTGAACCTGATCGGTAATATGGTTGCTCTCACTATTTCTCATTAATCCATTAGATTGTCAGATCAAAGCTTCAATTTCTACAAAAACAGTTGTTCTATGTTTTAAGATGAAACTAAACTTTATTATCCATAGGCCCCCGGTAATGTAGATCAGGATTCCAGAGCACCTGGAGACAAGAATAATGAGGTCTCAGATAGCCAAAAGATTCCGGTTGATCTATCTGAGAATAGGTCTCTGCCAGCCGAAGCAGATGCGACATTACTGAATGACGGTAAGACATTTTTTTAGGTTTCTGTCTGTTCCTTTAACCGTTCTTAATTTATCACTGCAAAACGTACTCATTTACATCTCAGAAAGTCAGCCACAATGACAATGACAATGACATTATTTTTGAAGTCCATATGCATCATCTGAAATTGCTAAGGTTTACTTTTTCCTTACTGTCAGGAAGCAAACAAGGGAGTTGAAGTTGCAAGTATATCGGCTACCAATGTAGACATAGGATCTGAATGCAGAGTCTTTAACAACTTCGCTAGGTGTGTAAAATGTGCAGCATTCTTGCAAGAAAATCTTCAGGCTTCTGATGAAAAGCATCACATACATGATCGCTCTTGATTCTCAAGTCCAAATTTGAAGGGATGTCTTTATCAGCATTGCTGCAACAGAATGGTCGATCTTAGAGTCATCCTTAATCTCATCACTTGTAGTCGAGGGACTTTTTCTTTCTTCATTGCAAGCTCTATCTGGCATTTGAACGAGTATTGCCTCAAGATGTCTTATCGCATGCACATGGTAAGGATGCTCGGCAACGAAGCATGTAACACACATTCTTGTTTGTATGATAGGTGAGGCGACTCCTTGTACTGTCGAACATCCAAGGTTTGTAGCAATTGATCTGGTCCTCTTGTTCAGGTTCTGAAATAATGAACTTAACTGTAGCTAGTTGTCTCATTGTATTCATCGTATTCATTCTAATTTTGCCGTGTGACTTTGTGGTCACGGTAACCTGTGGAAACTCTCTTGTAAGTGTAATAATACATCCAATGCAATGGCGTAGCTAGGATCTGCAACTGCCCTGGGCTATTATTGTTCTAGTGTGTTTTCTATGATTTGATATTTCTCGATGTCTCTAAAGACACAAAAGAAAACTCTTTTTGAATTTGGACTCAATATATAAAGTCTAAAAATTACTAGGCAATTAGATTTGAACTGAATATATAAGTTTAAAAATTATTGGGCTATTGGGTTTCATTAGGATGGAAATGTAAAAATTACTAGGCTGTTGGATTCGGTCTCAATATATAAGTCTAATAATTATTCGGCTGTTACGTTACACTGGGCTAGAGCTAGGTGAAGCCCAGCCCTGGCTATGCCATTGATACAATGTGATTTGATTTTTCTTTGAAATCTTGGATTGACGGGTGCAAAGTGCTCTCGGTCTCTGACCAAAGGGCTTGAATCCTAATGGCTTTAGTAGAATTTGATGGGTGCCTCAGGGTATAGTACAGATGATGAGCGCATGATATCTTTGGTGTAATGATCAAGAGTCAATTTTCAAGAACTGATGATCATATCTTTGATGTAATGGTCAGGAGTTAATTTTCAAGAATTCACAATGGTGTGATGTTTGTGTATTTACATATATCTTTTTTCATATATGTGGGATTTTAATGTAGTGAATTTATATTGTTTTAGTAGAGTTTGATGGACGACTGAATTATTTTTATTATTATTCTGTTGTTTTTTTTACTTTCATATCAAAATACTAATTAAACGTACAAGAGCCGTCTTAAGTCTTAACCCAAGCAGAATGAAGCACCTTTCATCCTCGCCGTCTATTGTATCCATCGACGGACCTCGACGACCCAAGAAGAGCCCACGGTCAAGATGCCACCTTGAAATATTTATCCACCGAATGCCATCAGCCCCGGTTAGGGTTTTGGGGAAGGCTCGAGAGAGGAGAGACGAGGAGCAGTCTCCAGATCCTTCCGAGAAGGGTATCTGATTTCCCTAAACCTTGAATCCAATCTCTTCGTGCGATTCGTTTGTTTCTTATCCTGATTGATAGTTACCGCTCCTCTATCTGCGGTATTGTCTTTTTATTTTTATTTTATTTTCTTTTGTTTATGATTCTAGTTGTTTGCAATTTTTGGGTTTATTTACTCTTGTTGTTTCACTCTAAAGTGTAAAGAATGTGATGCTTGTCCTTTATCTTTAGGCGTTTACATACTAAAGTTTAGGTTTTGAGTTTGCTATGGTTGTAGCTAGGGCGTTTTAGTCATCGAGGTGTTTGGATCGGAAGAATTTGCAATGTTTAACCCTCTACTCTGATTCTCATATGTCTCGTTGAATTTCAAACTTTTAGAAACATGAAAGATAAACATGAATGCACTTCTGATTCTGTGTTAAGAATTACTTGTGCTTTTGCAATAATAATGAAGTTATCTCAGGCGTTTGCTAAATATCATCATAATTATTAAGGCATGTTAGTCTCAACTTTTGGAGATAAGCTACGTGGATCTTATCCTTCCATCAATCTTTATGCAATGCTATAGTTTGTCCACAGTACTTTATTTTGATTATTTGTTTCTAACTTTACAGTTGAAGAATTTGTTTCTGCTTTCATGTTCATATCATTCCCAGGTCTCTATAATGGCTTTAGCGAATAAAATCGGAAATCTTTTAAAGAAATCTGTGACTTCCAGTCCATCATTGTTTCAAGCAATACGGTGCATGTCATCTTCCAAACTTTTTGTTGGAGGTTTGTTAGATACTTTTCAATATATTTTTGGCCATGCTGCTGGGGAATTGTGCAGCTTCTGATGTTTTTTTGCACTTTACAGGACTTTCATATGGAACTGATGATGTGAGTTTACAAGAAGCATTTACAAATTATGGTGAAGTAATTGAAGGTAAGTTGTGATTTCATTTCTGATATATAGTAAAATTTGAACTAAATGTTTATGAATTCGCATATATGGTTTTGCAGCTAGAGTCATTATGGACAGGGAAACAGGCAGATCTAGAGGTTTTGGATTTGTGACCTTTACATCCAGCGAAGAGGCTGCTGCTGCTATCAGTAGCATGGATGGGAAGGTGCATATGCTATGTTGTTTCTGTTTGTTTACTTAAGGTTATTGTCCAAATGAAGCAGAACCTAGATGTTGTCACATAAGAAGTTTTAAATTTAAAATAAAAAATGTCATATGTAGCTGCAAGAAGTTATGTAATTTGCATGGCAATCTTTTGTTTATGAAGATGAGCTATGAATATGCAGAAAATCACACTGCTGGGCACTAAGGAATGATGCGTCATTGCATTCAATTTTTAGAATTAATCCGGCATACTAACACCAGATGCCTGTTGATAACTAATTGCACATTTACACATGCTACTATTATTTGGTAGGTTTGATATGACATCTCATTTTTTGCATATTAGATACTGTTTGAACTAATCCTTTATCACCCATTTTAAGCTTTCTAAGTGTCACCCAAAGCAATGTTTACATCAGTGCAACTCTAGTGGCTATATACTTTGTTAATTTATCAGAATCCGAACTGAGAATTTATAAGTTAAACATCCTACTGGTTTGGGAAAGAAGTATGGTCCGTACTTCCGCACCGTACTGCTACATAGTGTTTCAAATGAAGTGTTCTCAGCAAATTGCAAATAACAAGTGGATAGAGGCATTATAATTGTAGCTACTGATAGTGGGCTATCCTTCTAGCTGTGTTTCATAAATATGTGATTGAAGATGATTAGATTGGGAGGAAACTCTATCTGTATTTGAACAAATACATGCATGATAACAATCATTTTAAAAGAAAATCATCAATTAGAATATGCCTTGTTATTTTTAGAATTACACACATAATGTTATATGATATGTTCTAATATCAATGATAATTATTACTATATCAGGATCTTCATGGAAGGATAGTTAGGGTAAACTATGCAAATGAACGAACTGGTGGATTTCGTGGTGGTTACGGCGGTGGTGGGTATGGCGGTGGTGGAGGTGGGTATGGTGGAGGTGGGGGCTATGGTGGAGGCGGAGGCTATGGAGGTGGTGGTGCAAATACTTACAGCGGAGGTAATTACAATACTAGGACAGGTGCTGCTGGTGCTGATGGATATGGTAGTGGTAGCTATGGTGGTCGCAGCTACGAAGGTAGTGGTAGGGGATATGATCAAACCAATACTGGCGCTAACTATGGCGTTGCTGGGGGTGGCGGTGGCATTGACAATTACCAAATTGATGACAGTGGTGGTTACGGAGGATCATATGGTGGTAGCAATGCTGGCAACTATAGCAGTGGTGCCAGCAACTTCGGCAAGAGTGCACCCATGGGATTCAACAGCAACAAGTTCAGCAGTGACCTGACCACTGATAATGGTGGCTATAGAGTCAACAACAATGAGGACGAATTATTGAAGAACAAATTCAAAGAAGATGATGACAACGATGATGACAACGAACGGGATGAGAATGACTTGTTGAAGAACAAATTCAAAGATGACGATGCTGACGACGACAACGATGACGTATTGGAGGACAAATTCAAAGATTATGATAATGATGATGATAACAATGACAAACTGGATGACTATGCCAAACGAGGGTAGTGTATGAACATGTGATCTAAGCAATTACCAGCATTGTCCATCATGTCAGCGTAAATCTGTGGACCTTGGTACTTGGCCAGATTGTTTGTATGCAGATCTCTATTACTATTTTGATATTACTGTTAGAACAAAATTGGAGATTGCATTGAGCTTTTTCCATGCATATAATGCTAGATGCTACAAACTGTTTCACTACTTTTGTTCACTGAGATGCGTTGGCTAGCATTCTGTGTGCGAAATTTTCTTATTCTAGAAGATAGAGCATATATGTGTTTGCTGCTTATAATCTCGGCTACCTTTTATTCGGTCATCCAAACATTGCATATAATTATGTTGTTTAGGCATGAAAGAACTTTATTTCTTTTGGTCTCCATTTGATTTAATTATGGTTGTAAAGTAGACAAGCACCTGCAATGATTTAAGTTTACAGCACCAACAATTCCCCTACTTGCAATATTCCACACCAATAACTCCAAAATATTCGCTCAGTTTCACATCGCACAATTGCTAAGTAGGATCCTGCAGTGCAATTTTGTTAGAACACCAATTTAAAGGGGTGTTTAGTCTCGGCATCATCAATATAATCGCCTTTTTGGGGGCAAACGTTTGGTGAGTTTCCTCTTAAAGTTTTGAAGGATTAAGACATCGTTCCTGTCCAAGTTTGAATCTCAACGTTCCTTGGAACTCCTGAAAGCAAGACGACCGAGGTAGTCTCAGGTGAAATAGCAATTATATCAGTCAAATATATTGCACGATAGCATCATCTTCCTCGGATTAAGCGCCGTCGCACAGGATGTTCAGCGTTCTCTTCTGTAAATAGATTTTCAGGAACAACTTTTGAAGTTGAAGGTGATGTTAGTGAAGCAGAAAATGAGACGTGCACAGCAAAATCAAGGATCGCCTTTGCTGGGTTACCATAATTGATAATTACATGGGCGGTTACTTTAATATGTTTTAGGATCAATTTTTAACAGTGTAAACTATCTTATTAAATATCTAATTTATGTAAAATCCACTATATTAGGACAAAATACTTCCATAATTTATCTACTTGCATTTAATCAGGAGGTGGGGTGGGGGTGATGATACTACTGTATGGAATAAGTATTATCATTTTTGCTCTAACAATATATCGTCTTTGCCCCATAGATTGGTGTAATTGGTATTTGTATGAGTGTTTGCTCCCAGGGTTTTTTTTCTGTTGGTGCAATCAACTTCTAGGATTTTGATATTTGACAATGTACTTAAGCCTGATCAGTTTGACCAAGGGTTAATCCAAATAAGATTTGATGTTTGGAAGAGAGAAATCTAGTTAGGACTAGATGACTAGCAAGAGTAAATCTTAACCGCATGTTAGGTAGGTGAGAAGCTATTAAGTGACTAGTCCTAACGGGAAGTTAGGCAAGGGTAAGTCCTAACCAGAGATTAGGCAGGTGAAAATTCTACTGATGATGAGTCCTAACGAGAGGTTAGGTAAGATGAAGTCCTGGTGAGTGAAGTAGACAGCTAGGCCTAGTGAGTGACGTTAGGTGGTGGATGTTCGGGTGAGTGAAGCCAGATGGTGAAAGTCTTAATGAGTGAAGCTAGGTGGCGAAAATCTTAGCAAGTGAAACTAGACAGTGGAAAATCCTAGAGGAGGTAACCCTAGGTAATGAAAAGTGTTGGAGGAGTAAACTCCAAGCATGTGTGACTGACCGGACCATCAAATCTTGAATATTACTAACACTACTTTACGTTAATATTTTACATTTATTATACTAACATGGTATTGTAGGAAAGTCTTAGTTAATCAGGTCGATCAAACACTAAGCTGATAGGATCGAGTAGCGCGATAGAGAGGGGCGGGTGAATATCGCTTCTTTTTAAAACTATTCTTTTCTTTTTAAGTCAGAATCGTGCAGCGGAAAATAAGAAAGGAGACACAATCATTTACTTCGTTCGGAGCCTAGCTCGACTCCTACTCGAAGGCCCGCGGTCCTTGACCGCATCGATAGGCAAAACACTATAATCCTTCTTTCCGAACTCCTCGGAAAGAAGTGAATCGTACAAGTACAGATATGTAAGATAGTAACACTTCTACTATCTTACAGAATTAAAGTGCAGTACAAAAATAAAGCTATACCGACAATTGCAGAATTTAAGTCGTAGCTCGGTCGACAATCGGATGAAGTTGCTTGCAAATTTGATGAAGACTTGTAGCGTGGACAGATTGCAAACGAGCACAAGAGTTGATCAGAAAAATTGTTTTCGCCTTTGTCTTCGAGCCTGGTTTTATAGGAGTACTGAGAGTTCGGTCGACCGATCCCCTGTTCGGTCGACCGAACCAGCTTCGATCACCTCCAGCTGGCAATCTGACGCTGGCTCGTAATTGTGCTTTAATTTGCCTTCAATGGTTCGGTCTACCGAATCCTTTTATCGGTTAACCGAACAAGGTTTTTCCTTGTTCGCTGAAATCTGCCGAGATCACCCTTTAATGCTGATTAAATGTTGATTGGATCGGTCGACCGATCCTCTTGTTCGGTCGACCGATCAACCCTTCTTTCCTTTGCTTGCTGATTCGGTGCTGATGAACTGGTTTGCTGAGTCAACAGGTTCGGTCGACCGATCTTACTTTTCGGTCGACCTATCAAGCTTTGACCGGACTCTGGCTCAGTTCTCATCTGGACTGACTTCTGTGCTGATCTTACTTGGTTCGGTCGACCGGTCCTCTGGTTCGGTCGACCGATCCGCCTAGACCTGCAAAACAGTGTTAGAACAAAAAACACCCTGCAACACAGATGTTAGCATAACAGTATAATGCATGAGTAATAAAAGAACAGTAGAACTGTTCTTGATCTCAACTTGGAAACCTTCCCGGTTTCTTCAGTTGGATCAGCGACCTAACGTTGTTCCCTCCGGGAACCCGACCTCACTGTCGCTCCTCCAGTTTGCTTACCTCAACCTACCTGCCAAACTTTGATCCTCCAGATCTAGTTTGGACTTCTCACTTAGCCTTGATCGGCTCCCCAGAACTTTTCCTTTGATCTTCGGTCCTTCAGACCTCTCGATCACACTGCCAAGCTTCGTCTCCCCTCGACCTTCTTGGACTTTCACCTGGGTTCCACGATCTGCTAAGATTTCTCCTGCCTAGCCTCCAACTAGGTCTTTCCCGGTTGAATAAACATTCTGCACACTCAGTAAACTTGTTAGATCACAACAAAACTTAACTTGAACCTTTGACAACATCAAAACTTAGGTTTGATTCTGGTGCAGCTTGCACCAACAATCTCCCCCTTTTTGATGTTTGGCAACCACGGTTCAAAGTTAAATTAATAATATACAAAAAGTAAACAAGCAATTTCAATTCTTATTTCTCCCCCTGAAATAAACCTCTCCCCCTGAATACACTATCTCTCCCCCTTTGACACACATCAAAAATAGGGAAAGACAGAACAAACAAAAATTTAGAAAACTAAATGTTAGAATAATTAAAAAAGAAAACTCTTAGTAAAAATAACCATTCAAAAATTTACTAAGGTAAAGTAATTTTACTAAGGTAAAAAGTCTAATGAAAATATTTTTACTAAGTTATAAATTTTGAAAAAAAGATTAATTGAAAAATATTTTTTAAGAAAAAACAATTTTACTAAAGTGTTTTGTAAGTATATCTACTAAGTTAAAAATATAAATTTTTTAATATATACATATATATATATATATATATATATATATATATATATATATATATATATATATATATATATATATATATATATATATATTTTAAACAATTTTGAAATTACACTATAAAAAATGTTTTGAAAAAGATTTTAAAATTTTTTTTGAAGAAGATGTTGAAGAAAACAATTTGGAAAATTAAATTTACTAAGTTGAGAAAATATGTAAAGAAAGCACTAATAAAGTATAAAAATATTTTTGTAAAGATAACTCCCCCTAAAAATGATATTTATCCTAAAAGTCCAAGCATGGGTAATAAAACTAAAGAAAAGAGATCCTTATGATGAAATGTCCAACCTTTGTACAATGCTAACTACCATAGGATAGTAGCCATAGACTCAGGTTGGTCAATTTGAGCATTTATAACTAGCAAGGTTTTTACTTACTAGTCAACTCAAATTGATCAATATATGTCATTTAAAGCCCAGATTTATAGAGATGCACTGACATAAGCATCTTAAATCTAGGGCTAGGTCCTAAGCATCTCACCCATTCTAAGTCTTCAAACAAGGGATCCTACTGTGCTTGTGAGATGCTGGCTCCTAGAACTATAGGATCATGCAATTCTACGGTAAGACCTAGGCTATTCCAGAAAATTTAAAGAATTTTGAAAACAAAAATTTTGAAATGGGGATTTTTACAAAAATAAATTTGAAAATTAGACTAGATAGTAATTTTCCTATTCTACAAAAGTTATCAAAAACTACTAAAGACTGAAAAAAGAAACACTTAAGATTAAACACAGTCATAATTCAAGGTAAGTAATAGATACAATAAGTCACAAAAGAGAAATCCTGAAATCACTCATTCTCATCCTCATCATCTCTCAGATAATCAAAAATCCTCTGCTGCTCCTTCTGTAATGCATCAGTACGTTCTATCATCTCATGACGAATATCAGCAACTTGTCCCTGAAGAGAGCTGTACTGATCATCCATTTTTGTTTCCAATGAGTCAAAGCGGCTGAAAATATCATCTCGCAGACGGGTAAAGAAGTCACTAGTTGGAGGAGGAGGAGAAGCATATGAACTGCTTTTAGGAAAATCGAAGAAGGGTGTCATGGCAAAACCAGGATCAATGACCACAGGAGGAGGCGCAGTAACGGGAACCGGATCATCCTCATCAATAGGATCGTCAACAGCCGGTGGGATATAGTGTGGATGTGTTCATTTGTACACAAGGCCTTCGGCGCTTGTCTTAATCCCAGCCAAGGATAATTGCCTAACCCCGACAAGATCAAAGTCAGACAACTCAATCAATTCGCCTCGATGAACTCCTACTCCGAGATTGGCAATATAAGCAGTGAGAACATGACACTGAATCATATGAACCTTAAGTGAAGTACTGTACCATGAATAGTAAATGATAGATCTGAATACCCAGTAGCCTAGGTCAAAGTCTAGTCTGTGTTTAAGGGCGTACATCAGAAAAAGATAAACTGGACGCAAAACGCCCTGATCTACAGATGATAAAGGATAAACACAAGACACAACCATCTTACAAAAAGCGTTATCTCTTGGACTAAGAGGTACAGTTGACATTTTTTTAGGACGAGGTCCCTCAAAGAAGTCAGCATACATGAGGTCTAAAGTCAGTTGAGAAAAAGGAGCAGGTAATGGATCAGGAAGAGACTTACTAAAAAAGATACTGTTAACTGACGGTCGGATCCATAGAAATCGAAGAAACATGTCAAGATCAAACAACATGTCTCGAGTAGCAACTCTAGTCCTAAAATGATGGGGATCAAGTTCGCACAAGTTGTGGTAAAATTCTGAACAGAGAATAGGATTGTATGCATGTCTACAAAAGATGGCGCTATCAAGTTGATAGTGTTGATTGATCTCTATGACCTCAGGACAAAAGGTTTGATAGAATTGGAGATCCAAACAACGAGTATCGATAACCTTAAATTTTTTATTAGGAAAGGATAGACGCAATTCGTCGGTAGAGAACCTAGGATCTTGGCTAGGATTAAGAGAGCTAGCATCTCTTTGTGCAACAACTCTACTTTTCTCACTATATAAAAATAAAATGCAATACGTAAATTGTGCAAAAAAAAAAATATTAAAAGGAATAGAATAAAAGAATGTTACCGAGACATTTTTGGATAGGAAGAGGCTGGAATCGGCGAATAGATAGAGGAGTAGAAGAATGAATTTGGATGAGTTGTGAGGGTTGCTCGCGTCTGCTTATATAGAAGATGATCGGTCGACCGATCAAGTGTTCGGTCGACCGATCCCTTAAATCTCTCGTCCTTTTTACCGGTGAGTAGGCGTTCGGTCGACCGATACTTTAACTTTGGCACAGAGAGAGAGAAGGTGAAGGATAGTTGAACGGATGAGATTTAATGTTTTCGGTCGACCGATAACCATGTCCGGTCGACTGAATAATTGGATAGTCTTAGTGTGGCATAAACAAGGTTTGGTCGACCGAACCAATTGATCGGTCGACGGAACCAATTTTTCTTTTTTTTTAAAATGTAAATGATTTTTAAGTAAGTTTAAAATAATTTTTAAATAAGTTTAAATAATGTTTTAAAATATTTTTAAATTAATTTTAAATTAAGTTTTAAAATAATTTTTAATTAAGTTTAAATAATGTTTTAAAATAATTTTTAATTAAGTTTGAATAATGTTTTAAAATAATTTTTAAATTAAGTTTAAATAAAGTTTTAAAATAATTTTAAATTAAGTTTAAATAAGGTTTTAAAATAATTTTAATTAATTTTAAATAATGTTTTTTTTAAAATAATTTTAATTAATTTTGAATAATGTTTTTTAAAATAATTAATTTTTTTTAAATAATTTTTAATTAAGTTTAAATAAAGTTTTAAAATAATTTTAAATTTTAAATTAAGTTTTAAAATAATTTTTAATTAAGTTTAAATAATGTTTTTTTAAAATAATTAAGTTTTTTTTAAAAAATAATTTTTAATTAAGTTTTAAAATAATTTTAAATTTTAAATTAAGTTTTAAAATAATTTTTAATTAAGTTTAAATAATGTTTTAAAATAATTTTAATTAAATTTAAATAATGTTTTAAAATAATTAAGTTTTTTTAAAATAATTTTTAATTAAGTTTAAATAATGTTTTTTAAATAATTAAGTTTTTTTTAAAAAAAATAATTTTTAATTAAGTTTTAAAATAATTTTAAATTTTAAATTAAGTTTTAAAATAATTTTTAATTAAGTTTAAATAATGTTTTAAAATAATTTTAATTAAATTTAAATAATGTTTTAAAATAATTTTAAATTAAGTTTAAATTAAGTTTTAAAATAATTTTAAATTAAATTTTAAATTAAGTTTTAAAATAATTTATAATTAAGTTTAAATAATGTTTTAAAATAATTTTAATTAAATTTAAATAATGTTTTAAAATAATTTTTAATTAAGTTTAAATAATATTTTTTTTAAAATTAAGTTTTTAAAATAAATTTTAAGTTTAAAATGATTTTTAATTAAATTTAAACAATGTTTTAAATTAATTTTAACTAAGTTTAAATAAAATTTAAATTAAGTTTAAATAATGTTTTAAAAAGCTTTTTTAAGTTTAAAATTTAGTTTGAAAATAATATTTAACTAAGTTTAAATTTAGTTTTAAAATAATTTTAAATTAAGTTTAAATAATGTTTTAAAATGCTTTTAATTAAGTTTAAATAAAGTTTTAAAATAATTTTAAATTAAGTTTAAATAATGTTTTAAAATTCTTTTAATTAAGTTTAAATTAAGTTTTAATTATATTTAAATTAAGTTTTTAAAATAAGTTTTAAGTTTAAAATGATTTTTAATTAAATTTAAACAATGTTTTAAATTAATTTTAATTACGTTTAAATAAAATTTAAATTAAGTTTAAATAACTCGGTTTGAATTTGGTTTGATAATTAATCGAATTTGAAAAAGATTATTGAACCCATGTTAGATTCGAACTTAACTTTGGGTTAATCAAGCAGGCTTCATAAGGATAAGCTTTCAGCTCAGTGGCGAGGCATACAACATACTTGGATATCATTAGACCCCTTGCTGAAGGCTTTCCAAACTATTCCCGCCCAAAAAACTTAATACTAAATTTTGGTCTAACTAGCCCATGTTTGACTAGGGTAGCTTCGGTCAGATCCATTAAGTCTAGTGCACCAGGTAGAATTCCATATTCAACCTAGACATGCCTTCGACAGAGTTTCCTTGACGTACTATCATCCCAATCCATTCCGGTGCTATGTTATAGGATTTGGTAAACATTTTTCATCTAACCGTTCTAATAATCCTAATCCTAAGTATTGAGTTTGATTTAATTAAGTTGGTTGGATTGTTTTTCTAGTTGCTCCCCCTGAGTCATAACTTAGATAAGGTCTATCTAAGTAATGAATTTGACTTTTGGGAACCAAGTAGAAATTTGGTTTAATTGGTTTGGTTAGTTGTTTTGTTTGAACCCATGCTTGGACTTGACTTCTAACATTTTGACTAATTAGAGACATGTATGATTTGTTCATTTTGTTCGGTTTATAGCCAAGCCCCGATTTGTTGTACACAGCTCGTTGCGATCCAAGTACCATATTTAGACACTTGGATCCCATTTCGAACCTTTCCAATGTTTTCTTGAGTCGCTCGACTTGACCTTTCAAATTGGAATTTTCTTCCTCAAGTTTTTCAACTTGAGTAGAAGTTCCGACTTGAACTTGGTTAGTCGAGTCACTCAAGCTAACTTGTTGCTTAAGGTGGTCTATTTCCTTAAGTAACAAGTTATTTTGTTTTTCCGAATTTGCTAATTTTTTAAACAAACATTTAACTACTTTAAGTAAATTTGACTTTGAATAAATCGTTACCATATTCGGATCTTTCGATCCAGGGCTTCTCTCGGAATCGAGGTCGATCTCGGACTCGTATTCTTCGTCGGACTCGGACTCGGAATCTTCGTTCCTTGCCATAAATGCAAGGTGACTCGAGTGCTTCGTTTGCGCCGTGTCGGATTCGTCGGAAGAGGTTTCATCCCAAGTCGCTTGAAGTGCCTTCTTCCGTCTTGTCGATTTGGGTCGTTCTTCTTTCCGATTTGGGCATTCGTTTTTGAAATGCCCCTTTTTGTTGCATCCATAACAAATCATTTCTGATTTATTTTGGATCTGGTTCGGTGGAATCTTTTTGGTATTTCTTCTGAACTTTTTCTTAGTCAACAATCTTCGGACCATGTTGACTAGTTCTTCTTCGTTTGTTGAATCTGAGTCTGACTCGCTTTCAGACTCGATCTTTGTTTTTGATTTTGTCTCTTTGCTTGAACCTGCATACAAAGCAACTCCTTTCTCGACATGGCTCATGTTAGATTGCTCGTGTAATTCCAACTCGCAAAACAATTCGTCTAACTTAAGAATTGAAAGATCTTTGGAAACTTTGTATGCATCTACAATTGATGCCCACAAGGCATTCCTCGGAAAGGCGTTCAGAGCGTACCTTATCGTGTCACGATTTTCGAGTTCGTGTCCGATCAGGTGAAGACCATTGAGGATGTCCTTTAGTCGGGCGTGTAGTTGCGAGGCCGTCTCTCCAGGAAACATTTTTATATTAAGTAACTTATTTAAAAGAAGATCTCGTTTGTTTACCTTTGAGTCGTCGGTTCCTTCGTGTAATTTGATTAGTGAGTCCCACAAGTCTTTGGCGTTGTCGTAGGGACCAACTCGGTTCAATTCCTCCATTGTGAGTCCACACTGAATGATGTTGATCGCCTTGTAATTTAGTTGTGCCTTTTTGACCATTTGTGGAGTCCATTCTTCCGGTTCTAGAGTTGTTCCGTCCTTCGTTGGAGGAGTATAACCTTTCAAGATTGTGAACCAGAGCTCGATGTCGGACTTCAGGAAACACTCCATCCTATTCTTCCAGTAGCTAAAGTTTTCTCCTTTGAATAGTGGAGGTCGGACCATGCTATATAGCCTTCTTGATATGAATTCGACATCCTTGCAAAGCACAGATTAAAAAAAATATTTCCAAGACTTTTGTCTTGGGATTAGTAGTGCTTGAAAAAATAGAGATAATGAAAAAGAAATTTGAAGAAAAGAAAAGATTTTAAAGATGCTTAGAAAATCGGTTAAGAAATTTCAAAGCTAACTTGGCTCTGATACCAATTGATAGGATCGAGTAGCGCGATAGGGGGGGGATGGGGGGTGAATATCGCTTCTTTTTAAAACTATTCTTTTCTTTTTAAGTCAGAATCGTGCAGCGGAAAATAAGAAAGGAGACACAATCGTTTACTTCGTTCGGAGCCTAGCTCGACTCCTACTCGAAGGCCCGCGGTCCTTGACCGCACCGATGGGCAAAACACTATAATCTTGCTTTCCGAACTCCTCGGAAAGAAGTGAATCGTACAAGTACAGATATGTAAGATAGTAACACTTCTACTATCTTATAGAATTAAAGTGCAGTATAAAAATAAAGCTATACCGACAATTGCAGAATTTAAGTCGTAGCTCGGTCGACAATCGGATGAAGTCGCTTGCAAATTTGATGAAGACTTGTAGTGTGGACAGATTGCAAACGAGCACAAGAGTTGATCAGAAAAATTGTTTTCGCCTTTGTCTTCGAGCCTGGTTTTATAGGAGTACTGAGAGTTCGGTCGACCGATCCCCTGTTCGGTCGACCGA
The DNA here is from genome assembly GCF_018446385.1 of Zingiber officinale. NCBI lineage: Eukaryota > Viridiplantae > Streptophyta > Magnoliopsida > Zingiberales > Zingiberaceae > Zingiber > Zingiber officinale. The sequence goes on along the minus strand of NC_055992.1, from coordinate 103,502,034 downwards.
ACTAGCTTCGATCACCTCCAGCTGGCAATCTGACGCTGGCTCGTAATTGTGCTTTAATTTGCCTTCAATGGTTCGGTCGACCGAATCCTTTTATCGGTCGACCGAACAAGGTTTTTCCTTGTTCGCTGAAATCTGCCGAGATCACCCTTTAATGCTGATTAAATGTTGATTGGATCGGTCGACCGATCCTCTTGTTCGATCGACTGATTAGCCCTTCTTCCCTTTGCTTGCTGATTCGGTGTTGATGAACTGGCTTGCTGAGTCAACAGGTTCGGTCGACCGATCTTACTTTTCGGTCGACCTATCAAGCTTTGACCGGACTCTGGCTCAGTTTTCATCTGGACTAACTTCTGTACTGATCTTACTTGGTTCGGTTGACCGGTCCTCTGGTTCGGTCGACCGATCCGCCTAGACCTGCAAAACAGTGTTGGAACAAAAAACACCCTGCAACACAGATGTTAGCATAACAGTATAATGCATGAGTAATAAAAGAACAGTAGAACTATTCTTGATATCAACTTGGAAACCTTCTCGGTTTCTTCAGTTGGATCAGCGACCTAAGGTTGTTCCCTCCGGGAACCCGACCTCACTGTCGCTCCTCCAGTTTGCTTACCTCAACCTACCTGCCAAACTTTGATCCTCCAGATCTAGTTTGGACTTCTCACTTAGCCTTGATCGGCTCCCCAGGACTTTTCCTTTGATCTTCGGTCCTTCAGACCTCTCGATCACACTGCCAAGCTTCGTCTCCCCTCGACCTTCTTGGACTTTCACCTGGTTCCACGATCTGCTAAGATTTTTCCTGCCTAGCCTCCAACTAGGTCTTTCCCGATTGAGTAAACATTCTGCACACTCAGTAAACTTGTTAGATCACAACAAGACTTAACTTGAACCTTTGACAACATCAAAACTTAGGTTTGATTCTGGTGCAGCTTGCACCAACATAAGCAAGATGAGAGGAAGTCCAAACAGGTCAGGAGGATCATATGTTAGGCAGGTAAGGTCAGGTAAACTACAGGAGGAGAGAGATCCAATGAAGATGAATCCCAATGGGGCTTTAGACTCTGGACTAACTTAGATCTATTTTGGAAATCTAAGTTGAGAGAAAGACTAGATTCTGATCGTATTAGACAGGGTCTAATTTATAAATTTTATTATACTAACTCTGTTCTATAGGTATTCTTTATTATTTTGAACTAACATATTTTGTAGGAGTTAGGACAAAAAATAAGTGTAGGATGAATAATGTTCGAGATGCCTCTGTTTAATGAAAGGCAACCTGGATGAATAGTGTTGGAGGCGCCTCCATGTAGATAAACTTCATGGATGAAGTTTTGGGCATTAGAGGTGTCTCGAATTGATTGGAGGCGCCTTAGATGAGACTGGATACACTTCAGATGGATTGGAGGCAATCCTCTTGGGGTTGGATTAGCACCCTTGGAGGCGCCCTGGGTTATTGGAGGTGCCTTCAATATAGTATAAAAGAAGCATTCGACCAACTCCTTCAAGATAACTTCACTACTAGCTTCCAAGTTGATTTAACCGTACTGTCTTCGTGCTACTGCTCTGCTGCGACTCTGCTACGCTCAACTGCTACAGTCAAAGTGACACCGACCTCGAGTTTTGAACTACAACTACTACTAGTGTCAGTAAAAGTATATTTTTGATAATTATTATACTTGTATAGGAAAAAATAGGTTGTTATACTTTCCTCATTTGTGTATTCGACTTTTCTATCTGAAAGTTTTTCAAGGGAGATTTTAGTGGATTGGTCAATCAATATGGTATGAGGGATCGTGAGCTTTGGAGTAGGAGTCGTCAAACACTCCAAACCAAGTAAAATTAAAAGTGTACTTATTTTCTCCATGTTATATATTTTTTTATTTCCACTGCGTACTGAGTTTTCTATGAGTTTTCAAAACAAAAAAACAAAAGACACTAATTTTTTTAAACATGATTCACCCCTTCTCTCACATTCTATACAATCCTACCGTCTTAACAATTCTTGAGACCCTAGGCTTAAAATAAATTTAAGGCCTTAATATTTTTTAAAATAAATATTAAAAATATTATTAGAGACATTTAATTTTATTAGTAAAATTTAAAGGGATAATTTCATACATTACAAAAAATTATTTATGCAATTCAAAGTAGTGACCAACTAGGTCACATGACAATATATAACTTTATATTTATCAGATCTCACTTCTTTATTAGTAAAATTTAAAAAATAAAATTATTTTATATTAAACTTTTAAATACAATTTATTTAGAAAATAATATATTTATCTAAGGAAAATATTTTTAATTAAATAAATAAAGTTAACTTTTATTAATAAAATATTAAAAATACTAACTAATTTGGCAAAGAATGATAAATTATTGTAATACTATTAATATACATTTTAATTACTATTTTAAAAATATCAATAAACTTTTACTTTGATGAAGAAAAATTTTGACGTAATCGTAAAATTATTATTGTGTGACCTAAAGGTAACAAGTTTGAATAGCAAATATAGTCATTATGTACAATAAACCATTTCCTAGGATCTTACATTGGTGGGAGATTTGTGAACCAAGATATATATATATATATATATATATTTTTAACTTGCATAATAACATGATGTGGAGGAGCAATGACATAGTAAAAGAAAGAGAAAGAAATAAAATTTAAAGAGAAATCATTCTGCAATATTAAATATGTTTTTGATTTTCAAAAGTTTTTTTTTTAAAATATATTAATTACTAATAAGTAAAAATAAAAATAATTAAATTGAACTTTAATCTATAAAATATTAAAAATTATTGATTAAATCTAAAAAATTAAAAATTTTTGAGAAAATTTAATTTGGTTATATATAAGGGTAATCAACGAAGGTCACATGATTAAAAGGGTAAAAAATCTTGCCACAATAGAAGTAAAAGTCAAGGAAGTCGTGCTACCAACTCTCAGTTGTAGCCTATAAACTCTCTACTCCCGGTTCCAGGCCACCAACTCCTAGCACCAGGCTATCGGCTCTCGGCTCCAGATTACCAACTCACAACTCGGCTCCAGGCTATTGACTCCCTCAAACTAAACTTTAATGGCTCCAGCTATCAAGAATTAAAGCAGTAAACCGTTATTCTTTGAGAACATCAATAATATAATGCAGCCGTTATTGGTCATTTATTTTGGGCAATATAGTCACGATCATGAGAAACGAGGGGAGGAATAATGTGGCGGAGAGTCCTGATCCTATAAAAGGTAGCCGACCCCTTATGAGCATGTACACACACATAATACATCAAACCCTAATTTCTATGATAGCTTCTCTCTGTATAAAGTCTTACTTGAGCGTGAGAGTGGCTATGTCGATGAACCCTGACCAACATTCTATCTTGCTCCTCTGGACATGTTCTTCATATGAGGCGCTTTAGAAATGCTTCGCGAGATTATGTGACCTGGAGATTCCCCAGATAGTCAACATTTTATCATAACATAATGACTCTTTACATGGAGAAAGTCAGACATCTAATGAAATATTTTATATAGAATTAATCTCAAGATCTATGGGAGCAAGATCGGGTTAAGACATAAGTCATTAAAGTCTATATCTAGGGCTCCTATTATATTGGGTCGATCCAATATAATAGGAGCTATAGATATAGGCCTTAATGACTTATGTCTTGAGTTGGTCATGCTCTCGTAGATCTTGAGATTAATTCTAAGTATATCCCCAGGGCGTAGCACAGATGGGGAGTGCATGGTTCTGTAGCTGAAAGGTCCAGGGGTCGATCCCTGGGGTGTCACTGTCTGGGGTTAACGTCTCCGCCATGCACTTTCCACCTGTGTGCCTGTATTTATCTCCCTCCATATCCGTGGAACCGACTCTAGGGGGGCCGCTGATGTGACGATTCTATATTTTTTCTTTTGAGATTAATTCTAAGTAAATATAAAATATTTTATTGGATATCTGATTTTCTTCATGTAAAGAACTATGATGCTATGAGAAAATATTTACTATAATTTATTTATCTATATTTTATTATAAAGGCGATGATAGTGGATTATTTGGAATGAATGGCGTGAATTTTTTTTTCCAACCATGAGTTGCTTTAATTAGCCGAAGTCGTTAAGTAAACGACCAGGTTAAGTTTTGTTTACGTATAAAAGAGGTAATTTTAATTCTAGATCGTAGATATTTTAATAAAATATTATAGAGATCTTCCGCTGTGATCTAACTGATGGACGACGAATCTGGTGGACGGCGACTTGGATCTCCTGTTGAGACGCGTGGCCTCACTGGATTTCACACTAGGGTAATATAACCTTGATTTTCTAAATATTTTTTTTCTTTTTAATAAGTTTCCATATTTTTTTAATCTGAACGTAACACAACAGCAAAGAGCTAATCGCATATCCAAAGTAGTCAAAGATCGATTAATCTGAATGATCACAAATCAGATTTTAATCACAAGAAATGACCTGCGAAGGGGAAAAACACAGATAAAGTGCATCAGATAAGATAATTCCATAGACATGTTATGCTCCCAGTTGTGGAAGTAAGGGTCACGAGAAAAAAATTTATGTAGGTCTCTTTGGAGGTCGACAAGAGGGAAGGGATAAATTATTTTATAAAAATTAAATCAAAAATCTTTCTTGGATATTCAACTAATTTAAAAGACACTTGTAATAATAAAACTAAGAGACTAAAGGAAAAGAACAGACACAAGAGATTTACTTGATTTGCAATCAAGGGATTGCTAATCCAAGGAAAGTAAGCGCACTATCTGTTTATCTCCTTCGGACGGAGTAACCTCTTTACAGCGTTGTCAGCACAAATAAAAGAAACAGAATTGAAAGCACAGAGAAAATTAATTACAAGTGAGATGAATGATATGTGCAAACCAGTACTATATTTATAGTACTGGTCGGGGTGCCCTGGGGAGATAAAACTTTATCCCCTAATGTTCAGATCGAGTTTGACTCGATCTGGTCAACAACTTCGGTCCGGGCGTCCTGGAGGGTTCCGGGCGCCCCGGACCCCAAAAGTCAACTCTAGTTGACTTTTTCCGTCCGGTCGCTCTGTTGTGGTTCAGCTCATCTCGGTCCAGGTCTTCAACTCTGGCTCCGCTAGCTTGGGTGATCTCGGCCATCCGGAATAGGGCTCACCCGAACCCAAGTTCCGGCCTTCTCCTCGAGCAGCCTTCCTTTCCGGTTTCTCTTCCCTCGAACGCCGCACACGTTCTTCTCGTCCACCGGTGTACTCTTCCACGGTCACCTCGTCCCTCGGACGCACCGAGCCCGTCGGCTCTCTCCCGTGCCGTCCTTCTCGCTATCCACGTCTTCCGCTCGACTTCTTGTGTTCCTAAGCTCCTGCACACTTAGACACAAGGGTTAAACAAACGCAGGACCTAACTTAGCTTGTTTGATCACATCAAAACACCTTGGGGTTCCAACAATCTCCCCTTTTTTGATGTGAGCAACCCAAGTTAAGTTAGGGTAAACATATGCAATAAAAATAATTTATATTTAAATAAATCCAAATATTTTTCAATTGAAAAATTATATTACCTCTCCCTAGACTTAACATACTTCTCCCCCTTTGATCACATAAAAATTGGGGTTATAAACAAGTCTAAGGTAAAAAAAAAAAAAATTAAAATGTCTAAGTAAAGTCACTCCTCAAAATTTTTCTTTCGAAAAAAATTTAAGTAAAACATTTTTCAGAAAAATTTAAGTAAAATTCTTAGTAATTTTTTTTTTTAAAATCTTAAGGCAATTTTTATAAAAAATTCTAAGATAACTTTCATAAAAAATTTCTAAGTAAATTTTCATTAAAAATTTCTAAAGTAATTTCTAAGTCAAGTTAAAATTTTTTTTAAATATTTTCTAACACAAATTAAATAACTCTTTTAAAGCATTAAGTAATTTAAATTAATATTTTTTCAGTTAGTCAATTAAATTTTTCATTTCGATACTTGGCTTCCAGGTCGTGGCGAGACACTAGACCTTCTTGATTATTGGAGCAACAACCACTTCCTTAGACAAAGCCTCATAATGAAATTAGTTGTTTAATTTCCTTGCTGAAAATGCTAAGTCTAATTTTAATTTTAAATTAAACATGCTTTCGGAACCCAATAGAGGTTCCTACCTACAGGATTAACCAAGTATTTCCTAGGTACATAGTTTTTTGATATATTTCTAATTTGACTTTGATGAAATCTATAATACCAATTTAAACCTCTATAATTTCTAAAAGTAGAAATATTTGAATCATTAGATTTTTTCAATCTTTCTATTTCTTCCTTTAGTTTTTCATTTTCAATTTTCAATTTATCAAAATCCTCTATAAGACATGATTTTGTCAAAATTCTTTTTGTTTCTAAAATTTCATTTTATAATTTGATATTTTTATTTTCTAATTTATACATGGATTTAGCCATTGCCTTAATGCCAAAGTAAAGTTCATCAGGGGGTAAGAGGCATACCTCACTTACCATATCAGACTTGAAGCCTGAATCTCCCCCTGCTTCGCTACTTCCATCTGAGGTCGCTCCTCCTTCATCGATGCTGGGTTATGATGTACTTTGTCCTTCGTAGCTTGCCATCAGTGCTATCCCCGCATATTCTTGAATCTCGGACTCAAATGATGAAGTGTCGTCCCAAGTGACTTTTAGGTTCTTGTGTTTCTTGGGTGTCTTCATTTTGTCCTTCTTTAGTTCTGGGCAATCCTCTCTTAAGTGTCCTTCCTTTTGACACTGGTAGCAACGCACTTTTCTTCTATTTCTAGGATTCTTTTTATTCTGCATTTCTTTAAATTTATTAGCTCTAAAAAACTTTTTAAAGTTTCTTACCATGTACGCTTCCTGATCATCCTCTGAGTCTGACTCGGGTTCATCCCTTTTGGTTGTGTTTATCGCAATCATCTTGCTTGATTCCTTTGTTCCTGCACACCTGGTTTCATGCAATTCAAGAGTGGAGAACAGTTCTTCCAAACTACTTACCTCCAGGTCTTTCGAAATGTAGTAGGTGTCGACGATTGATGTCCATTCTGAAGTTATGGGAAACGCGTTGAGTGCGTAGCGTATTGTTTCCCGATTTGTTACCGTTTCTCCGAGGTTCTTGAGACCAGTAATCAGTTCTTTTACCTTTGCGTATAGACTGTCTACCTTCTCACCTTTTTCCAGTCGGATGTTCATTAGCTTGTTCCGGAGGATGTCTCTTCTAGCGAGCTTCGCTTCGAACGTGCCTTCGTGGAGTTCTAGGAATTTCTCCCAGAGTTCTTTGGCAGATGAATAGCTTCCGATGCGGTTGACCTCTTGAAGCGGCAACACGCTCAGCAGGTGGTATTCCGCACGGCTGTTTGCTACAGACTCATTTTGCTCCTTCTTTGTCCAATGTCTCTCTTCTTTTTCTTCTCCATCTTGATTCATCGGAGCTACAAAACCATATTTCATAATAAACCGAATTTCGAAATCAGTTCTTAGGAATACCTCCATACGTCGCTTCCAGTTTGCGATGTCCCCCTCGAATTTTGGTGGAACGATGCTTGGTCCGGCCATCTTGTTGCTTCGATCGACGATTAGTCCTCCTGAAGCGCCTTGCTTTGATACCACTTGTAGGTCCCTTTGGAGGTCGGCAAGAGGGGAGGGGTGAATTGCCCTACAAAAATTAAACCAAAAACCCTTCTCGGATATTCAACTAATTTAAAAGACACTTGTAATAATAAAACTAAGAGACTAAAGGAAAAGAGCAGACACAAGAGATTTACTTGGTTTGCAATCAGGGGATTGCTAATCCAAGGAAAGTAAGCGCACTATCTGTTTATCTCCTTCGGGCGGAGTAGCCTCTTTACAGTGTTGTCAGCACAAATAAAAGAAACAGAATTGAAAGCACAGAGAAAATTGATTACAAGTGAGATGAATGATCTGTGCAAACCAGTGCTATATTTATAACACTAGTCGGGGCGCCCTGGGGGGATAAAACTTTATCCCCCAACGTTCAGATCGAGTTTGACTCAATCTGATCAACAACTTCGGTCCTAGCGCCCCGGAGGGTTCCGGGCGCCCCAGAGGGGTCCGGGCGCCCCGGACCCCAAAAGTCAACTCTAGTTGACTTTTTCCGTCCGGTCGCTCTGCTTCGGTTGAGCTCGTCTCGGTCCGGGTCTTCAACTCCGGCTCCGCTAGCTTGGGTGATCTCGGCCATCCGGAATAGGGCTCACCCGAATCCAAGTTCCGGCCTTCTCCTCGAGCAGCCTTCCTTCCCGGGTTCTCGTCCCTCGAACGCCGCGCACGTTCTTCTCGTCCACCGGTGTACTCTTCTGCGGTCACCTCGTCCCTCGGACGCACCGAGCCCGTCGGCTCTCTCCTGTGCCGTCCTTCTCGCTAGCCGCGTCTTCCGTTCGACTTCTTGTGTTCTTAAGCTCCTGCACACTTAGACACAAGGGTTAAACAAACGCATGACCTAACTTAGCTTGTTTGATCACATCAAAACACCTTGGGGTTCCAACAATTTAGGTATTCAAATTTTACAATCCCATTAAACATTAAACATTAAACATGAAGATCATCAATCCTATTTTATAAAATTTTTTATCGATCAAAATAAATCTGAAAAGTACAGATATCCCAACGCCATTAATAGTTCAATTGCCGCATACAAACATTGAGCACTACTTGAAAATCAGAGAAAAAGTGATAATATTCATTTCAAATGATTCAGTATTTTCGGTTTTACAATAAAATATCAATAAATAAATTATGAAGGATATTTTATCTGAACAGTTCAATCCTTTATATGGGAGAGATAAAACATCCACTGAAAAAATGGAACCATGTGAAAATCGAACCTCGCATGAGTTGTTTGTTTTCCGTTTATCATCACACATGGGGGCATAGTTAATTTTTCTTCGTGTGTTGTCCTTTGTTGGGTGAGTGTACACTACAAGAATCAACATTCCGTGATGCGTAGTGTGGCACACATCGCTAAATATAATCTTTTAGCGATGTTTAACACTCTCCGCATCGCCAAAAGATTAAACCATGGTGAGAAACTTTCCCACCATTATTTTGGTCTTTTGGCGACGTAACAAAGTGAACACATTGCTGCAAGATAACCCGTTGGATCATTTCCCGATGCAAAGAGTAGACACGTCGCTAACAGATAATCGGAACAAAAGTTTTATAATGTGGTTAGACCAAAACGTTGTAGCAATTACGATTTCTTAGCTGCTATAACGTTTTGGTTAGAACTAGATGAAATATCATTTTATTATTCAAAACTAACATTGTAATGTATTACTAAAATATATTAAGTATTTATTTTATAGAATTATAGTGTTTCAATCTCCCACAAAAGCTCTACTTCTCGTGCACATCATAGGAAAATATAATGGAAAAGTAGCGTCCACTAGCTTAAGTCCTTAATATCATCACTATAAGTCTATAACCAAATGACCGACATATCGAGTTGATAGGTAGAAGCCCATTTGTCTAGGCCTTAGACATACCGCATAATGCAAACATCAAAGGTCTTGTATAAAATGTGTTTGACAATTGAGACTATCATACTAAGTGTTTCATCTTTCAAAATTAGAAGATTAATTTAACCAGAAAAGATGTTGCGCTGATTCTAAGATTCCAGACCATAGCGATGATGTTTCTTTGCATTTCCGTCTCCACTCCACTATATCTTCAATAGTTCATGGATCAGGATTGTTCAAAGAATGAAGTAAATGTTAGGACCAAAAGTAGCTAGAGGGGGGGGGGGGGGGGGGGAATAGCTTCGCGTGTGCTCGTCGTGCTTCGTTGCTTGTTTCTTTAGAAGTGATGCGCAGCGGAATACAAAGAAACAAACTACAACAATGCTAACAATAGGATTTTACTTGGTATCCACCTCACAAGAGGTGACTAGTCCAAGGATCCACGCACACACATACACCTCCACTAATAAACACTCCTTTTCGGTAACTACCGAAGGCGGAGAAGCCCTACAAGACTCTCAATACAAGTAGAAGAAAGGGTAGTAAAGAATAAGCAAAAGCTTACAAGAGATGCAGTAAAAACCCTAGCTTCTTCTTCTTCTCGTTGCAACTCGCCTCTTGACTTGGATGAACCTCCAAGAACCTTCAAGAACTGGCGGTGAGGAGCTTAGAGAGTGCTGGGGAGGAGCTGTGATGAATCTGGAATGAATCGGTGAAGTTCTATCGCAGCCATCGAACGCCTGCAGCTATAAACGATGTCAACGGTCGGATCCCGATCGATTCGAATGTTCTCAATCGATCGGGGAGGCTTTGGATCGATCCACGGATCGATCCGGCGCTTATCGAATAGCGCTGGATCGATCCACGGATCGATCCGGCGCTTATCGTAAAGAACATCCCAATCGATCCACCGATCGATTGGGACCTGATCGATCCACGGATCGATCCGAGGCTCGCTCCATTGGAATGGTCGGATCGATCCACCGATCGATCCGGAGCTGGATCGATCCAGCGATCGATCCGGCGCTGGTTTTTGTCCAAAACCAAGTCCTAAACCTCCAAACCAACATCCGGTCAACCTGTCAGTTGATATGTCATGCCTAGCATCTAGTCACTCCCTTGACCTGCTAGGACTCCCTTACCAAGTGTCCGGTCAATCCTTTTGACCTACTTGGACTTTTCTTTCATGCCAAGTATCCAGTCAATCCTTTGACCTACTTGGACTTCTCAGCACCAGATGTCCGATCATCCTTGATCTATCTGGATTTTCCCTTGCCTGGCTTCACTCACCAGGACTTTCACCTAGCTTCACTCACTAGGGTTTTCATCTGCCTAGCTTCACTCACTAGGACTTTCACCTGGCTTCACTCACCAGGATTTCCATCTGCCTAGCTTCACTCACTAGGACTTCCTTCTGCCTGGCTTCACTCACCAGGACTTCCTTCTGCCTGGCTTCACTCACCAGGACTTTTCTTCTGCCTGGCTTCACTCACCAGGACTTTCATTTTGCCTAACATCCCCGTTAGGACTTCCCAGTCAAGTATCCAGTCAACCTTGACCTACTTGACTCTTCTTCAATCAATATCTTATTGTCAAACATCTAAACCCAAACCAAGACTCAGCTTGGTTACCCAGGTCAACCTTGACCTGAGGGATATTGCACCAACAATCTCCCCCTTTTTGATGTTTGACAATACCACAATAACACTTACAATCCCATATGTAAGTTAGGCTAATCCCATAGCCTCCTTCTTCATGCCACTAGGTAATGAAAGCATAAATTAAGCTCTTCATTCTCCTCCTAAGAGGGCAAACTCCCTCTAGGTAATGAAAGCCTAACTTACTCCCTTTCATGAGTCCTTTCATTCTCCCCCTATGACCTTCCCATAGGTAATGAAGGACTAAGCTTAACCATACATTCTCCCCCTATTGGCACACATCAACCCATCGTTGGACACACATCAACCTATGCTCCAATTCTGGGCACACTTCAACAAATCCATTTGTTGAAGACTCTCCCCCTGAAGAGTTGCTCATCGTTGTTCACAACATCACTCGTTGTGATCAACACGATAATGAAGGTCCCATACCCTTCATTTATCCTTAACTTCTCCCTCAATGTAGACAACTACCCAACCTTGAGCATTATCTACTACTTGAGTGTCCACTTGAAATAATGAGGATATCCACTCCCCATTTCTCCCCATTTCAAGTTTAAATGCTCAACCTTGAGCAAGTTTACAACAGAAGGTTAACCACCTTCCAAGGTTCATGAAAAATAATTTTCATGTCTTTAAAGAGTCCCTCCCCCTAAAGACATGGTGGTAACTTCTGTCATTGCACCAACAATGACTTGGAATCCCTAAAATATTAGGAAACCCAAATTTGGAAGTTTTGAGGTTCAAATATTCAAAATTTGAAACAACCTCAACCTAAACTTCTACTTAGTCTTCGTTAACCAATCCATCCTTGTTTTCAACATGAAAACACCCTTTGTATGTATACAAATGTATTTAAGGGGTTTGAAATGGTTACCTAGACTCAAAGAGGTTCAAAGATGCTGAAATCAGGCCTTCCCAGCCAAAATCAGCAACTTGGATCGATTGGAGTTGGGTTCCAATCGATTTAACCTTTCTGAATCGATCCACGAATCGATTCAGACTCCCTGGATCGATCGGCTGATCGATCCAGCGAGCTTCTGCTCGCGGGAATTGCCGTTTGAATCGATCCATGGATCGATTCATGGAACTCCAATCGATCCATGGATCGATCGGAGCTCTGATAGTTGCTGAAATTCCATTTCAGTCAACTTCAGAAACCCCTAGAAAATTCTACAAAAATCCAAAAATTATGAAATTTCGTGTAGACATTATTTAGGGCATACTTAATCATGGAAAAATAGCTTTCTATGAAAATACATCATATTTTCAAAGATTGACACAAACTTGAAAACTTGCAAAAACTTTAGTCTTTTTATTCAAGTTTGTGTCTAACTATTCAATGGTGATTACTATCAAAAGATAGCCTTCACCAAGGTTTTCCAAAAACATTTTCAAAACATTTTCAAAACCAATATCCCATCATGTTCCTTGGGCATAATGCACATGACTTGTACATTAGCTTTCCCAATGATGGGAAAACACATAACTATGTGTTTTGATGAATTTAAAACTCAAAGGAATGCACTAAATCAACATCTTGAGCTTTGTTCATCATCCTAACATCTCACTTGTATATAATATGCACTAAAACACATACAAGTCACCTTAGAGGTCTTTGTGAGATGTAAAATTTGGTTTTGCCCTATTCTAGGGATCATGCATATCTATCTAGGCATTTTAGAAATGTTAGACATCCACCTAGGATGTCACTTGTCAATAAGTGTCGTTAAATGCCATTCGTCCTTAATTACAATGAATTAAACTTAATGCATGATTATGTTATGGCATACATCAACAGAAAATAATTTTCAAAAGAAAATATCCTATTACTACATGATGTATGAATGTCATGACATGGTATTTTTGGATTTTCCATAATAAAACATGAATGCAAAAACTAGACATGATGTCATGGCATATGATGGGCAAACAATCATGGCAAGATTTAGCATAAATAAAATATACCTAGATTAACTATCTAAGTATCCTTAAAGTCTTAGCTAAACTTACAACTTAAACCTAGATTGCCCTAAAGTGCTACAAGAGAATGCCAAAGCCTAAATTTGACATTTCTAATTTCCTTGATTTAATGTATGCCAATTGAAAATAAACATGTCCTCAAATGTTGGCATATTCCATTTTTCCTCAAGAGTAGCACTTTTAAATTTAAGGTCCGGATTGCCTTAAATTGCCTAAGAACATACCAAAATCCCAACTTGATAGTTCTTATGAATTTCCCAATATGTGTCATTTAAGATTAAAATCAATTCTTCCACCATTAGGCACATTTTACTCTTTCAAGGAGTAATCAATAGCTCCATTTCATTTTCAAAGGTTAACTAAAACCTTGAAAATGCTCCTTGAGTGTCAATTTCCTCAAAGTTGGGTTAACTACCCTTCTAATCGGAGTTGACACTCTCTAACCCATCTATGGGGTAGAGAAGATGCTCCTAGGAACCCAACACCTATTGGTGCTCCTTGGATGCTCTAGGTACTCACTAGGGATAACTTCCCTAGATACCTTCCTAGTGACCTTGTTGGGCTTCTTAGAGGCCTTGGTCACATTTTCTAGGTCAACTCTAGGGATAGCCTCCCTTGTAACCTTGTTCGTGACTTTCTTAGACTTCTTAGAAGTCTTAGTCACTTTGGTTGCAAAGATACTTCTAGGGATATCTTCCCTTGTATCCTTGACTTGACCTCTAGACTTAGGGTTCGTTCCATAACTATATGGAACCCTATGATAACTAGGCACATCCTTCTTGGCTTTTGGTTTGTATCCCAAACCTTTATGGCCATTGGATGGCTTTTGTACCCCTAAACCTAGGTTATGCTCATTTTGCCCTAATAGGATATTTTCCATCCTTTTTAGGGTCTTTTCCATTTTATCAAGCCTTGATCTCAAGACTTGATTTTCTATCACTAAGTCCTTAGTTTTTGGTTTTTCATTTGATCCATGAGCATTTTTGTTTCTAGGCTTGTATCTTACATCCTTAGAGTTATCGCCTAGGTTTTTACCTACATTCCTAGCCTTTGGGATAGTAGTTTTGGCATGTAGGGCCACATGCTTTTCCTTAAAGCCCTCATGCTTCCTATTCTTATGGTAAATCGCATTAAGATGATAAAAATTTGACCTAGCATGCTTTTTACCATTTTGCAAGGGAATAGGCTCAATGAATGTTACCTTCTTCTTTACCTTGGAGGCTCCCCCTTGACTAGTGCCTCCTTGAGCCTTGACCATCTTCTTCCCTTGGGGCATTGACTTCGGTGATGCCCTTTTTGTTGACACAAGAAGCACACAATGTGCTCCTTGCTCTTCTTTGTCCCGGGGGTGGTCTCCTTGAGCTTCTCCTTGCCCTTTTGTGCCATTTGACCCTTCTTCTTGGCCAAGTTGGGACACTTGCTCTTATAGTGCCCATGTTCCCTACACTCAAAACATATTATATGATTTTTATTATTAATTGAAATATTTATACCTTTGCTTGCAGGGGTGGCATCTTTTTCTTTGGATCCGGAGGTAGAAGCTTCCTCTTGATCGGACCTTGATTCTCCTCCATTTGATTTTTCTTGACTTGTGGAGGTAGAAGCTTCTTCCTCCTCTTCTTCTCTTGACCCGGATGTAGAAGCTTCTTCTTCTTCTTGATCCGGTGTCACCAAGGATTGCTCCCCCTCAATCCTAGAGGTGGAGGCTTCATCATCTTGAATGTGAAACAAGGAGTATGCTCCCTCCTTGTTCCCTTCGGTGCATTCCCTTGAGGATGAAGCTTCTTGGATTTCCTCTTCTTCGGAGGTTGAGTATCTCTCAACCTCGGAGTCCTCCTCTTGGTCTTGATCCAATGAGTCGCCCTCTTTGGATTCTTCTTGATTTGATACAGTGGAGGGGATCTCATGAATTCTTGCCAATTTGCTCCAAAGCTCCTTGGCATCTTCAAACTCTCCAATTTGTTCCAAGATGTTGCTTGGCAATAAATTGACCAAAAGCTTGGTCACTTTGTCATTGGCCTCACATCTTTGAATTTGGTCTTTGCTCCACTTGCTCCTTTTGAGTACTTTGCCCTTGGAATTTGTGTGAGCTTCAAAACCTTCCATGAGAGCAAACCATTGCTCTATCTCCATCATAAGAAAATTTTCAATTCTTGATCTCCAAGAATCGAAGCTTGCCGATGTGTATGGTGGAGCCACCCTTGTGTCAAATCCAAGTCCATCTTGGAATTGCATCTTGAAGTTGAGCTTGATAAAGTCTTGAACTTGAAGAATTTGCTCCAACTTCTTCACCCTCTAGCTTTTCTTGATATGCTTGACCCTTCCGGCGATGATTCCGGTGAAGAGCGGCCTCGCTCTGATACCACTTGTTAGGACCAAAAGTAGCTAGAGGGGGGGGGGTGAATAGCTTCGTGTGTGCTCGTCGTGCTTCGTTGCTTGTTTCTTTAGAAGTGATGCGCAGCGGAATACAAAGAAACAAACTACAACAATGCTAACAATAGGATTTTACTTGGTATCCACCTCACAAGAGGTGACTAGTCCAAGGATCCACGCACACACATACACCTCCACTAATAAACACTCCTTTTCGGTAACTACCGAAGGCGGAGAAGCCCTACAAGACTCTCAATACAAGTAGAAGAAAGGGTAGTAAAGAATAAGCAAAAGCTTACAAGAGATGCAGTAAAAACCCTAGCTTCTTCTTCTTCTCGTTGCAACTCGCCTCTTGACTTGGATGAACCTCCAAGAACCTTCAAGAACTGGCGGTGAGGAGCTTAGAGAGTGCTGGGGAGGAGCTGTGATGAATCTGGAATGAATCGGTGAAGTTCTATCGCAGCCATCGAACGCCTGCAGCTATAAACGATGTCAACGGTCGGATCCCGATCGATTCGAATGTTCTCAATCGATCGGGGAGGCTTTGGATCGATCCACGGATCGATCCAGAGCGCCTCTGTGCTCTGGAAACGCGCCTGGATCGATCCACGGATCGATCCAGCGCTTATCGTGCGAAGCAGCCGCATCCCAATCGATCCACTGATCGATTGGGACCTCTGGATCGATCCACGGATCGATCCAGAAGCTTTCTGTTCGCTAGGACAGGTCTGGATCGATCCACTGATCGATCCAGAGCCTGGATCGATCCACTGATCGATCCAGCACTTGGTTTTTGTCCAAAACCAAGTCCTAAACCTCCCAAACCAACATCCGGTCAACCTTGACCTGTTGATATGTCATGCCTAGCATCTAGTCACTCCCTTGACCTGCTAGGACTCCCTTACCAAGTGTCCGGTCAATCCTTTTGACCTACTTGGACTTTTCTTTCATGCCAAGTATCCAGTCAATCCTTTGACCTACTTGGACTTCTCAGCACCAGATGTCCGATCATCCTTGATCTATCTGGATTTTCCCTTGCCTGGCTTCACTCACCAGGACTTTCACCTAGCTTCACTCACTAGGGTTTTCATCTGCCTAACTTCACTCACTAGGACTTTCACCTGGCTTCACTCACCAGGATTTCCATCTGCCTAGCTTCACTCACTAGGACTTCCTTCTGCCTGGCTTCACTCACCAGGACTTCCTTCTGCCTGGCTTCACTCACCAGGACTTTTCTTCTGCCTGGCTTCACTCACCAGGACTTTCATTTTGCCTAACATCCCAGTTAGGACTTCCCAGTCAAGTATCCAGTCAACCTTGACCTACTTGACTCTTCTTCAATCAATATCTTATTGTCAAACATCTAAACCCAAACCAAGACTCAGCTTGGTTACCCAGGTCAACCTTGACCTGAGGGATATTGCACCAACAGTAAAGAACAAGCTGATCAATATCAACAAACAACCATCTTTTGAATTTGATCTTTTGTTTTGTCAACTTGTTATTTTGTATTTTTTTAATTTGCATGTTATTTACTACTACCAGTAATATATCTTCCACTGTAAGATATGATAATTTAATAATAAGTGTTATTGGAGAAATAACCTTATAGATTTTTCTACAAATTTTTAGAATTTTTTCTGAATTTAATTAGAGCCTGTATGAGAATTTTAAAAGGGTGAATTTATTAGTATTAAAGAAAGTCTATTTGGAATAACCAATTAAGTGGTAATTGATTGAGGAGTTAACTTAGAGTTTAATTTAAACCTAAGCAGATAATCCCTAATTCTATTTTCTCTCCTCCCCCATTCTCATCGTTGACACCTTCTCCCCCTCACATCCCTGCCCTACATCATCGCAGACACCTCCTCCTCTCCTCATCTCCTCCACAAGCCTTCTCCACCCGATCCATCATTGTCGGCCAACCACCGAGCCACCCTTCTCTTAGTCTCTCTCTGCTGAGAAGCTTGATGATGACCGACCATCAGGGCATCCTTATCCCCCCTCGCAATGCCCTAATCATGCCACACCTGTTGTGTGAGGTCGGCTTGACAACGCCACTGATCATTCTGCTTGTAGACCTCATCGAACAACTGCCCTTCCATCCCATTTCATTTCTTGTAGCCACCCCATTTTCGGATAGCTGTGAGCACTACCGTCGCCAACTAACACGGTCCGACGCCAGTTGCTGTGAGCCCCATCGCCAACACTGCCAGCCATTAAGAAGGCCACCCGATCCTTCTCTCCTCTCTGATCGATCCACATCCACATCACTCTGATTATGTCGAGTCCTCTTCACCCAATCTAGTCGTTGGCCATGTGAGCCAGTGCCCTAGCTTCCATCGATGATTGCATGCCACACTCGCTATTTGCCACTGTGAGGCATCGTTGGAGAAGAAATTTACTATTAAATTTTAGGCCTTTGTAGCTCCGACCATCCCTATTGTGGGCGATCCACAGATTGGACAACTGGTTTCCGGTCATGAATGCCTCCGATCATGAGTCGCCAGCACCATCATTGGATTTTAGACTTTGATTCGAGATGGCGTCTCAATGTGAGATTATTTGGCATGATTAATAGATAAAGGTGGGTACTTCCTGCCTTGTTCCTTTAGTACTTTAACCTTAATGCATGATCTATGTTTAGATAGTTGTTATATTTACCTTGACTATGTTCATTCTAACTTCTGAGCTTGATCTTTTATTTCTTGATCTTGTATGTTGATCTATTTTGATATTCATGCAGTCTCATTATTATTCATGTTATTTATTATTATTTATGCTCATACTATTAAGCTAGTGATATTATACCCTAGCATAGTTGTAGAACATTAAACTAAGCTACCAACATGAGATTTATTTATGCCTATGTATTTGTAAGATCATACCGTAGTATGTGATATCAAGTATCCTATGTGACCTTGTCTGTTATTTAGGCTTATGTCTAATCACTAGTGAGGTTCCCTTTTACGTATTGTTAGATTATTATATTCTATTGACCATTTTCTCCCATTTATGGTTTAGAGAGTCGTCAACAATCGTTGTTATATCCTATCGACTATTGTCTTCCACTCTTGGTTGAGAGAGTCATTATCGATCATGATATATATATGATTGCCCATGAAACCACTCGTCGTAGAGAGTTCGCGTGCGATCCGTAGCTAGACATCTACGTATATACCCTGTTTGCCCACGAGACTATTCGTGGTAGTGAGTTCACCCACAAATATTGACTGTTTAGTTACTCTATCTACCCATGAGACCATTCGTGGCAACGAGTTTGCTTGCAGATAGTGATTATTTGTTTACCCTGTCTACCCACAGGACCATCAGTGGTAGAATGTTCTCCTGCAGTCAGTGCTTGTTATATATTTACTATATGTTAGTCATGTATTTGTTCGTGTAGGTTGGGAAGTACCGTATGTTCTTCCGATTTATTGGTCACACCTTCTTGAGCACGTTAGTGGAGGATTATTATTGTTGGTTATGCTTTAGTTAGCAGACGACTATAGCTTACTTTGGTAGTAAGTATTTTCCTAAGACTGTATACCTTTGCTCTCCTTACGTTATTATCATGCACTATCTTTTATTACCTACGGAGTCATTTGGACTCTGTACCTGTTGTTATTTTCTTCCTTCAGGTACAGGTAGATGATATATGTGTTGGGATGTATACTATAAGTCTAGCTTTTGTATGAACATCTGTTTTGAAATATTTTGAAATGAGAATCACTTTGGTCAAATGTTTGCATTTTATATTTATATATATGTCAATGCAGTTGTCCATTTAATTTATATTGTAGATAACATGGTATGTGGTGCTACACAGAAGATCATGTTATTGGTTCCTTATAAATTATAAATAGTAGCTCATAACCAAGATGCATTGGGACAAACTATTGGAACGGTTGTAGTGTAATTTGGTATTAGTTTATCTTGACTATAAAATTACACTAGTACACTATGTGTGTATTGAGCAGGACCGTTTGAGATTTTTTGATTTGTACTGACTACGTAAAAGAACAAAACCTATGTTATTATGGATGTGCGTCCTCTTAATCCCTTTATAATAATAAGCACGTATACTTAGTATTTATTTATTTAACTTATCAATGGGTGAGATTTATTCTTTAAATCAATAGGCCCGATGAATTAGAAAATAATACTATTTATATGGTGTGTTGTTGATTATAGAAGGAATCTGTGTCCTAATTATTTAGGTTTGATCATGTCCAAGTGTGAGTAGACGGACGCTGGGAAGATGGCACTCATGTTGACTGGATGTCGACTGAAGGTGATGCGGACCTCCAACGAGCTAAGCCTGCAACCACAAAGTCGTTAGTGCCGAGCCGAGGAGGGGTTTCCCGGCGATGACCCTCCGACACTCAAGTCAGCTACCGACGGCAAACAAATGAAGTCGAGAAGAAAGGAGCAGCGTAACTGTAGCTATAGTGATGCAAAACATACCTCCGATGAAGCTTGGGGCATCTTATATAGAGCTCCTAGGAGGCGTGCGCATGCTTCCCGAAGCGTACACATTTCCCAAAGCATACCTGGAAAGACCGTGTCAAAAAAGCGTGTCTGACGCCATACCTTAACAGCCCGAGCATATCCCTGACGTGACAATGGAAGCTTCCACCGTACGATCCTCTGTCTGACCATGTCACTGACCATGTCGCCTATCAATCACACAGATCCCTAGGAAGATATTGCCAACTGCTCCTTTGTTTGTTATTGGGTCGAGTGGGAGAGCCGCTCGGCCAGTCTACCGTCCGGGTGACGCAACAACTGGGCCAAGCATCCCGAGCGAGAGGGTCGCTCTGCCAATTTGTCGTCCGGGTGATGCAATAGCCGGGTCGAGCGCCCGCTCGACCAATGTTCTATTGGTTGGCTCCCCCCACCGGGTGAGGGAGCCTTGCCTACCAGGTCGAGGCTGCCTCCACTGTTTGGCTAAGCGGGATGGACACTCAGCCTTCGTGCCTCCCTGGTTGAACTTTATGAGCGTCGGAAGCTCGTTGTCTGACTGAGCCGTCGAAGTGTCAGATCGTCTACTCTTCTTGCTGACGACGAAGATAATTCGCCCGATTGGACGACCGTCTAACGTTGACCACTTTGACCTCTTGCCAGTCGGGCCCTATCTTACCATCGGATCACGTGCCTCCCCCTCTAGTTGAAGGAGGTTGCAAGTCCGACTGACTGGACAAGTGGTCTGGTGATCCATTAGCTGATCAGCTAATGAGCTGGTTAGATCCCGATCGGCCTGTGTAGGACTGATCTTTCTCGTCCGATCGACACTTTAAGCCTTTGTACTTGGATTTTTTCCTCATCACCCCCGGAGGGGCGTGAGCCGGGCAGTCAATGCTGACGCCGCCCAAATTTTCTCGAAATACGTGCAAATCACCCCCATTAAGGCCAAGCACGCACCCATGCCCATTACATGCTACCCTTTGGGAGGATGCCACGTGTCGTCGGTGCAGCCGCTGCACGTCCGAGTTGATAGTTGCTGATGTGACGTTTGGTTGTTCGAATTCAACGACCGGATGTGCGCTCCGAGTCTCATGTCCTAGATCGGGCGGCTCCGGTCGGTCGCACCCATCTTTATAAAACCTCAGCGTCTCCATTTCTTCCTCTGTGTTTTCTTCGTGCTCTCCGACGATTTTGCTCCGGCGATCCTTCTGTGTCTAGTGCTCCAGCGATCCTTCGCTCTTTGCTGCGGCGATTCTTTGCTCCCTGCGGTGGTCTTCTCCCTCTCGTAAGCTTTCCCTTTCCATTGTCACTTTCCCGCTGCTTCTTTTCCGCCACCGTATTTTCCAGCTTTCTGTGTTTTCCGGCTATCTTTCCCCTCAAGCCTTCTGCCTTTTCGTTTCCCGACCATGGCAAGCTCTTCGCAGCTGTCCGACCCCGCTCCCGGTCTCTGGTACGCTACCATGGAGACTCGGTTCGACGCGGGCGACGCTGTGGGTCTGATCAATGCCTTTGACATCCCGTCCGACCATGAAAAAGTTTTAGCCTCTCCGTCCGATCGGCCCAATGACCGCCGACCGACACAGTTTGCTTCTTCCAAGATCAATTTGTGTTCGATCTTCGGTTTCCCATCCGCCCCTTCATAACCGAGGTCTGCAACTACTTCCGTGTCCCGCTCGGCCAGCTCGTCCCTAACTCCTTCCGCCTGTTGTGCGGTATGGTAGTGTTGTTCCAAGTGCATAACATTCCACTGACCCCTCAGGTCTTCCACTACTTTTACTACCCCAAATAGTCCAAGCTGGACACTTTCTTGTTTCAATCCCGCATCGGTCTAGTCTTCTTCGACAAGATCCCCTCCTCCAACAAACACTGGAAGGAGTACTTCTTCTATCTGAGACTCCCCGAGCGGCCAAGCTTCCTGACCAAATAGCAGGTCGGGCTTCCTACCTAACCCGATTTGAAGAAGTACAAGACCCGACCTGACTATCTCCATGCTGCCAACATGCTGGTCGGCCTGAAGTTTGACATCCATAAATTGCTGACGGAGGCCATGATGTACATGTTCGGGCTAACTCCAATCCGAGAGAAACTCCCGAGCAGCCTTGGTATGAAATTCCTCAATTTTCTTCCTTTGAGTCTAATTGATTCTGTTCTTCTTTCGTAGCCGACATCATGATGCGCGCTCAAGCAACCGACATAATGAAGGTTATGTAAGCTGAGATTGAAGCAACTACTTCTGAGGAGATGGAGTGGCTCGGCTTGACCCCTGTCGGCTCACAAGAGGGCACAGCTGGGGAGAACCGCAACTGTGGGTGATGGGACCGCCGAGCAGACGCCCAGCGCAGGAGGGGTGACCGGCCCAGGATCGGTCCACGAAGCGCCACCCGTCATCGCTGCTGAGGGTTCAGGGTCCTCAGGCGATGAAGTACCGCTCTCCCGTAAGAGACGCAGAATGGATGCGCCTTCCCGTTCCGCCACCTCGGTCGTCCAAGCCTCTGCAGGAGGAGGCACCCCATCTCCAGTCGCTCCCGTAACAGTGGAGACCACTTCCTTCGAGCGGACTCCATCTTTGGCTGAGCTATCGGAGCCGCTCACCGTTCAGCTAATCACTTCTTTGCCGCCAGCTAGGCAGAAGGTGACACGGTCCGTTATCCTGCTAGTCCCTCCTGCTCAAGCTTTCGGCCCATTAGCCTCCGTTCAATCGGCGCCGAGCGGGAGACAATCCATCACTGCCACGCTCTACCTTTCGATGGAGGACCTTCTGACACCGGGTGACCAACCCAGCTCTCCTCAGCATCAAGTCTACATTCGTGGTCGGCTCACCCACGTTTGGGAGGAAGCAAGGGCACGAGCGGCGGTGAAACCTCCTGCCGCGCTTGCCGATAGTCACCTGGAGATGTCCACCGGGATTAGTATTCTCAACTATCAGCTCATGATTTACCTCCGATCGGCACTAATGTTTGCTTGCAGTTCTGGGTGGAGAACATCACCATGTGTCAGCGATTGGCATAAGTGGAGGACGAGCTGAAGAAGCTTAAGATTTCCGGCGAAGCTTCCTCCTCCCAGGGGCCGCCTGCCGCTCATCTACAGGTCGACCTGAAAAAGGCCCAACAACTTCTTGCGGAGGAGCAGCAGAAGTCGGCCGAGCAGGCCAGCAGGCTGGGCCAGATCGAGGCACAATTGAAGACCTACAATCATAAACTCGACTTAGCTTCCAAAAGGAAATAGCGAGCCATCGCCGACCTGGAGCAGAAAAACCAAGATGCTGGTAGTTGGCCGAGAAGCTGAAGAAGGCAGAGGACTCTCTGGCTGCCGAGCGGGAGAGCCGCTCGGCCAAGGAGGCGAAGCTTCAGGATCAATTGAAGCGCCTTGAAGAGGATATGGGGGCCTCCCAGATGGCATTGACAGCCTGCCAGGAGGCCGAACCGGGCTGCTTCGTGGTCCTAAGGCATCAATACCTTCACTTGGACCAATTTCTGGAGAAGGTGACCAACCGGATCGTCCACTCGTTCAAGCTGGCCATCGAGACTACGCTCATCCAACTAAAGGCGAACGACCACATTTCTGAAGCTTTGTCCGACAAGGATGTCGACCGCGTCCAGCTCCTTACGTCCCTTCCTGACGAAGCCTTTGATTATATTGAGTGAGCGAAGGCCTTGTAGAGAGCGTATTTTTGCAAGCTTTGAATGTACTCCTGCCGTTTGGAAGTGTTTAACCTATTATCAATGAAATCTCTTTGTGCTCTTTCTTCATATGCTAACTTTCTGCTAGTATTCGGCTGTGTAGTTCTGATCGGCTATCACGACCATACTTTTAGTATTGAAAGATTTACTAGGATCATACCTCTGGGGTTTATAGTCGCCGCTCGACTCTGGTTTTTAACGTCTCCGCTAGACGATCTTTTAAGGCAGGAGTTTAAGGTCGCCACTCGACCGCCGATGGAGACATGGGTTTAACGTTGCCGCTCGATGATTTGGTGAAGATCGAGGTTTAAAGTCACCGCTCGACCGTCGATTGAGACATGGGTTTAACGTCGTCGCTCAACGATTTGGTGAAGACTGGGGTTTAAGGTCACCGCTCAACCGTCGATGGAGACATAGGTTTAACGTTGCCACTTGATGATTTGGTGAAGATCGGGATTTAAGGTCGCCGCTCGACCGTCGATGGAGGCATGGTTTTAATGTCGCAACTCGACGATTTGGTGAAGACCGGGGTTTAAGGTTGCCGCTCGATCGTCGATGGAGACATGATTTTAACATCGTCGCTCAACGATTTGGTGAAGACCGGGGTTTAAGGTTGCCGCTCGACCGTCGATAGAGACATGGTTTTAACGTCGCCGCTCGACGAGTATTTGGATAACCTTTCATTTTTCATTTCAATCCTGCAATCAACGGGTACAGGAAAAATAGAAGGTACACCTCAATTACATTGGCGCACCTTTCATCCAGCTCGATACGACTGGAGGTGGTTCGCGCTCCAAGGGTGTTCTAGCCGCCACCCATCTTCATCCTCTAGGTAGTAGGCGCTCGAGCGGAGTTTTTCCACGACCTTGAAGGGTTCGGCCCAGGGGGCCTCCAGTTTGGTGACGTCACTGACCGGCTTCACCTTTTTCCATATGAGGTCGCTAACCTAGAACGACCTCGGGATCACTTGTCGATTGTAATTCTGCCTCATCCTCTGCCTATAAGCCATCAGCCGAACGACTACTTTGTCGCACGTCTCATCCACGAAGTCCGACTCTAGAAGCCTCCGCTCGGCGTTGTCTTCGTCGTAGTGTTGTATTTGATTGGACTCGATTCCAACCTCGACCGGGACGACTCCTTCACTGCCGTATATAAGGTGGAACGGGGTTACACCTGTGCCTTCCTTAGGGGTCGTGCGGATTGCCCATAGTATGGCAGGGAGCTCGTCTATCCAGCTCCCTCCGATGTGGTTGAGCCGAACTCGCAGACCCCACAAGATCTCCCGATTGGCGATTTCAGCCTGCCCGTTGCTTTGAGGGTATGTTACGGAGGTGAAGGCTTGTTGGATGTCATATTCCTCATACCATTCTCTGAGCTTCCATCCTACGAACTATCTACCATTATCTGAGACCAGTAGACATGAAATGCCGAACCGACAGATGATATGCTGCCAGATGAACTTTTGGACCATCTGCTCGGTTATTTTCGCCAGTGGCTCGACCTCAACCCATTTGGAGAAGTAGTCTACTGCGACGAGCAAGAACTTTCACTGCCCAGTCGCCATGGGAAAGGGTCCCACAATATCCATGCCCCATTGGTCGAACGGGCACGACACAGTGGAAGCCTTCATCTCTTTGGTTGGTCGGTGGGAGATATGGTGGTACTTCTGGCAGGAAAGCAGTTAGCTACTGTCTGAGCAGCATCCTCCTGTAGAGTCGGCTAGAAGTACCCGGCTAACAGAATCTTCCTTGCTAGCGACCGACCACCCGAATGCCCCCTACAGGAGCCTTCATGCACCTCTCGTAGTATCTAATC
Source organism: Zingiber officinale (assembly GCF_018446385.1). Lineage (NCBI taxonomy): Eukaryota > Viridiplantae > Streptophyta > Magnoliopsida > Zingiberales > Zingiberaceae > Zingiber > Zingiber officinale. The sequence continues at coordinate 103,476,591 of NC_055992.1, read as the reverse complement.
GACATCCTCTGATCCGACGCATTTAAGCAATGGCCTGGAGAAGGCCTTCTTGTAGAGCTGGTCCCCGACTAGGGTGAAACGACTGGCTCTTCTTCTCAATAAGCGGGCTTCCTCTCAATCGGACGGCGTATCTCCTGATCGTAGAAACTCTATTATGGTCGTTCTCCAATCACTGGGGAAAGTGAGCCTCTCCATCTGATAGACATGTGCCGCCAAGGATACTTGCTCAACCGGCTGAGTAATGATGATCGGCAAGAGTGAGCTCGCCAATTTGGCCAGCTCGTCCGCTACTTGGTTCTCCGCTCGGGGGATCTTCTGAATGATTACCTCCTGAAAGTTTGCCTCCAGCTTTTCTAAAGCTTCAGCGTACAACTTGAGCCGTGTATTACTGATCTTAAATGCTCCCACCAACTGCTGGGCAACTAATTGAGAATCAGAATGGATAAGAATCTTGCTAGCGCCGACGTGCCGAGCAGCTTGTAAGTCGGCTATAAGAGCCTCGTACTCGGCTTCGTTGTTAGTTGCCTGGTATTCTAGTCGGACGACCAACTGCACCCGCTCTTCTTGTAGGGAGATAAGCAGTATGCCGATCCCACTACCCTGCCGAGTGGATGACCCATCCACATATACTTTCCATACTGCGTTGGGCTCGAGATTCTGTACCTTTGTGATGAAATTTGCTAAGGACTGCGCTTTGATGGTCGTTCGGGGTTGATATTGGATATTAAACTCGCTGAGCTCCGTTGTCCATTTAATCAGCCGTCCGGATACCTCTAAGTTAAGCAGGACTCTTCCCAGAGGGCGGTTGGTCATCACCATGATAGTGTGCGCGAGGAAATAAGGACGAAGCCTCCGAGCAGCGGGTACCAATGCAAATGCTAGCTTCTCAAGACTGGTGTAGTGAGATTCTGCATCCTTTAATATATGACTCAAGAAGTACACTGACTGTTCTTCACCGTTCTGCCGAGCCGACAGCGTGCTCGGTTGAAGACAAATAAATTCGGAGCGGTTCACCGCCAGTAGGCTTAGCTAGTACAGGTAGTGAGTTCAGATATATTTTGAGTTCCTCGAAGACCCAGTCACACTCCTCGTCCCACTGAAACTTGGTGGCTCGGCGCAGAATTTTGAAGAAAGGAAGGCTTCGGTCGGACGACTTGGCGATGAACCATGACAATGTTGTTATCCGACCGGTAAGGCGTTGCACATCCTTCAAGTTTCTTGGTGGTGACATATCTTGGAGTGCTTTTACCTTGCTAAGGTTCGCCTCAATGCCCCACTCGGTGACAATATACCCCAGGAAGTGCCCACTTTTTGCATCGAACATACACTTCTGAGGATTTAACTTTATTTCATACGTCCAGAGGGTCTGCAGGTCTCCCTGATAGCAGCGCAGAGATCGACAGCTCGGAGAGATTTAATTAATATGTCGTCGACATATACCTCCATGTTGCAACCGATCTGTCGTCGGAAGACTTTGTTCATTAGCCTCTGGTAGGTGACTCCTGTATTCTTAAAGCCGAACGACATTATGTTGTAGCAGTACGTATCGTTGGCGGTGATGAAGCTAACTTTCTCTTGGTCTTCACGGGCGAGCGACACTTGATGATATCCCTGATATACGTCCAGCATGCATATTAACTCGCACCCGGCCGTGGAGTCTACCATTTGATCAATCTTGGGCAAGGGATAGAAGTCCTTCGGGCATGCCTTGTTAAGATCCTGGAAGTCGATGCATCCCCTTCATTTATTGCCCAACTTGGAGACCAACACCACATTGGCGAGCTAGCTCGGGAACTGAACCTCGCGTATATGGCCGTCCTCCAGCAGTTTCTCAATCTCTGCCAGATGATCAGATTCTATTCAGCGCTAAAGTCTCTCTTCATCTGGTTCACCGGCCGAGCATCTGGTTGGGAGTGAAGCTCATGCTGCGCGACGCTCGGGGAAATGTCGAGCAACTCATGCGTTGACCACGCAAAACATCATGATTCTGTTGAAGGCGTCTGATCAGCTCGACCTTCTGTTCGGCCTCCAAGTCGGATGCTACGAAAGTCGTCGCCTTTGATCGGCTCGGATGTATCTGTACTTCCTCCTTTTATTCATAAATTAAAGTAGGGGGCTTTTCGGTTATGGTGCTTACCTCCATCCGAGGTGTTTTCCAAGAGGACTTTGCCTCGATCTTGACCATCTCGACATAACATCTTCGAGCGGCCAGCTGATCCCCTTTTACTTCTCCCACTCGATCTTCTACTGGGAACTTAATCTTCTAGCAGAAGGTTGAGACGACCGCTCGAAATACATTGAGGGCCGGTCTATTGGGTTTTTCGGGCCGTAAAAATCACTTTTTGCGTTGCGGAAACCCTGAAACCCATGCCACCGGATCCGTGCGAAGAAAATAATTTCAAAAACTTTATGTCTACGAGTTTCTAACCTAGATCTACTCTAGATCTATCAGAAGAGGGTTATACCTTTATAGCGAAGCCCTTCGCTTATCCCGCTCGTCGAAGATTGCCGGATCTCAAGGGTGTCAAGCGAACACCCCTCAATGTGTATCCACACGAATGATTAGGTGGAGAAGAAACCTTAGAGTGTGCTAGCACTCAAGCAAGGTTTCGGCAATGGTGAGGAGAGGGAGAAGAAGATGAGAGGAGGAAGAAGAAGATGAGAGGAGGAAGAAGATGGAGTTACAAAAACCAAAATGAAACTCACACACGACCATAAAGTGGTCGGCCACTTCAAAGCCTTTTAAACCTCCATGAGATACCAAGAGTCACAACTCTTGGTCTCCCTCATGAGGTGGCACACACATGTGCTAGCCTTGATGATGTGGCACATCATTATTAGCCCACTTAATGCCAACTCACAAATGAGGTGGCAAATGGTCAAGTCAAACTTGACCCTTCATCTTCCTCTCAAGTCAAGTCAAACTTGACCACTTCTCTCCCATGGTTGATCAAATCTAACCATTGGTTCAAGTCAATTTTAATTTAATGAATCTTTATTCATTGAATTAAATTGACTCAATAAGTCTAAGTCCAAATTAGACTCATTTAATACATGAACAAAATTGAGTCCAACTCAATTGGTCTAATTTGGATTACTCTTAATCCAATTTGGTTCATCACATGAACCTAATCCTCTAGGTACATTAAATGAACCTAATCTCCATCTAATTACCCTTTGTGTGTGACCCTATAGCTTCTTGTAACGTTGGCAATGCTCCTAAACCCATTTAGAAGCATAAGTAATGAGCGGTATCTAGCAACACATCATTACTACCCAAGTTACAAGAATGTTGAGATCCAACATCACCTTGTGACTACTAATTGTGACTCTTCATAATATGTGACAATTGTCCTTCTATCCTTGACATCTAGATTGATCAATATGAGGCATAGACCGTGTCATCCTCTAATCAATCTAAATCTTGAATCCCAAGTAGACTCACTCAATCAAATGAGCTCAACATCTCATATTGACTCATTTGGGCATGACCATGCACTTAGTGGTCTCACTCTATCAAGAATACTGATGTCACTCCTGTCATATAGGAGGGATAGATCTCATCTACATCACTCACATCCCTCTGCATAATTTGTTACATACCCAGTAATCGCCTTTATAGTCCACCTAGTTACGGGTGACGTTTGACGAAGCAAAAGTATGTAACTCCTTATGTAGGAAATCATGGTGACTTCAGGTCCAAGGACTAATAGTCATACTAATAGCCACATGAGAAAGTATATGACACTCATATAACGATCCATGATACTTTCTCATGGCGGGTTATTAAGTATACATTCTCCAATGCATACCCATGTGTCAACTTGATATCTCTATATCCATGACTTGTGAGATCAAGTCATCGAGTTGACCTACATGCTAGTCTCGTCGCATTAACATTGTCTCTGAATATTAATGCTTGACTAGGAATGATTAAGAGTAGTGTTCCCTATATCATCTCACTATCGATTCAACCAATCGATTGATATAGGTAAGAACCTTCTACTCAAGGACGCTATTATACTTAGTTATTTGGCACCAATACAAGTAAGCATAATAACCATAAACAAATGTCTTTATATACATAAGAAATATGATACAATGAGTCCATACAACAATCATCAAATGATTGGTTTTAGGGCTCTAACTAACACAGTCGACCCAAAATGACATTGTAGGCTGAGGGGGCATCTAGTACGGATGAAGTTGGTGACACTTGTCCTCCGAAGTGGCTCCTCCCCGAGCGAGATGGCCATCTTGATTTGGCCAATCGGCAAGACTTCATTGCTGGTGAACCCGTATAGAGGGGTCATCATTGGCAACAGCTCGTCTCGGTCAATTTGGAGATGGTCGAATGCCTTATTGAAAATGATATTGACCGAGTTGCCTGTGTCAACGAATATACGTGAATAGTATAATTGGCTATTACCGCTCGAATAATGAGTGCGTCGTCGTACGACACTTCAACTCCCTCGAGATCACGAGCACCGAAGCTGATCTCGAGTCCGCTGGACTTCTCCCGACAGTAGCCTACCGCATGGATTTCTAACCGCCGAGCGTGTAACTTCCTAGCTTGGTTGGAATCTCCGCCGGTCGGCCAGCCAGCTATGATGTTGATCTCCCCTCGAGCAGCATTGCTCCTGTTCTCCTCCTCCCGAGTGGACGACCTCTTTCGCTCTTGCCCAGCTCTTGCCGGCTCTGCGCTCCTCCGATGAGGCAGCTTCGGGGATCGCCTTGCTTCTTCTCTCCGCTCGAAACGATGATACTCGTGTCACCGGTCAGGAGAGGGGGATCGACGATGATGACTCCTAGGGGCCGGTTGGGTGACTGGGTTGAATCCGCGACAATCGTGGGTGTTGTGAGTAGCAGACTGATGGAATGAGTAGAACAAAGGGGTCCATACCTTCCCCTTGGGTCTCGGTTGTTCGGCGGCAACATGCTAGACAACATGTGGCCTGGCTTCCTGGTGCGAATGCGCTCCTTCGGCTCGTGGTTCTCTTGGCGGCTGATAGCTGGATGGCAGACGTCATTTGGTTGGCGCCGATGGTTTGGATGGAGCCTCCTTCCTTCTAGCTGCCTGGGCTTTCTCCACGTTTATGTACTCATTGGCCTTCTTCAACATGTGGTCGTAATCGCGGGGCGGCTTTCTGACTAGCGATCGGAAGAAGTCCTCGTCCACGAGCCCTTGCGTGAACACGTTCATCATGGTCTCGGACGAGACCGAGGGAATATCCATTGCTATCTGGTTGAAGCGCTGAATGTAGGCTTGGAGGGTCTCCCTTTGGCCCTGCTTCATAGAGAACATGCTGACACTTGTTTTCTGGTAGCGTTTGCTGCTCACGAAGTGGTGAAGGAAAGTCGTTCAGAAGTCTTTAAAGCTTCTGATTGACCCGTCTGGCAGCCTCTGAAACCATCGTTGCACTGAGCCAGAGAGAGTGGTGAGGAACACTCAGCACTTGACTCCATCTGTGTATTGATGAAGAGTAGCGACATTATCAAATTTACCAAGGTGGTCGTCTGGGTCGGTCGACCCGTTATACTCCCCGATCGCCAAGGGAGCGTAGTGCCTTGGCAGTGGATCCTGCAGAATGGCCTCGAAGAATTGTCGGTTGATCCTCTTGGGTGACGAATCGGCTCGGGGCGCTTTGCCCTTTCTTATATCCCGCACGAGAGCCTCATCTAAAGAGGAACCTCTGTCCTGGTTAGCTTGCGCAATCTCTGAGGGTGTTTGAAATAACGCCCGGTGAAACGGAATGTGCACTGGTGGAACCTCTCCTGGAGTCCCGGTTGGCATTTTATTCCGTCCCCATATGGAGAGTTGCTCCGGTTGGTCCTTGTGTGCCGTCCGCCCGCCTGAGGTTGACGTCGCTTGCTGCGCCAGCCAATCGGCTAATGCCTTCTGCTGCTGCTGTTCGGCTATCTTTGCCGCTCGCACTTGAATGAGTGCATCGATCTCCTCTGGAGTGAGTGTCACGGTGTGGAGACATCCATCTTCTTCCATCTCCTCAGCTTAGATCCAGGCGTGTTCGCACAGACGGTGCCAAATTTGATCATGTCCGAATGTGAGTAGACGGGCATTGGGAAGATGACGCTCACGTTGACTGGATGTCGACTGAAGGTGATGCGGACCTCCAACGAGCTAAGCCTGTAACCACAAAGTCGTTAGTGTCGAGCTGAGGAGGGGTTCCCTGGCGATGACCCTCCGATGCTCAAGTCAGCTACCGGCGGCAAACAAATGAAATAGAGAAGAAAGGAGCAGCGTAACTGTAGCTACAGTGATGCAAAACATACCTCTGATGAAGCTTTGGTGCTTCTTATATAGAGCTCCCAAGAGGCACGCACGCTTCCCGAAGCATGCACGCTTCCCAAAGCATACTTGGAATGGTCATGTCAGAAAAGCATGTCTGACGTCATACCTTGACATGCAGAGTATATCCTTGACGTGACAGTGGAAGCTTCCACCATACGATCCTCTATCTGACCACGTCGTCGACCATGTCGCCTGTTGATGACACTGATCTCTAAGAAGATATTGCCAATTGCTTCTTTGTCTATTATTGGGTCGAGCGGGAGAGCCGCTCAGCCAGTCTGCCATCCGGGTGACGCAACAGCCGAGCCGAGCGGGAGAGCCGCTCAGCCAGTTTGTCGTCCGGGTGATGCTACAGCCGGGCCGAGCGTCCGCTCGACCAATGTTCTGTTGGTTAGCTCCCCCCCACCGGGTGATGGAGCCTTACCTACCAAGTCGAGGCTGCCTCCACTGTTTGGCCGAGCGGGATGGGCGCTCAACTTTCGTGCCTCCCTGGTTGAGCTTCATGAGTGTCGGAAGCTCAGTGTCTGACCGAGCTATCGAAGTGTCGGCTTGTCTACTCTGCCTGCTAACCGTAGAGATAATTCGCCCGATCGGACGACTGCCTAACATTGACCACTTTGACCTTCTGTTGGTCGGGCCCTACCTTACCACCGGATCAAGGTTGATGATGTTTCCTTGATGAGCTCATAAGGATTATCAAGTAAACCCTGCACGTGGACTTAGTCCGACATGATAATAAAGTTGAGTGGTACTACTCTTGGTCTCAGATGTTAATTAATTAAATTGTCAGTAACTCATTTATTTAACGGGCATACGATATCTTAAACACAGGGAGATTAACATACTCATGATAAGAAGGACCCCATATTGTAATATGGGATTGGTGCAGTAGTTCAATAATAACCCTTTAGTGATATGGGTTGTTATTGATGGATTTGGGTTGGGTGTTTGGGCCAAACACAGGAAGCCCAAGCCCATCAGGAGGCCTAAACCAATTCCTCCTCTAGGTCCCTATTGTAGCCTCTATATAAAACCTCGCATCCACCCATCCACAACTTGGTTTGGTTTAACTTAACTTGGTTTGGTTTAACTTCACTTGGTTTGGTTTAACTTGGTTTGGTTTAACTTGGTTATAAAAAGGGAGATTTTTTCGTAACAGAATTCTGTTATTTTTCTTTCTTTGTAACTGATGGCAAGCCTATAAAAAGGAGTAGGTGGTGGCCCCTAAAACCTAATTTTCCACAATCCTCTTCCCTCCTTGTGGTCGGCGCCCCTCTTCCCTTGCTAGGGCCAGCCACATCTCCACTTAGGGTCGGCCACATCTCTTCCTTGTGGTCGGCGCCCCTCCTCCTCCACAACAAGGGCTGGCACCCCTCCTCCTCCACAACTAGGGACGACGCCCCCCTCCTCTTCCTTGGTGGGCGGCGGCTTGAAGAAGAGGAAGAAGTGGAGAAGAGGAAGAAGAGGAGAAGGAAAAAGATTAGAAGGTGCCCTATCCTAGAGCCTCCTTTAGTAGCCGGCGGTTTGGAAACTGAGAAGAGAAGGAGGGTGGTGTTGTCTTGGTAGATCATCGCCCACACGACATCCAAGAAGAGGAGAGGAATACGGCAGAAGATCAAGAGGTCTTTAGCTATAAAGAAAAGGTACAACTAGTTCTTTAATTCTGCTGCGTAATTAGTTAGTTTTCTTTGTATCATTTTTTGGAATACCAACACAAGAGGCCAGCAATCTTGTACTTCGATCAAGGTGTGCTTTGATCATTCAAGAACTTGCTTAATTGATCAAACACATGTTTGATCAAACTTGTGGGTTGCTAGGAAAAGTTTGTTCTTATATAATTTTTTTATACAGGGAAATTGAAACATAACGGAATTCCAGCGCCTTCAATATGTATGGAGCTGCTTGGAGGATCCTTCTTGTCAGTCACATGTCACATCGAGAGTTTGGTTTCTGCTATTGTTTTTACTCATATTTTGGTTTTCCAAATATGTTTATGTAATAATTAACATGAGTGTGGATTTTTTTTGTCTTATGTTGGTCTTTTGTTTGGTTTGATGGTTGTTGTGTCAAGCTAGGTGAACTCATAATCTATTGTTTTGTTCATGTAGTTTACCTTATGTCTGCCATTGTGTTTTTTCTCTTAGTCGCGTGGGCTACTATTTGTCTTGCATGGTTGTGTTTGTTTCCAATCATGTGGATTGATATTATTATTTTTGTTCAACCATATGGCCATGAATCTAAGTTTCAATTGTCATTGTTACAAAGGAGGTGCTATTCAATTTTTATCAGGTAACCTTACCCTCGGGGTGTGACATCCACAATCATGAGGTGACAGAGAATGTCGAGTGTCAAAGATTGTCAGATAAGGGAAGACATACAGCCTAGGAGATGTACCATCACCATCCAAGGAATCTTCTGTTACCTATATGTACACATCTTTTGTAACTTACACAATTAATGAGCCAGTTGAAGGAATATGCTTCCATAATATGTTGGCTAATGGAAAGTGTAATGTCACCTTCGAAGAAGGTTCTTTTGAATGCTCATATTACAATAGAGGAATATTCTGTAACAAACGGTTGTTACTGTAACAAGTTGTTGTGATTCTCTGACCATATTATTTGCTGAGTGTATCTCGATCGGATCTTTAAACTGGCTGATTGTATAGCCATCTTTCCCTTAAGCCGCTTGGTTATACACTAGGTGATGTTAGGGATCTGCTCTTGAAGTAATATGAAGCTAAGTCTCCTAGGTTTGATCGGTTCTATGACTGACCGATCATATACTAAGATACTTGCCTCTGAGAAAAGGGGAATTAAGTCCCGAGAGATTCGATTGGTGCTTTAAGATGATCGTCCATATGATCGAATACTTGCCTTGGAAGTGAGAACCTGAGATCTAGAAGTCCAACAAAGTTTATAAGGAGAATTGCTTTATACTTTTATCTTCTATATGTATAAGCGATGGACATGCTAAGTTATATAAATCTAATCGGAGTTATTATTGACCAACTATATGAAGGAGGACTGACATGTGAGAAAACTCATAGGGTCAACTGAAAGTGGGGTCAACCTGTAACGACCTGACCCTTCGGCCCATTTGGCAGTCCATTTGGCGACTTCTCATGTCGTCGACCGTCGACTCTCGGTCGTGTCGTTATTCACTAGGTTTTTCCACCCCTGGCCAGTGGATTTTTGCCTTCCCCAGGATTCGAACTCTAGACCTCCAGGCTTAAGTACTAGAGTTTATGAATCCTGATAGTCAAGTGAGCGTCGCTACCAGGATTCATAAACTCTAGTACTTAAGCCTAGAGGTCTAGAGTTCGAATCCTGGGGAAGGTAAAAATCCACTGGCCAGGGGTGGAAAGACCTAGTGAGTAACGGCACAGCCGAGGGTCGACGACATGAGAAGTTGCCAAATGGGCCGAAGGGTCGGGTCGTTACAATAAAAAAAATCCACTGGCCAAGGGTAGAAAGTCCTAGTGAGTAACGACACGGTCAATGGTCGACAACACGAGGGTCGCCAAATGGGTCGGGTTGTTACAATAAAAAGGCGTCTTTTTATTGTAATGACCCGACCCTTCGACCCATTTGGTGACTTCTCATGTCATCGACCGTCGACCCTCGGCTATGCCGTTACTTAGGGCTGTAAATGAACCAAGCATTCGTGAACAAGCTTGGTGTTCAGCTTGGTAAGAGCTTGTTTATGTTCGTTCAATATACATAAGATTAATTAAACAAACAAGCTTGAACAGCTCGTTAAGCTAAACAAACAAGCTTGAATACATATGTGTTCAGCTCGTTAACATTCGTGAACAACGTTCGTGAACAACGTTCGTGAACAACGTTCATGAACAATGTTCGTGAACAACGTTCGTGAACAATATTCACGAACCATATATATTAATAAAACTCTTTTCAATATGTTAAATAAATAATAAAATAAAATAAAATAAATTTAAATTATCAATCTTAATAACCAATCAAATAATTAAAAGTTTCAAACAATCAAACAAGCTTGAATTGAGAGCTTGATAACATCTAAACGAACCAAGCTCGAACCAAGCTAGAGTCAAGCTCGAACCAAGCTCAAGCCAAGCTTGAATTGAGAGCTTGATAACATCTAAATGAACCAAGCTCAAGCCAAGCTTCAAACAAGCTCAAGCTCATAAAAAATAAACCAAGCCAAGCTTGAACACTTATTTCAAAAGTTTGGTTCATTTTAAGCTCGGCTCGGCTCGTCTTGGTTATCTTATCAAACAAGCTTGAACACCTCAAAGCTCGGCTCGGCTTGTTTACAACCCTACTGTTACTCACTAGGTCTTTCCACCCTGGCCAGTAGATTTTTGCCTTCCCCAGGTCGCTCACTTGGCTACCAGGATTCATAAACTCTAGTACTTAAGCCTAGAGGTCTAGAGTTTGAATCTTGGGGAAGGCAAAAATCCACTGGCCAGGGGTGGAAAGACCTAGTGAGTAACGACACGGCTGAGGGTCGACGGTCGACAACATGAGAAGTCGCCAAATGGACCGCCAAATGGGTCGAAGGGTTAGGTCGTTACACAACCAGTCATATGTTGAAAGACTTCTGCTGAGAGTGGGAAGCTAGATCCCCTTACTTCGGTTGGACATATGACCGACCGACTCTTTGGTCGGTTAGACATCCCTTAATGTAAAATATCGAAAAAGGGCAAATAACCATAAGAGAATTTTTCGGAATTTTTAGAAATTTTCTGAGAATTTTTCGGAGACCGTATGGTGTACGTTACGGGAATAAATATTGGGCCCCGGGAAAGCCTGTTTAGACTACCCCATTTAAATGAGGAAAAGTTAAATTTTTTCCTTTTTATATTCTTTTCATTTTCTTTTATTTTTCTCCCCCTTCTCCCGCGTGCTTGAGCCGTCCCCGACGCCGTTTCTTTTTCTCTTCTCCTCCGCTGAACTCACGTCGATCCTTGCCCTAACCGTTCATTTCCCAACCGGCGCCGCAAAACTGCCACACACCTCGCAATTTAAGCCTTGGCCAGGGGGAATGCGGACTCATCCTCTCCACGCCTGATCTCCCCTGTTCTCCTTGCCACCGCCGATCGCGCTGGAAGCCACCATCCAATCCATGCCATAGCCTCCATTTTCGACGCTGGCAAGGGCCTTACCACACTGATCTCCGTTAGAACAGTCCGAGACCAACGCTCGGTGACCACGAATCTGCCACCCGACGCCACTGCCTTTCCCCCCCTACATTTTTTCGACGACCGAATTTCAATTCTATCTCTCCCGGTTGTTGTGAGCCACCGTGCAAACCATTTCTCGTAACAAGATCTATTCTTGGGGATGTGCCAGATCTTGTTGTACAGATCTGAGATGTTTAGGGTTGGAGGACAGCAACACTAGTTTGCTCCGACCATTAGTTTCCGACGTTTCTCAACAGCAGGCACATCCGACAGTGACTCAACAGTTCAGGCGTTCATATTTGGGTGAGTATTTAGATTGAGTCTTTGGGTTGAAAGCATTAATACGGATGTGATGATATTTTTTTTTATATAGGGCCTTTGGAATTTACTGTGGCAATCTTGCTTCGGCTGAGGACATCAAGGAAGAGCTTGCTAAGGTGAGTTTTCAGGATAAGTTTTAATCCGAGCTAAAAGGAACTGTGGATTAATTAAGGAAATTAAAATGCTAGTTGCAAATCCTAATTGGAAGGTGAAACAGATAGGTTTGGAGATTTTATTTAGCTATATAGCTAAATACATTATATATTTGATATCACAGGACTGTGATTCAAGACGGGCGTCTCGACACCGGATTGGACCTTTCTATTGGAGGTGGGTACCTTGACTTATCTATTTTGATATGTCATTTGATATGCATAGTACTTTTTTAGCAAGTAATAATAATTATGTTTCTTATCTGCATCGGTTTGTCACTACCGGATACCTGTTACATGCTTATTTTTGCTTACCTATTTTGCATTCCATGTTAGTACCCACCTGATTTTATATGCTTATAGAGGTAGTGACATAACCATGCCTTATTATGTTCAGGACCTAGGTTTTTTTATACCTTATCTAACCTGTGTACCTAGACCATTGATTTGGTCCATTTGTCCTATGTTACACATTATGTAGAGATGGACAGGATCAGGATATTTCCATGCTTAGTGTCATGCACCATCTCGCATGATTGCATGATGTGCGATAGTCGGCTCCATTATTATTGAGCACATTGCCAGTTACATAGATCTGCATACACCACCACTCATGGGTCGGTGGTATGTCAGACAGGGTGTGTGGCAGTTCTGCTGTTAGGCTCCGCTGGTCCGATGACTCAACGTGGTAGCTGGCAGACAGTTCTGCTCTGTTAGGCTCCGTTGGTCTGGTGATGCAGCGTAGTAGCCGGTAGACAGTTTGGCTCCGTTGGTCCGCTCATGGGTAGTGTGACGCAGCGTGGTAGCCGACAGAGATCCCTCCTCTGGATTGTCTCAGGGAGATGAGAGCATTGCGCTCCCCCACTTATGATTTGGGGTAGGAGGATAGGTGTACTCCGACAGTATCCCGTCCACTCGGCCACTCAGGAGCAGTGATGGCAGAGTGCACGGTTATCACAGCCCTACCCACTCGGTCTCACCATCGTGTGTGAGATGACTGACTGGCAGTAGGGGTGATCAAGACATGTCATTGGCATCATACGCATTGATGCATTTATTGCTTGTGTTTGCTGCACTTATATGATGCATATTTGGTGGATGCATATGTTTGACATGCATACAGGATTTCTATACCTCTCGATTTATTATCCATACACCAAGTCCTGGTTAGTACAGATACTCCCTATTTTTTCAGTTTGTATTTATCATTCCTATATCAGGAGACTGTACGCATAATTATTGATATTGGTTATTTCTTACAATGCATGTCAGTAGTTACTCGCTGAGGAGTTGACTCACCCCGTTGATATTACTATTTCAGGTTGAGGCTGTCCGGAGATCTCCAGTCGCTAATCCCTCTGCAGATCGCAAGGATGTTTTGTTTGGTCTTTTGGTTTTCTTATTAGACTATGTTTTAGACTTGTTCTGGTTTTGACACTTGGATCTTGTATTGTATTTTATTTGTCGATGGGTTTTCTTTTTTTATATTTATTGGAGATGTTCTGCTACATGTCTACCTAGACGATAGAAGAGGTGAATTGCTTTTATTTGCGACATTGTGATTTGAGTTTTATGAGTGTAGTTGAGTATGATATAAGTTTTGAGCTTTATGAGTGTAGTTGAGTAGGATTTTTGAGATGATTTTTCTTATCGTTGCATTAGTTTAGTTTTACTATTAAACTGCGTGGGTGTTTGCTTATTTTTATTGTTATTGTTCCGGCCGTGTTGGCCGAGGTATCTAGATGGTTGTAGGAAGTTTCAGATTGTTACCTGTACAGGGGAGATGCTGTCGAAATTCTTCTGGCAGGGACTACCTGGGGCGTGACACTTAAACTCGGTCGGCTATCAAATGATTTGATATATATAATAGATGTCTTAATATAGGAATGAAGCACTAGGCCTCCTAGGTCTGACTGGCTCATGGGTCGGTCATCTTTGTACTGAAGGCATTAGCGCTGGGCGAAGAGTAAAGTCCTATGGAGAGTGACATGTTAGCTGTCACCTCTCCTTGACTTTGACTGTCATGTCATCTTGACTTTGACTGTCACTTCATACTTGAGTCTACCTGTAACATCCCGTATCACTAATCAATATTTTTGGAACTTTGAAATCCAATTTGATTGTCCCACTTGACTTGCTAGTTTAAACAATCTTATTTGTTATATAATCCTAACAATATCTATCCCCAGTTCTATCTATTGTCACATTTTCATCTTCATATTTCATCAATTCTCACCTCTAACTATTGTTCTTGATTTCTATCTGATATAATATGTGGTTTGGTAAAACTTTTTTGAAATGGTTGTATGTTTTCTTGTTAGAGGAAATTGAACTTAAGTAACTTTTCTCGAGTTCATATAGCATTTTTTTTTTTTTGCAAGCAATCATCCTGACCTCAAAAACTCATGTATATCTTCTATTTTGTTTATAATTAAAATAGGCTTAAAGATCTATGTCCATGTCTTGTACATGCCATTTTTTTTTGTTAATGGTCTTTACTAGTCAGTTAATAGAGTTTTTGCTCTTGAACTTACACTAGAAATGCTGAAAGTCCCACTCCCTTGTGCTAGCTCAGGATGATTCTTGATTACTTCAGTGTTTTGGCCGTTGTTGTCAACCGACCAAAACATCAATGATCTAACAAACATATCTTTGCAACCATCAATTACTGAGCAGGTAACAGCCTTGTTATACATAATTTTGAATAAGAACACAATGTGTCTAATTCTAGTCTTGATCTTTTTTTCTTCTTAACCAAGTTCCTCAATCTACTATTAGCGTTGAAAAGTCGTCTGGGTTTACATTCCTTTCAGTCTAGCCAATTCTACTGAGCCCAGATCCTCTGGATCATTTTACGATTTAGGGGATTAGACAATGATGCATTTGGACGAACGATGTCACCCTCTGCGCCAATCCGAAATGTTCGCTCATTCAAGTAACTCCATTTTGAAATTTTATACCCTTTGTTCAGCCTTATAATTACACTAGATTAACATCGGAGACAGTCAACTAAGCTACTGAATAGACCTTGAAAGTGTCAATTCTAGTTTTTGTTTATTATAGAGTGCTTTACAAAATAAGGGTTACCCTTGTACATATCAGTGAATGTAATGGAACATTGACAATTTGGTTATGAGATTCATGGATTGAACCTGACAATCTTCCCCTTAGTTGTTGTACATTTTTTTATCAGTAATTGATCAAAGACTTATTTAAAGTTACTTAATTTTCACCAAAGTTTTAAAATTCTCAAAGGATGTACTTGTTCTAAAAGTGTTCCAAATATTCATCTATAACACCAACTCTTAGAATTTGATGAAGCTATGTTTGGACATCTTAAAAGTGTATGATTGTTAAAAGAAGATATCTTGCACTTTATGGAGATGAAAGAGATAGGTGCTAAGCAAATTTTAGTTTACATGGGATATGTTATGTCTTAAATACAATATTTATTCACATGCTTTGCTTTGTTCACAATATTTGTTCACATGCTTTTGCTTTGGTTTCATGGGGTATATTTAGATTTACATTACTTTATCATTACCTTGTAGTTACCTTTACAAATACTTGAAAAAAGAAAATAAAGTTGAGTATGTCTCCTTTGTGAATTCTGGTCACATACCTACATACGGTGTGGGTGAAGAAGACAATAAATTTTCACAACATATCGTTGCTCAGTTGGGAGCATCGAACAGTGATAGCATCTGTTTCATCCCATACAATACTGGGTAAGATTTTAATTATTTATCAATTCCTATTACATACTAGTCAATGTTATATTTTCATTTGTATAGGTACTATTGATCCTGACTATCATTAATGAAGATAAGAATATGATATATTTATTTGACCAGGTTTTAAACAATTGATGGTATGTATTTAGACATCAATTAATAAATCTTATTATTTGGATTGTGACTTATTGCATGATGTTTTCAATTTCATTAAGATAATCTAAAATAAAACAGTGGTGCTGAATGTGGATATTGTGTAATGTAGTACATGAAAGAGATAATCTCAGTATGATGAAGTCAGAAGTAAATGGAGTGAATTCGTTTACTTCTATATGAGTGTCTAAGTGTAGGTTGTAATATAAATTTTGGATTGTATTTGGAGATTTATGAATACAAAAACTTTTGATTGTGTTTAAACATGTCTTTTATGAATATAATTTTGGGTTGTATTTAATGGATATTTGTAATATATTTGTTTAATTTTTGTGGTGAAAAATATTATATTATAGTAAAATATTATGATATATACTTTTGTCAATTAAAATTGTATTATAGTAAAATATAGTCAATTACTTCGACATTATGAATAAATGGAGTAATACAACACAAAAAACTTTGATAAATTTAAATAGTGACATAGTTAAAAAAAAACTATTTACTTCATCACTGATCAAATTTATGAAGTCGTTCATATAAATTACTTTGCTAAATTAAATTTTTTTGTTATAGTAAAATATGCTATGTTAATTTTATACTATGATGAAGTAATATAATAAAAAATATTTCAACCCAGCCAAATTATGCAGAAGTGAAATTAAATATATATTACACCAAAATATAAACATTGTGGAGTGGTACATATATATATTTTATTTCATCATTTAATGTAGCCTATAAAGTAATATATCATCAACCCTGCACTTCAGTATTTTTACTGATCTTGATGAAGTAATAAAGTCTTTTTACTTTGAAAATGGTCTGATTTTGAATCAATTTTGGATCGGTGAAAAATCTTGAAGGAATACTCTAATTTATTCTACTTCATAAGCTATTGATAATTATCTACTTATTACTTCAGATTAATATTTGAAATCTACTGTCGATTCACATAGTGTTATAAGGTGGCAAGCATCAAGACTAATAACTGGACGTAAATATTCAACAAAAGCATGCATACAAACTTCAATAGACCAGACAACATGCTGAAAATGATGATCACGTGTAGACGTTATGTGCACCATCATCTGATTATCTCCAATCTTTAATTCTCTAGTAAATACTTACAAATTCAACATAATCCTAATATACATTAATCATTGCTTGGAGTTTAGCTCTCAATGCTTTCTGATATAATATTGTCACTCCAAATCTTTTTTGGATGTATGTTATAATCTTCTTTGGAGTATACTTCGATCACTAGTCATGACTTATTTTTAAATCTCACTAGCAACCCAAGAACTAGTGCAATTTTTGTGATTTCTAGCATTCGTCATAGATGATGAGCATGTATACAATTTGTCAAACACAGTACTGATCTGAAAATTTTTAGGGCCTCTAGCAATAATTCTCTAAGCACAAAACTGAACCTTACAAATATACTTCATTTTATAACTTGTCTCTTTGTATCTAATCTCAAAGTCTTTATATATCACATAATCCTCTAAATCTTTTCTAAACATTTTTTCCATCAGAGAACACTTGGCCAACTGTTGATGATTTGCCACTGCTCTTCTCATTTGCGTCAACTAAATCAATTTGGATAGTGCCCTTGGCTACATTAGGTGGTTGGATCACCATCTCAATTTTGTTTGATTCATTCGTACTAAAGTTTTCTTTCTCAAGTATGCATAGAAATAATTGGTATTTGAGTAATTATTTTCTTACTGCTCAAATACAAATTGATCTTCATCTTCTAGGGACTGAAAGTCAAAATAATCACCATCCCCCTTCTAAATCATATGTGTTCTCATCCAACTCATATAATGATCCACCTTCCTACTCTACTGTAATATTAATGTCAACTTATGGTATATTGGAATACATCACATCCTCCTATACATTTTGTAATTCTAACTCACAATGATGTCCTTGGTTGATGGATTGCCTAGTGGATGAGGAAGATACCCACTATTACTCAAGTTTATCAATATAGATAGTATATCAGTAGAAGTTGATGAATCCATGAAAACACATAGAGTTACGAAAATAAAATAATATAAAATTATTTATGAACAATAGATAATTCTATGTTGCAACTACAGAATCATAGCTACTACAACATACTTACCATAATATTGTAGTAACTACATAATCATAACTGTTACAACGTGCTTAGACCAAAATATTATAGTAGATACGATTTTGTAACTACTACAATGTGCTAAGACCATAGACTAGAACATTGTATTTGCTACAATAATGACAGTTGGATGTGTACTACAGAGGAGGAAGATGTTTGTGCACTCGAATGAGAATTAAACTAACATTAAAATTAGACCCTAAATAATGATACCAGACATCAATAGGTAGTTAAAAGATAAATAATAGAAGATTATCACACGGGGGAACATAATGCAAATAAACGAGGAATTTTGAAGGGAGAGTTCAAAATGTTTAAGTTTTTTCAAGTAGCTAGTAGTTAAAAAATAAGTAATAAAAGATTATCACATACATTGAGCTTTTTTTTCTGGTATGTTTGATAACTTTAGACAAGCTTAGAGATTAGAGGAAGCTTAGGAGGCAAGAAGCAAGCACAGCAGTGCGGTGGAGTTGATCAGGCAAGACGGTAAAGGATGCATGAGGGATTTCGAAGAAGGTTTTGAAATGTTTGAGTTTTTTTTTTTTTTTTTTTTGAGACGTGAACAAAACCTGCACCGGCCAACCTACCGGTTTAGGGTCTAACGTGAACCGGCCCAGACGAATAGTAGAGTCAGGATAAAAAGATAATTCAACAAGGGGATGGATGCCTTTTTGATGATAAATCAAAGAAGAGCATCCTGTGATGATTCGTCAGAAAAGTAGCGCCATTTTAATTTTTGCTCATTAAAATTCAAAAATGAATTCGAGATTGAGACAACACTAATTAATTATTGAGTTGATTTCTTGTATTAATCTAGCTCATTGTGCATCTCTCCAATCTCCCTCCCTCTGCAAACTCTTCATAAACTATTGATACGGTGCATGAGAAGGGGTCCGGCGGATGATGTGGTCAAAAGTCAAGCCCATGGGACGGTCAGAAATCTAGCCCCTATGGAGGTCGGAAGTCAAACTTGCGTGGTCATGGTCAGAGTCTCAGCTGACGGGGCAGTCAAAAGATAAGATTACAAGTTAGACAAGATCCAGCCTCGATGGCAATTAAGGGCAGGGCCCACAAGCAGGTCGATATACAGAACAGGCGTACAGGTAGGAATGTACAAACCAGGGATTACAGAGGATAGAAGCAGGTCGGTATACAGACCTGGCGCGCAGGTCAAGACGTACGAACCATAGATTATAGAGGACAGAAGCAGGTTGGTATACAGACCGGGCGTGTAGGTCAGGACGTACGAACCATGGATTATAGAGGACAGAAGCGGGTCGAAATATAGACCTGACATACAGGTCGGGACATACGAACCAGGGATTACAGAGGACAGAAGTCGGTCGGAATACAGACCTAGCGTACAGGTCGGGACGTACGAACCAGGGATTACAGAGGACAGAAGCAGGTTGGTATACAGACCTAGCACACAGGTCGGGACGTCCGAACCATGGATTATAGAGGACAGAAGTAGGTCGGAATACAGACATGTCGTACAGGTTGGAACGTACAAGTCATGGATAACAACAGACAGAAGCAGGTAGGAATACAGACCTGACGTACAGGTCGGAACGTACAAGCCATGGATAACAGTAGACAGAAGCAGGTCGGAATACAGACCTGGCGTACAGGTCGGGACATACGAATCATGGATAACAGAAGACAGAAGCAGGTCGAAATACAGACCTAGCGTACAGGTCGGAACGCACAAGCCATGTATAACAGCAAACAAAATCAAGTCGGAATACAGACTTGACGTACAGGTCGGAACGTACAAGCCATGGATAACAGCAGACAGAAGTAGGTCAAAATACAGACCTGGCGTATAGGTCAGAACGTACAGGCCATGGATAGCAGCAGACAGAAGCAGGTCGGTATGCGGACCGAACATACAGGTAGGGAGTGTGTTTACGTAGGATGCAGGTTGGGACTTATATCCTTACCACATTGGATAAAGGGATCAACGAGTACAGGTCGAAACTCAAGATAAGTGGAAGCAGACTGACGCATACAGGTCAGGGCGCAAGATACATTGACAAACGTACATGCCGGGATGTGTTGGCCAAAGACACGGATCAGGATTTATAGCCTTATGGCTCAAGATACTTGGAGCGATGAAACGTGCAGGTCGGGATGTGCCAGCTAAAGATACAGGTCAAGATTCATAGCCTCATGGTTCAAGATAAGCAGAATTGGATGCAGGTATACAGGTCGGGTCGGATAAAGTCAGACGCACAGCTTTGGAGTCGGGATAAACAGAATCGAACTAGGGTCGGGAGGCGATACCAGATCGGGTTAGCAAGATATCATATCAGGTTTAGCAAGTGCAAAGACCCAGCTTAGCAATCACGAGCGAAGAATACCAGGCACTACATGACAAGCAAGCAAGGGAATCGTAACTGTCTGTCAGAGAATAATCAGTGTCAGGGAATATGCCAACAGTCGGGGCTCATTACCCCTATGGTCCTGCCGCCGGCCTATGAGAAGATGTCGCGTGTCTTTCACCGCCAAACAAAGGCTGACAGCCGACATTCCCTGACACCTGCCAGACCCCAGAAACATCCGATGCAGTATAAAAAGGGATGCTTTGTCCCTTACGCAAGTACGCTCATTCGTCATTTCTTACTCGTCTTTACTTTTCGTCCTTTCTCTGTGCTTCTGGGGAAAAAGTACCTGACTTAAGCGTCGAAGGGTCGATCCGGGGACTTTTTCCCTTATTTCTGGTCTCTAACGACTCGAGGGGCTTATCTGAATGTGTGCAACAATCAAATACCTCGGTTAGTCCACAATCAAGTCAAGCCAAGGAACTAAGAATAAGAATGGGTATATAATGCATGAAGTGAAAAGAGAAGAGCCAAAGTAGAGAAAAACTTTCCGTCTTTCTGCTACGATCTGTATCTTATATCCTGTTGAAAAGGCAACCTCAAAAGCCGTCCGTTTTTCCATGATAAAGAAACACTTGGATGGACCGAGCGACGAGTCATTAACGGAAAGAGAAGGCAGGTAAAAGGAGAGAAAGTAAAAATAAAATAAAAGTAAAGTGGAGAAATTTTTTTATTTTTAATTTTACATGTAATCTCCTATCATAAAAAATTTTATTTCCACTCGGTATGTAAAATTTTATTTGTTTCAACTTCCTAATACAATATTATTACTTAATTGTCCCTCAAATTTTTTAGGTACAAAAGGTCAAAAAAAGAGTATAATTCCTCTTAAAATCAACACTTTATACTAAAATCGAATATATTTTCTATTAAATTCAACACGACTTTTTTCCTACTTTAATACAATTCCTTCTAAATTCAACACCATTTAAAAAAAAATCTAGTATATTTTCTATCCAATTAAGTATCATTTAAAAAATATATAGTATATTTTCCATTCAATTGAGGTGGAAAAAGATTCGTGCTCAATTTGATAGAAAATACTAAAATGAGTATAATTCCTCTTAAATTCAGCATTTTATACTAAAATCGAGTATATTTTTTATTAAAATTGCCTCTCATATTTTTTAGGTACAAATAGTCTAAAAATGAATATAATTTTTGTTAAATTCAGCACGTTAAACTAGAATCGAGTATATTTCTATTAAATTAAGCACGACTTTTTTCATGCTTAATATAATTCCTCCTAGACTCAACACCATTTAAAGAAAATTTAGTATATTTTCCATTCAATTTAGTATCATTTAAAAAAAATCTAGTATATTTTTCATCAAATTGAGATGGAAAAAGAATCATGCTTGATAGAAAATATACTATATTCTAATTTAATGTACTGAATTTAAGAAGAAATATACTCATTTTTAGACTTTTTATACTTAACATATCATGGGCAATTAGATAAATATGTTTGACTAGAGAGTGTAAACAAAGATTTTTTCCAACAGGGATTACATGCAAAGTTATGTTTGCTAATGAGGACTACATGTAAATTTTTCCTTGGTTGAAAAGAAGTGAATGTTCATTAATGTAATATGTGTTATCATATTTGAGAGAAAAGTGAGGATAATGAAGGTTAAATATATAAAGTTATAAAATTATCCTCACTTTTACTGAAGACTTGTGCATTCAAGAATCTAGTGCATCTTACATACATTTATTGGTTAAGACTTACGTATTCAAATAATTATAGTTCATTTGTTAAAATCGACATCAGCATCAAAGTTAGCGTCAACATCGAAGTCGACGTCGGCATCAGCATCGACAAAGTGCGAACGTCGAGTGGTGCGAATATTTTTCATCGCGACGCAAAAAATACCTAAAATAATGATTTTTGAAATTAATATAATAAAACAGAGATAAAATTAGAACATAAAATTTATTTGTTCCCGCTACCTTTCTTTACACCTAAATCAGGATATGAAAAATTCTTTCGTTTCATATGTGAGAAAGGTTAAAACTTACCCTTCTTTACTTTTCCTTTCTATAATTCACTTCCTCCCAAATAAAATTTTAAATTTCTCTTTTTTTTTTCTGTACCCTTCCCTTTCTTTTTATGATCTCCTCCCAAGCATTGCGTTATGAACCATTTGGGAGATAAGAAATCCTTCTTTCATCAATCGACGCCATAATTGCCGTAGTAAACAAGGTGTAACGGTTCTTATGCATAAAAGTGTCCATAAAATATTATGTGGCAGTTTTGAAAAAAAACACAAAAAAACAGAAGAAGAAGAAGAGTGTATCAGTTATTTCATGCCATGACTCCTGTCCAAATAAAGATGCACTTACCATAAAACATGAGGCTGAGTTAATAGAGCAGGGATCTTTTGATCCGCGAAGGACCTTAGTTCATTATAGCGATAAAGTGATAGGTGAAATCACTTGTTAAACAATGCTAAATAAGTGGGGTCATTGAAGGAGCAGGGCGTACGAGACCTGAGGATCCCGCCTGAAGTTAATAACCAAGCGATTAACATATATATATATCTTGTAGTTGAGTCATTGCCCCGGTACATCTTCTGAGTCATCTTATGTCTCGACATGACTCGGTGGAGTTCTTCGTGTCTCCGAATATTGTCCTTACAAATCTTCCGAGTCATCTTGTGTCTCGGCGTGACCCGATGTGTTGCCAAATCATTGTCCTTATATCTTTTTAGAGTCATCTTATGTCTCGGCATGACCAGACGGAGTTCTTATTATCCTACAATCTTAGAGTCAAGTTTCTAACAAGGCTCACAGGGATAACTAGCTGAGTCGTTTGAAGGATCTGGCGACTCATGAAAACCGACTGAGTCTTATGATGAAAATCAAAAGAGAAGAGTTGATCTAGATATTGACTTTAACCAAATTTATATCGAGTTCATATTGCTTACACCTTTGACTTACCTCTATCTGACTTACCTCCCATTCAAGTTTTAGTCTAGTTAAAAGGGTTATAGTCGATTGACTAGATAAGTAATACCATGAATACATATCGGAGTTTACTCATGGATCCAAAAGTTATTATTATTTAAGGTGTAGAAATTAAGAAAAAAAATAATTATGTTATTAAATCTAAAAAGAATATTAGAAATATAAAGTATAAATAAATATATATATATAATTTAACATCCCTTCTCCCTTCAAACTCACGATGTTATAACTAGAAGCATTGAGAGTTTGTTAGACATAAACGAAAGCGTGAACCGAAATGTGCCTTGGTAAACATATCAGTAATCTATAAATTTGAAGGAATAAAAGCAATGTGATGGTACAAATCTGAAGATGATGATGAGTAATGTGACAATCAATTCAAATATGTTTTGTCTGCTCATGAAAAACTAAACTGCACGCAATTTGAAAGGTCGGTCATTCAACAACCGATCGAGGTTTTGAGGTAGCCGGCCTCCGAGGCAAACAATAAATATTTATTCAAAGCTCCTCTTGAAGAAATATAGAGATATCAAACTTCAAGCTGATTAATTTTGATAGGCCCTACAAAGGGAGGGATCCCTGTCAAGGTCACCCATGGTTAGCGTAGGTGGAAGGTCCTGTCACCAAGCATGTGGCCAAGATACCGGGGTAGAGAGATGAATAAAAAAAATACTTGTCCTTCCAGTCACCGCTCTAGGTAGGGATCCTCTCAAAAAGGCGATTTTCAGCCAAGCATAGCCGAAAACGCCCTCGACTACTCGTTGAGGATAGTTAAAGTAATGAAATAAGCGAGGGGAAAGAGGAGCCCTGAATAGGTGGAGTATGAAGGTCGTCTCGCACATCAAACGAATGGAGTAGGGAAGTAGTTATTGGAGGGGAATCTGAAAGTACTGGCTCACTTCGATGAAAAATAAAGAAATAAGGAAGTGCAATCCTGGTGAAACTTATTCCTTGAAAATGGTTACATAACTAGCAAGGGAAAGTGAGGACGGTCTCACGCGATGGGTATGATTGTGTACATGGAACGAGGGACTTCATATGAAAATCGGAGATGGTATAAATCTACCCCCATAAAACTCAATGCAAGACCAGAATACCATAAGCTAGAAGTAGCCATGGCAGAAGTCAAGGAGGTAAGAAAGTTTACCAGAGTTCGTGAAAGAAAAAGATTCCTTAACATTGATGAGGAAGAAGACGAAGGTGTTAGGGTTCTTATAAGGTTTCTAAAGAAACCCTTCAAATCTCCTTTTAATACGGACCATTGGATCACAGTGACAAAAGGGTGGGTTAACGATCATGGTCGTTGATCTGGTGGTAAGAGGGGGGGACCCGCCCGGCAGGAGGTCAAAGTGGTCAACACCCGGCCGTCGTTTGACCGAGCAGATTACCTTCCTGATCAGCAGGAGGAATGACCGACCCGACATTTCAACGGCTCAGCCCGACGCCGAGTTTCCGACGCTCACAAGGCAAAGCGGGGAGAAACGGAAGTCGAACGGCCATCCCGCTCGGCTAACGGTAGACACAACATTCAGCCGACGGGCCCCACTCAGCCCGGGAAAGGTACTAGCCGAGCGGTTCCTCCGCTCAGCCCGGGAAAGGTGCTACCCGAGCGTTTCCTCCACTCAGCTTGGTAAAAGGCAGAGGGAGCAGGTGGCAAGATCTTCCTAGGAACCAGTGTCGCAGACAAAAAGCATGGCCAGCGGCCTGGTCGGACAGAGAATCGTACGGTGGAAACTTCCACTGTCACGTCAGAGATATGCTCGTGCTATTAAGGTAGGGTGTCGGGCATGCTTTCCTGATACATCCATTCCAAGTATGCTTAAAGGAGCGCGCACGCCTCAAGTAGCATGCACGCACCTCTGGGGAGCCCTATATAAGGACCCCCAGACTTCGACGGAGGTATCTTACATCACTACTGTAGCTACAGTTCTCGCTTCTACTCTACTTCTTTCTTTCTTTCTGCCGGAGATTTGACTTGAGCGTCGGAGGGTCATCGCCGAGAAACCCCTCCTCGGCTCGGCACTGTGTTTGCAAGTCCAAGGGATCTACGTCTTTGGAGTCTTCGACCAGTCAACAGGAGCGTCACGTCCCCAGCGTCCATCGACTTAGCACTTGGACAGGATCAAATTGGCGCCGTCTGTGGGAACGCACCTGAATCCGAGTCAAGAAGATGGAAGAAGCTGGACGCCAACACACTATGATGCTCTCCCAAGAGGAACTTGATGCGCTCGTGCAGGTGCGAGCGGCCAAGATGATAGAGCAGCAATAGAAGACGCTAGCCGAGCGACTAGCGCAACAAGCAACTTTAGCATCTGGAGGTCGAGCGGCGCACGACGACTGTCCGGAACAGCTCTCCATATGGGGTCAAAATAAGGGTCCGACCGGTACGCAAGTAGAGGCGCCACCCGCGCCAATCCCATTCCACCGGGCCTTGTTCCAGATGCCCTCTGAGATCGCGCAAGCGAATCGAGATTGGTCTTCCTCAGACGAAGCTCCCGCTCGGGATGCAAGAAAGGGCAAAGCGCCCCGAGCTGACTCATCACCCGAGCGGATCAACCATCAATTCCCCGAAGCAATTCTGCAGGACCCTCTGCCAAGGCACTATGCACCCTTGGCGATCAGCGAGTACAATGGATCGACATACCCAGACGACCACCTCGGCAAGTTCGACAACACGGCAACCCTTCATCAGTACACGGATGGAGTTAAGTGCCGAGTCTTCCTCACTACTTTGTCCGGCTCCGCCCAACGTTGGTTTCGAAGGTTGTCGGATGGGTCGATTCAAAGCTTCAAGGACTTCAGTACGACCTTCCTCCACCACTTCGCGAGCAGTAGGCGCTATCAGAAGACCA